>NC_083516.1:10691909-11025364 GCF_032362555.1 Amyelois transitella | reverse complement strand
TTCTCTTTCTAAATCAAAGTGTAAAAAGACTAACTTATTCTTTGGAGAACTTTCTTTTATTTATTTTTCCTTCTTCCTTTCCCTTTGTGTTTACACTACCTTATAGCAAAAATTAAATACTATTACAACAAAAAGTGAAAGTACAAAAATCATGTAGTTACCAAGAGTAAGAGCCGTTTTTCTCGACCACGTAACGCTCAAGTACTTCTTGACAATGACCATATCGAAGAACCAACTGAAGAAGAAGTTGGTGAACCACATCACCAAAAATGGAAGGGCGGTCAACATGCCATTCTGTAAATTAAATGTATCTCTCTTTATACTAAAGTTTAAGATTAATTTAACAACCAATACTCGACAAGGGTTAGAATGTCCTGGCAAAAGTTGTAAGTAGAATAATGTGCCGTGTGGTTCCCGGCACCAATAGAAAAAGGAATAGGACTTTTGATTTTTTTTGGTTATCAATCTCTTTTCCATGGATGTCCTAAAAGGCGACTAAGGGATAGGCTTATAAACATGGGATTCTCTTTTTAAGCGATGTGCTAGCGACCAGTCACTATTTGAATCTCAATTCTATCATTAAGTCAAACAGCTGAACGTGGCTTATCAGTCTTTTCAAGACTGTTGGGTCCGTCTACTTTGCAAGGAATAAAGAGGTGATTATAATATGTTTGGTATGTATGTAGAAGGAGAACGCCACACATAAAGGATGTAGAAAGTACATGTAATAAGTTAACTGTGTATGATTTGTTTACAATCAATACCTAATTAATTAATATTTATACCGCTACTCTGACCATTTTATTGCATCTTCAATCATTTGGATAAATCTTAAAATGATACTAGGACTCAATATCACAATTGCGTCAGATATCTATTACGTGTTTCATCAGCCTTATCGTAAGGCGAAGTTATTTCTGTACTGTATTTTTAGTTATACACATGTTACGATCATCAAAATCTTATTTTACTTTTTTATTTAACTAAGGTTTTCAAAGTAGGCCAGTGAGCAAACATTTTAGTTAACGATCTCATTATTGTAAAGTAAAAATGAATCGCAAAAGCAATTTATTCTGTAAAGAAGATTTTAAACGTACCGCTTTGATATTGACTCCCATAACTTTGTCCATGTACGAAGGCACCTCTGAATAGAGGGTAAGAGTACCCCAATTCTGACCGATGTGGCCAGCAATGATGGCGTAAAGACCCCGGTGGCGGAGGATCCTTCCCCAAGGAACTTTGGGTCGTTTCTGAATTTACAACAATTAGAAAAGAACTTAAAGTACGTATAAGTTAAGAAGGACTAGGTATAAGTTGGAAAGATGTGATTAGAAAGGAAGGTGACTGAAGTTTGCTGAAGCAAGAAAAGTCTTATAGCTAATAAGATAAATCACCTTAATGATATCTGACCTTTAATCGATTATATAGAACTAACTAATAATTTTCTACCAATTTGATATAAGAAAAATATGAACTCTCATACGTACATAAAATCACGCCTCTTTCCTAGGTGTAGGCAGAAATTGTATCTTTCCACTTGTTACGATCCGTGATTCATTTCATCTACACTCATAACTGTCTACACTGTCACTTACAATATTAACATCTCCTAACTTTCTCAAAGCCTCTTCAATGTAATGTCTTTCTGCTGCCGAAATGCTTTTATGCAATGATGGTTTATCAGCACAGTACATCCAAATGATGACAGCGGACACTCCAGCCAGTGCTCCAGAGAATCTGAAGATCCCGGGCCAGCCCATAGGAGACGCTGCTATGAAACCAGTGATAGGGAGACCTAAAACTGGACCTAAAGCTTGTGCTGGAAAAAAGAAAAGGTCTTTTTAATCTTCAGTTTCTGGACTGAATCAGGATCTTTATCTTTGGAATAAAGACTAACTGAAATAATGTCATCTAGTTTAGATAATGTCGCAAAGTTTTAAAGTCCCATTCTAAAATTAGTCCATATTCAAGCTGACGCTTAATGTCGGACTCTTGATTGTAGATCTTTCTGGAACGTTTGGTTTTCGGGTATTCTGATATCGTAGTATGAAATCATCTAAAAGGCAGCCTAAGGAGTGGGCTAAAATAAAAAATTAATTTGGGGAACAAATAATTACCTCCATATATCATACCACTAAGTCTCCCCCGCTCTTCCAACGGCGTCCATTTACCAAGGAAGGTGTGACAGGAAGGCATGATACAAGCTTGGGTTAGGCCTTGGACTATACGAAATATGGAAACCGCTATCCATCCTCCCTTGAAATTAAATTTTATATTATTCAGCTCGCTTTTTAAAAAACTTCTTAGGTATATTGGGAATAGAGTTGTTGCGACATGTCTAGTCTACGCCACTCGTCACAACATCAAATCACACAACAACTGTCAATCATCGCGAAGAAATTGACGCGCTCAACCAATAGTAGCGAAGAATCTTAATCGCGATTTCAAAGATTTCACGGATTGGAGCTATATATGCAACCTCCGACACAATATCGTCGGAGCCGCAGTTCCCCAGGCATAACACCTAGCCTGGCGGAAGATCTTCCCTTTGGTGGCGGTCGAGCCGAATCATCGCTCCTGCTACAGAGATTTAAGATCTACATTTTGAAACCGGAGTATGCAGTTGCCTTCCTGGGACCATCTCGTGGGTAATTGAAGCATTTAAATCCTGTCATATAATCAGACATTAGTTCAAACACTTAACGGTTTTTGAAGTTGATAATGTAGACTTACATAAAATGCAACGGAAGGCAGTAATGTAGATGCGACACAGTTCATGATCATAGCTATGGTGATCATTTTCCTGGGACCAAAACGATGGACCAGTTGACTTGCTGGGATCTGAAGGAGCATATAACCGAAGAAAAAAAGACGAGATCAAGATGTCCTGAGTCTTCTTGCTCCAATCAAACTGAGGATACTAGAAAATAAAATAGACTTATATATATTTTGGCTAAATTAATTCGAGGGAAAGACTAATATAGTTGTTTTAATCTAAATCCTTCCTAACTCCATCTCCTTCCTATGGATGTCGTAAAAAGCGACGAAGTCATAGGCAAATAAACTTGAGACTTTTCTTTTAGGCGATGGGCTAGCAACCCGTCACTATTTGAATCTCAATTCCATAATAATTCCGTAATAAGCTATACAGCTGAATATGAAATTCTAATAGTGTTTGCGAGACTGTTGACTCTGTCTAACTCGTAAGGGATAAAGAAATAATTATGTGTATATATTTTTAGATTATTAAAATCACTTACCGGCGGAACCAACATCAAAGCGTTCAAAAATCCATCAGCTTCATACTCAGATCCTCTTACATTCCAATTTCTATCTCCAATTTCATTTGCACTGAAACTGATATTAACTTCAGTGCTATTATACCGTACGCCTAAAGTGGGATTAGTTTCGACCATACCGACTAGAGCCATGCCCATACAAGCTCGCATACTGTAGGCAATTGTTAGCGCGCCGAATAGTATTATACATTGTTTATGCCGAACGCCAAAACCTGCAACTGAAATTACGTTTCTATAATATGTTTGCGATTGTATATAGATATGATAATAGTTGTAAAGCTTAGGTTAAGCTTGAAAATTTGGATTTGGAAGATAAACAAAAATACATGAATATGATAGATATGAATATATAGATATGAAGATAAAACACACTGCGATATTGAGAAAAGTGGTACAATTTATAACGTTTCTTTGTAGTATATAGAGTTCATTTGAGCTTATCGTATCTAATTTATCATAGTAAATACATTTTGTTGTACAGATGATCTTTGGAAATGATATCTTCATTATTTTAACGTATAAAATATCGTCATCTTTCCATCAAATTGAATAAATCATACGCTTAAATAAACTTATTTGAAATATAGAACATTACTTGTGACATTCCAATATTATAAGTTGCAGAAAATAAAAGATATACATATACTCCTTATTAAAAGGGGAGGGTAATGAGAAAGAAAGATTGTCTTTAGTTAATAAGTTCAGTTACTCACCTTTAAATTCATCGCACGCCATATCTTCAATTCCAGATGTTCCATTTTCCTTTTCTCCATTCATAGCTTTATCGTACGCTTCATTCACTTACTCTGATGATTCTTTAATTTCTGACGCAACGGTATTTGGAAAATCACGCCAGTTTTTATCACAATTCAAATAGTCATAGTAATCTTAAGGTAACTAGAACAATTTCAATATCTTGATAACGATACTGCAAAATTCAATATTTTTTTTATAATTTGATTAACCCGTGGCACATATCTATAATATATACTAAATTCATAGACATAGTTAATTCCTGAGTCAGGTTTGGGAGTTCCACGTATTAAGAGTGTCAATAATTACTCTGAGAAGCATAAAAAAATTGTGCATTATTGTTTGAGTTAGAGTAAGGCTAATAAACTTAGGATTCTTCTTTTTGGGACATGGGCTAGCAACTGAACACTATTTGAATCGCAATTCTATCAGTGGGCTTTGAGTCTTTTCAAGGCCTGACTCTGTATGGGAAAAAAGCGTGATAAAAGAGTGTGTATGTTGAATCCCACAATTGACTTTCTTTAAAGATTGTGAAGTTTAAATAAAACATCGCAGGAAAAAGAAATGAGAGATAATTAAAAAAATCCATTGATCTGCCTACAACTTTCATTACAACTAGTTTTAAATTTTTAATAAAGCGTGGGTTAAGCTATAGATACGAGGTCCAGTAAGTAGCCGCCAGGGGATAGCGCGCTACTTAACTTAGTGAGCGCAGAAATAGACCAAAAGCCGAAGGCCCGAGTTTTTTTGAACTATTTATTTAAACTTTATGCACGTAAAATGTACAACAGGTGGACTTAATGCCACAAGGCATTCTACTATGAGAACAGTGTTTGCCTGAAGAGCATTTACAGTTACAGCGGCATAGTTTTAGGCGAGGGCTTGACGCACCTCCCACAGCCTAAGGCCCGGCGCACGCGCACGTTTATATGTACTCGTGGCCCCCGGGCTGAGAAGAACGGCATAGGGGAGGCCGCAGCGACATGACGTCACAAGAGTTTAACATCTCATCTGAGACCATTTTCTGAATCTAATAACGAACGTTCCCTTAAATTTATTTATTTAAGCAACCCCCACACACGCGTTAGTAACTAAACCCTACATTAAAAATTTTAAGGTTACCATGTCTACAGAAAATTTTTAATACTTTTTAGATTCTTTTTTTCGCTCTGGCGTTATTCCCGGTAATTATTTACCAATTAATAGATTTTTTTTATTTAAGTTTGGTACCTATAACATTATTGACACAGTTCAAAATAAATACTGATCATTTGCATACCACTAACTGGTCTCTGTGATGTAGGTTATTGATAAAATAATTATAACACAAGGTAAGTTTTCTTATTAAAAATTTACTCTTGTCATTCTTCTTATTGCACAAGGAAAATATAAGAAATAGTTTAATATATAATACGAATATGAATTTTAACATAAAACATAATAACTATGAAACTAAAGTAACATTTAGGCAGACAGCCCCACATTTACTTAAATAATCTCTCTTCTTCTATTCATAGCAACAAGACTAGAATTTAATTCACTTATTTCTTATGTTCTTTCTTTATCATAGCATGTTCTTCTTCATCATTCTTCGTTTGTTCTGGTTCGTTCCAATCAGCAAGTTCTGAAGTGCCAAGGATAACGTACACGACATTTGAGAAAAAGTACAGGCCACTGGACACAAAGAATACCTTTCTCCATAAGAATACGCTGGTCTGAAATGAACAATACGATAGGAAATAAGTAATAAAATCATATGTCTCTGTTATATGTGAATTCGGAGGTCCCGGGTTCGAATCCCGGCCCGGGCATGATGAGAAACGTACTTTCTCTGATTGGCCTGGGTCTTGAATGTTTATCTATTATTTATACCGTTGAGTTAGTATCTCGTAACACAAGTCTCGAACTTACTTCGAGGCTAACTCAATCTGTGTAATTTATCCCGAAAAAAGCTCCCGGCACCAATACAAAAAATAATAGGACCACTCCGTCTCATTTCCATGAATGTCGTAGAAGGCGACTAAGGGTTAGTCTTATAAACTTGAGATTCTTCTTTTAGGAGAGGGCTAGCAAACTGTCACTATACCAATCTCAATTCCGTCGTAAATCCATACAACTGAACATTGCCCATCAGTCTTTCAAAACAATGACTCTGTCTTCCCCAAAAGAGATAAAGATGAAAGAAAAATACTAACAACATCAGTGAGAATGATGCCAGCAACAATTGGAGCTAACACGCCGACACAATTGGAGCAGAAGTTGCTCAAACTCATCATGGTTCCAGCAAAGTTTGGCGATATGTCGATGTGGTTCACCTGAAATTAACATTCTTACAGTTACTGTACTGTAGTAAAGTTTATAAACCTACCCTTTAGTCGCCTTTTACAACATCCATGGAAAGAGAAAGTGTGGTCCCATTCTTTTTTCTATTGGTGCCGGGAACCACACGGTATTTTTTTTGTTAAATATTTTTTTTTTATATTTACCATTTTACTTATTTATTAAAATCGATCAAAAAAATTGCTTAATAATAACTTTTGTTTTATGAAATGCCTCTTTTAATAATAATTTTGTATCTTGAAAGTTAAGTTAAGTTACATATTTACATGATTACTAAAAATAATATGAATAAAACACGTTAATTGTATGGGGACACCCCTTAATATTTTATTTTAAGTATTTGTTGTTATAACGGCAACGGAAATACATAATTTGTGAAAAAATTTATCGGCTTCCGTTATAGAGTTGTCAAAACATTTGCCTTGTAGCTAGGAAGTCGTCAAGATAACATGATTTCGTTCGTTATTGGAACGCGGAACAAAAAGTACTTACTTGTTTCCAAGTAACCAAACAATTGCAAGCATAGATTAATTTCTAACATCATTTTTCTATTTTGAAATAATATTATATTTATAAATTATTATTTCGAAAGCCGCTTTACCTCACCCTCGTTAACTACCTGTTGCATCTAGTAATAGGAATTTCTATTAGTAACATAGAACAAGATTTTTGATCAGGTTACTGCCACAGTAAAAAGTGAGCAAAAGTTCAGATCAAGAGTACCCGAAACCGATGAGCTTGCATGAAGCGAGTTATAAATGTTTCATTCACATTAGAGCGAAGGAAGTATGCAGAGATCGTGGCAAGTGGAAAGATGTGATCTCTGCCTAACCCTCCGCAAAGGGGCGGGATTTATGTACGAGTATGTATGTACTACATACTACTACTACTAATCATAGTTTATATAACTTACATTGTAATGACATAAGGTATCATAATTATTCAAATATAAATATAATAGTTTCAAACTCACCAAAAACCCGTAGTGACAAGCTATTTTCATTCCACAAAGAATCACCATAATAGTTTCTACCACGTAAATATCCTGAGGTGCGTACGCCAATATAATCAGACCTATTGATGATCCCATACACCCTGAAAAATAAAAAGATATACATACAAATAGATACAATCACGTTTATATCCCTTTCGGGGTAAACAGAGCCAACAATTTTGAAAAGACTGAAAAGCCACGTTAAGCTGTTTCGCTTAAGATGGAACAGTAGTATGATTGTAGTAACAGGTTGTTAGCCCTTACAAAAATACCAAGTTAATTAGATTTTTACTGTAATCTAAATTTTAAATAGAAACTATAAAAATGAAACTGATTCAACTTTTGCGGGGAACTCTAGTAACTAACATGCTTTTAAATTTATTTTAGTTCACAGCGCACTTTAAAATTCCAATAAAAGCCAAAACTGGTTTATAAAGTGTATCCTTGATTTCCTTTTAATGTAAATGTATTGATAAACTAAAAACTTAACTTTTAACACAATTACTTCTTATTTTTCACTTTGATTCGGTGAGTTGGGCTGTCAGCTTAGCTCTGGCACGATTAAGATCGATCACCTCTATTGACACTATCCTAAGCTATCCTTTCTAGACCAGACGAATAAACTAGTTTTAAGACTCTGGAGAATCTAATGACCAAATTTTTGTGCTGTTCATCTTTTTATGTCGGTGATAAAATGTCATTGTTATAATAGTTCAAAGTTAAATTTAACTAAAGTTTTCTAATGTGTCTAGTAGTGTCCTATCCAAACGTTCAAACATCAAAATTCTAAAATGTGTTAACTCAGCATACTGTCAAAAGATAACCCAAACCTAATTTGTTTTTTTAAGCAATTCTTTATTGTAACAATTACAATTTGTAAAGTACAATAGGCATTATCTAACAATATACCATTGGGTTAAGCAGAGAACCTTCGTGTGGGTGATCATAAATAAATAATGCTGTTATATTATGATAAGAATTTATAAATTACAAGTTTGGGCCAAAGTTAAGACTTGCAGAGAATGCGTCCATTTGCATGCAAAAAACTTAAATGAATAAAGTCATTGCGCATGAAATCTTACCAATTGTCTGCGCAAGTTTTCTCGCCCACGTGACTCCAATATATTTCTTCACGATAATCATATCAAAAAACCAACTGAAGAAGAAGTTTGTGAAAAACATCACCAAGAAAGGAAGAGCGCTAAGGAGACCATTCTGAAAGTTAAATTAAACTAAATGAACGGAGTTCAACATGCTTATGCCTGCCCTTCCGGGAAAGAGGCGTGATATTATATAAGTTGTGTTTCTAATTGATAATAAAGATAAGTCGTATTTTCTAAATGTAAATAAGGATAATAATAAAACAACTAAAGGTTTAGATTTTCAACAAAAATACTAACACAATCTCAATGCTGAAGAATTTATTATATCCAGTTATAATTAAAACAATTAGCTACCGTAAACAAAACATTATAATGTCTTTGTGATTGCAGTGATTATATAGATAAGATGATTATTTTTTACTCCAGTTGTAGACATACGGTAAAGGTTTATAATTTTATTGAAGGACGTTGCAATTCCAAAACTAAAATAACTTTAAAAATCCACTCATAGACATTTTACCATGGCATATTTATTATACTAAAAATACGTTATTGAACTTTACCGCTTTGATGTTGACTTCCATGACTTTGTCCATGAAGGCCGGTACTTCGGAATACAACGTGAGCTGGCCCCAGGTCTGTCCGATGTGAGCCACGATGATTGCGTACAGTCCTCGGTGACAAAGCAAGCGGCTCCAAGGAACTTTGTGCCGCTTCTGTATGATATTAAAATTTCTGTCAAAAAAAAATTCTGATCAAAAAATAAAGAGTGATAATCAGTAAACAGAATCAGGCTTATTCTTCTGGGTAAAACTAAAATTAGTCTTTTTTTTAAAAACGATGGATAGACATTGAGCTGATTTTCATCCCTGTTTGACAAAGTTAGACAGCAAGTTAAAATAATACATATCATACAAATTAAGTCTCCTAAATTTTCAGATTTTTTTCATAACGTTTTCTCATACGGCAAGAGCAGTGGTTTGATTCATTTAAACATTTCTGACGACAACTAACCGTGCTGGCCTCTCCTTTCTGTCTCAACGCTTCTTCAATATAATTTCTTTCCGCTGCAGAAATATTCTTATGCTGTGCCGGACTATCAGCGCAGAAGAACCAAATAATAGCACCGCATATTCCCGATAGTACTCCATAGAAGCGGAAGATTCCAGGCCAACCTAAGGGAGATGAGGCTATAAATCCAGTAAGCGGCAGACCAAGAACTGGACCTAAGGCTTGTGCTGAAATAGTAAAAAATTGTGTGTTAAATATTTTTGTTTTTATTTTCTGCAAATGTGAAGCTTCCTAACTAGTCCAGAGTCTATGTGCATGATCCAGAAGGAAGTAATTTCGGTAACGTTGTGCCTTCAGATTACTTAAAGTTAAAAAAGGAATGTTCTCTAACTTGGACTATAGTATTTTTACACGGATTCTTAGTTACTGTATCCTACATTGTCAATTTATTATTGCTTTAATAAAGTAAATACTATTTTTTTTTATCACAGTAAGATTATTGTTTACCTCCATATATCATGCCACTCAGCCTTCCTCGTTCTTCTAAAGGTGTCCATTTTCCTAAGAAAGTGTGAGTAGACGGCATGATGCATGCTTGAGCTAAACCTTGGATCATACGGAAGAGAGCAGCGGTGATCCAGCCACCCTGGAAACAAATTCTTTAAAAGGTTTTCACGGTTTGATATCTTTGTGGCAACATGTCTACGCCACAAGTCACAAAAATAAAGGCACGCGACGGTATCAGTCAAAAACAGCGAAAGACCTAAAGTCGCGCAAGCAAAGATTTCACGGATTGGACCATATATACAACCTCCGACACAACATCGTCGGAGCCGCGGTTCCCCAGGCATAACACCCACAGATTTTTCCCTTTGGGCGCGGTCGAGCTGAATCATTGCTACTGCTTACTATATTGAATCAATGATGTCAAAAATTGTATTTTTAGACTTACGTAAAAAGTAACAGTAGGGAACAGCACAGATGCTGCACAATTGATGAACATAGCACTGGCTATTAATTTCTTGGCACCAAAACGATGTGCCAACTGACCCCCAGGGATTTGAAGAAGCATGTAGCCGAAGAAAAAGGCGGAGATAACAGTGTCTTGGACTTTTTTACTCCAGTCGAATTGAGGGTACTGAAAAATAGACAGATTCCAGAAGTACATAATTTCTTAGTAGATATAAATTCATGATAATAATAATGTTAATAAAGAAAATCCACAGAAAGTTAAATAACACTTTAGAAATGGAAGCATACACAGTCCTAGAGAGACTGAAATACCACTCTCAGTTGATTGGCTGAAGATGGAATGGATTCAAAAGGTGACATGTTGCTAGCCCATAACCTCCAAGAAGAATCAAAAATTTTTTAGCCTATCTCTAAGTCACCATTTACGAGGACATCCATGGGAAAGATAAAGAGGGGTCCTGTTCCGGGAAAAACACGTCATAAAAACATTTGCAATATATATAATCTAAGTATCGATCTAAATAAATAATCCAATAATAATTAGTTAAAGTTACAAGCAGACTTTAAGTTTTCAAATCTTACCGGTGGAACAAGCATTAACGCGTTCAAGAATCCATGAGCTACATAATCAGCTCCTCTTACATTCAATCCATATTCAGTTTCATTTCGACTAACGTTAACATTACTTCCATTTGGTATTTCTGAGACAGGACTAGTTTCTATCATTCCAACTAGAGCTACGCCCATACATGCTCGTAAGCTGTAAGCAATTGTAAGTGCTACCATGAGTATCACACATTGTTTGTGGCGAACGCCCCAACTAGCAACTGAAAAAAAATTAACATATATACATATAGTCATGTCGATATCCCTTGCGGGGTAGACAGAGCCAACAGTCTTAAAAAGACTGATAGGCCACGTTCAGCTATTTGGCTAAATAATAGAATTGAGATTCAAATAGTGACAGGATGCTAGCCTGCCTAAAATAAGAATTCCAAGTTCACAAGCTTATCCCTCAGTCACCTTTTACGATATCAGTGGAAAAGACATGGAATGATTCTATTCTTTTTTGTATTGGTGCCGGGAACGAAACGGTCGAAAAATTAACAATTACTTTTTAATTCAGCTCCTCTTTTAGCTACATTTTAAAAATTCAAGCAACAGTATAAAAATTTGGAATGTGCATAAAAGTTAATAAGTTGCCTGAAGTAATTAAACATTTACCATTCCAAAAGTTGAATGAACTATTTATGCTGCTAAGTGTTAAAAAGTTCCTGGGGACCAAAACATTATCTTAGAAAATGTTCATAGTTTTATGCCTACATTGACAAATTTACTAAATTATATAAGTAAAATATTTGACTTTAATGTCTAATATCCTTTGCCTCGGCTGGCAAAGTGTGTTAGTAATGCACATATATTAAAAAAGAATAAATTATTTCTAATTTAATTAAAATTTTGAATTACCCTTGATAACATGATCCACATAAATTGAATTCATTCCAATTATAGTTCTTAAAATGTTATCAATTTGATTAAGCTTATTACGTACAGCAAACATCTTACCTTTAAATTTACTATCATTTTCACTATCTAGTGTTTCTTGACCGGAATACTCATTTCTACTTAATGCCATATTTAAATTAACTTCATTACTTGCTCAACTACAACTGTTCACTTTATCACTCGTACTTCTAGTTCAGAGTCAGTTATAGGAACAATCTTATCGCAATATAAATAGTCTTCATTGTAATTAATTCTTCTTATTGTATATCTAAATCAATGTTGACTTTTAATTTAAGTTCAAGAACGAAATGCTTACGAGTATTATAGTTATTTTGTATGAAAATTCCATTCATGGTTCACAATATATGTTTACTGTTTGCGTCAAACCGTGTTGGCTTTTAAAATGTCTTATAATTGCAATTGAAGAACATAATATTACATCATGCAATAATATTAAAAAGGTGCTAAAATTTTTACAAAATTATAAATAAGTAGTACTTGATTTCCCGTGTATTATAAAAGTCAATCGATGGAAAGGTTTATAACTTTAGTATTCTCGTTTTAGGTAATTGCTTATAATCGTTACTTAAATCTCAATTCCATCACTCAGCCATCCAGCTAAATGTGACTCTTTTCGAGACTATAAATTATGTTTACTCCCCAAGTGATAAAGACGAGAGAGAAAGAATATATCAACTCTATCTCTTTCCTACGGATGTCGTAAAAGGCAAGTACCTACTTGGGATTCTTCTTTTAGACGATAGGCTAGCAACCTGTCACTTTTTGAATCTCAATTCTATTGTTAAGCCTACCAGCAAAACGTGGCCTATCAGTCTTTCATGACTACTGGCTCTGTCTACCCCGCAAGAGATATAAACGTAATCATATGAATGAATCAACCGAACTTGAGACTGCACGTTAAGAGACAAAATTTCCGAAACGCTGGTAAAACATTTGCATCACAATTTGTTCCTTTAGCATAAAGATCACATAGTGTCGGAATAGTCAACAACAGCGTCTGACTATTCCGAGACGATACTTCAGGGAGCTAGAGCTAACTTCAGTTTAAGAAGTTTATGTTCGGAGGTTATAAGGCCCTGGTGGCCTATAATACTGCTCCACATTGTAAATACAATGCATTGTGTACGTAAATATAGAGGATCGTCGCGTGAAATATATACGTAGGTATAACCAGAGCATCTACTAATGGCAGGTCTATACTAATATTATAAAGCTGAAGAGTTTGTTTGTTTGTTCGAACGCGCTAATCTCAGGAACTACTGATTCTAATTGAAAAATTCTTTTTGCGTTGAATAGACCATTTATCGAGGAAGGCTTTAGGCTATATAACATCACGCTGCAACTATAAGGAGTAAAGAAATAATGGAATATGTTAAAAAACGGGGAAAATTATTCATCCTTGAGGGCTTCAATGATGCACAAAATGACTATTCCACGCGGAAAAAGTCGCGGGCACAGGTAGTCCTGGATAAGGAATAGGTCAAGATCACCTAAAACAGACGAGTTTGCAAACAGATAAAGTTATGAATGTGGATGAAGTAGGAGAAGTTACATACAGTTAGGCAAATGGATAATTTAGTATTTGCCTAACTCTCTGCGAAAGAGACGTGATTTCAGGTATTTATGTCTACAATTAAACATACATACATACATACATAAAATCACGCCTCTTTCCTGGAGGGGTAGGCAAAGATTACATCTTTCCACTTGCCACGATCTCTGCATACTTCCTAGAATTAAAGATGTATTTATATCTACAAGAAAAAGTCCTACATTGAACTCCGAGAAACCGCATCAATTTCTTATGTTTCTGTATATGTATGTACGTGGTTCAGAACTACAACTTCCACTTTATAAATTACAAATCCCAGTGGTTGCACTCCAGCATCTTCCGATTTAAATTCACCAAAAATTTTCACAGCTGCATAAGAAAAATAGTCAAAGCGTTCTCGAGAAAATGGCGCGAAAACATTCGAGCGAGCCCGAGACACGGCCGCTGAATATTGATAGCTCATTTTGTGGTAAATAGGCCGTATGCATTGGCTTTATAGAAATCAGAAATCGAGCTATACGATTCGTGCTTCGCGTTGTTAAAATTTAATAGTAGTCATGACCCTGACCAAAGACTTAAAGTCCAGCTGGTACTTGACCGTGATAAGATTATCAGTTGTTCCATACATACATATGGTCACGTCTATATCCCTTGCGGGGTAGACAGAGCCAACAGTCTTAAAAAGACTGATAGGCCACGTTCAGATATTTGGCTTAATGATAGAATTGAGATTCAAATAGTGACAGGTTGCTAACCCATCGCCTAAAAAAGAACCCCAAGTTTGTAAGCCTATCCTTTAGTCGCCTTTTACGACATCCATGTGAAAGCAATGGAGTGGTCCTACTTTTTTTTGTATTGGTGCCGGGAACCACACGGCTTAGTTGTTCCACTAAATGGAAGTTAATTGCTCATTAGACCTGTAGAGTTTATGTAACCTCAAACTGCAAGATGGGTCCCAGGTTGGAATCACGGCTAGGACATGATGAGAAACGAACTTTCTTTGATTGGCCTGGGCATTGGATGTTTATCTATATAAGTCTTCTTTCTTATAAAATATTGTATCGTTGAGTTAGTATCTCGTAATACAAGTCTCGAACTCACTTCGAGGCTAACTCAACCTGTGTAATCTGTCCAGTTTAAAAATAAAAATGAACATAATAACCGACATGTCAAACAGCTAAACAAAAAATATACAAGATATTTAGATAAGCATTTCTATAACCATGTTCAATAACTTTAAACGAGATATGTCCTGTAAAAAGTTTAGAAATTTTATTAATGAAAATTCTTAATATATTTCACACAACTTTTATTCAAATTATAAACTACTTATAACAATATTTACAAACATAAAATAAATAATTAACTCTTAAGTATAAACATTTAAACAATCCTTTGGTCCTGTTGCTAAGGAAAATATCACAGGTCATTTATTAATAACAACGTCAGTGCAATTAGATTGACACATTACTATCATATTAATATCTTACTATATATTTTAATATACAGTAATTTTTGATCTGTATTTAAAATAAAATCTGGATAAATCAATATGGCTGTGTTAAAAAATAGCTATTTCAACTAATATTGGAAAGGGAGTTTGTTAGTTTGTAGCCTTTTCACGAGTTATCGTGTGGTTCCCATCACCAGTGAAAAAAGAATAGGACCACTCCATCTCTTTACCATGGATGTCGTAAAAGGCGACCTAGAGATGGGCTTACAAACTTGGGATTCTTCTTTAGGCGATGGGCTAGCAACCTGTCACTATTTGAATCTCAATTCTATCATTAAGCCAAATAGCTGAACGTGGCCGTTCAGTCCTTTCAAGGCGGTTGGCTCTGCTAACCCCGCAAGGGATGTGGACGTGACCATATGTATGTATGTATGTATAAATAAGACAACGATAATACTATAATGTATTTGAAACTATAAGACTGATGTGCGGTCGTCTTGAAATGCGCGTTATTCTCAGCGCAGTTGTAAAGCTGTCAAATAAAACTCAGTAAGTATTGAGATTTATAAAAATTATGATTATGGTGACTGACTACCGTGAGTTACAACGACACGTGTTATTGAATTGTCTTCGATAGATGGCGTTGATGTCGATTATGTGATATATATGAGAGAGAAGAAGTTTGAAATGTTTTCCAAACTCCTTCTTGTTATGTTTTAGTTTATCTGTGGTGCGGCGTCCAATGCGCGCGCATCTTAAAAATACATGGCATTCGTGTACGTACAAGCTATCTGTGGTTTTATTGCATGATTATTTATAAATATCTATAATATATCATTATGTCAAAGTGTGCTTGCGTTTCTAAATTTCACTAAGCTGATGCAAACCCGTTAATTATACTTTTTTAGTTAACATTATTGCGATTTCTATGGGAATGTAGGTTTATTTCAAATTCACATGATAACACTATAAAAATGTTCTGTATTATAGTTTTACTAGCTGTGCCCGCCACGTCGACCGCGTGGAGTAGTTATTTTGAGCATCATTGCAGCCCTCAAGGATGTTTCCCCGGTTTTTTTTTCACATTTTCCATTATTTTTTCGCTCCTAAGTTGCAGCGTGATGGTATATAAAAAGCCTAAAGCCTTTCTCGATAAATGGTCTTTTCAACATAAAAAGAATTTTCCAATTCGTACCAGTAATTCCTGAGATTACCGCGTTCAAACAAACAAACAAACTCTTCAGCTTTATAATATAAGTATAGATAACTGTTATAGTAATGTTTGTCCAATTTCCTTAGTATTCATTTAATAGCAATATAGCCTGATTAATGACCTCTGCGTTTTGCTCTGCGGAAGTTAAAATTACATATATTTACTCGAAATTACTATAAATACTTCCGCTATTACTGTACTAAATTGTCAACCCGTGAATCATTTCGATAATTTAACACATAATAATCTAGAATTTCGACACATTTTCTTCTTTTTCTGTTTCATTTTTCGTTCCATCTTCTGTAAAAAAAAAAACATAAATTATTAAAATTTGAAAAACAATCAGACTTGTCTGAAAGTATGACGGAATAGTTTAATACAAAGATAACAATTCTTAATTCGTATCTATATAAAAAAGGGGAAAAAATACTATTTAACAGCCGGAAGTATTGGTAAACATTTTAATAATAGACCCTTTTTACACTCGGATGAGCAGAAAGGCACGCCTTAGTCTTTAGGAGTACTGTAAAGAACATAAGTATCTTATACCTTTCATCCAGGAAAAAGACAAAGGTTCTATTGCGTCAAAAAATAATGTCCGCGAGCGAAACCACGCGCAACAACTAGTTTATTGTATAATGAAGAAGCAAAATTGTGTGATAAATAAACAAAGATAAATCTTTCGGATGTGAACACTATATATGTTATATGGTGTTCATACATAAGGCGTACCCCGGGCTCCTCTCCAGAGTAGTGTGGACGCAACCGGGACTCAAACCCAGGAGGATAATTATTATACAACTAGCGGCCGCCCGCGACTTCGTCCGCGTGGAATCAATCCCTTGGAACTCCGGGATAAAGTTATATGGTATTCTGGGTCTTCAGCTACCTTCATACCGAATTTCATTGTATTCAGTTTAGTAGTTTTTGCGTGAAAGAGTAACAAACATCCATACTGACATCCTGACATACAAACTTTCGCATTTATAATGTTAGTAGGATTCACATGAACGCAAGACGACATGTAATTCTTGATTTATTACAAACATGCTTACCCTCGTCAGATTTTTGTTTTGGTTCGTTCCACGGCTGCAAGTCCCCAGATATGAAGATGATGTAGAATAAGTTGCAGAAGAAATATAGGGCTATTGATATGAAGAACACTTTGCGCCATTCTGATGCTTGTGTCTGAAAATAAAATTAATTAAATAATTAATTAAAATTCATAATGTAACGAAACCTAGTCAATATTAGTAATATCACCTAAAAAATGAAAAATAAAAACATGTGTGAAATTTAATATAACAATAATATCTGTGTTGAAAGCCATATTTGTACCGCGACATATGATATCGTCAAATATTAATGTTAACCAACTATGATATGGTTTCATTCACACTAATTTTGTAAAATGAAAAGACTTATTATAATTGTGATGAATGAAGTAAAAACATTAATTTAATTCTGCTTAGATTAGACCTTTGTAGAACTAATGCACTTAGGTTACTTTTGATACCACGTATCTCACGGGATTGAAGTATCGTAAATATAAAGTTAAATAATATAATGATATCAGTGAAAAATGTATGTGAATTAGCGTAAAAAGAAAAGTCACCATAATGCCGCCTTCCCGCGGGAATTACGGGAAATCCTCTTTAAGTGCACTCCTCAACCACATAAAGAACCTTCAAGCCGAATTTAAAGTTTCAAGCCTCAGCGGTTTGGTCTATGCGTTGACATGTCAGTCAGTCATTCACGTTCTTATATTTAGATGAAGAAATAATAACCTGATCTTTAATAACAGCAGAAACGCTAAGCGGCGCCATGATGGAGAATACTCCTCCGAAGCCGTTGGTGATTCCCATCATGACGCTGGCGAAGTTCGGAGACAGGTCGATGTGGGACATCTGAAAGGGAAACATTCATACATAACGTCTAAGTGCCGTGTGGTTTTGAGTGCCGTCTGGTTTCGAATGGTACCGGCACCAATACAAAAAAGAATAGGACCACTCCATCTCGTTCCCAAAGGCGACTAAGGGAAAGGTTCGCCTAAAAAAGAATCCCAAGTTACAAACTTGGGATTCTTTTTGGTAAGCAACCTGTCACTATTGGAATCGCAATTCTATCATTAAGCCAAATAGCTGAACGTGGCCAATCAGCCTTTGCAAGACTGTTGGCTCTGTCTACCCCGCAAGGGATATAGGCGTGACCATTTGTATGTATGTATAACGTCTAAATCTTACAGTATCGCAATTAACATAAAGGCCACGTGTATTTGAATGGCTTAGAAATGAATTTGTTTGGCTTGCTCAGCGCCTAGACGGATATTATCAAGTTTAGAAACCTTTCCATTAATTGACTTTTAGTTGTACAAATTTTATCCCTGAGTAGACAGAGCGAACAATCGTGAAAAGATTGACAGGCCACGTTTGGCTGTTTAGCTTAATGATGGAATTGAGATTCGAATAGTGACAGGTTACTAGTCTATCGCATAAAAGAAGAATCCCAAGTTTGAAAGCCTATCTCTTAGACGCCATATACGATATCTATGGGATAGAGATGGAGTGGTCCTATTCTTTTTTCTATTTGCGCCGGGAACCACACGGC
Organism: Amyelois transitella; assembly: GCF_032362555.1. Lineage (NCBI taxonomy): Eukaryota > Metazoa > Arthropoda > Insecta > Lepidoptera > Pyralidae > Amyelois > Amyelois transitella. The sequence continues at coordinate 11,006,540 of NC_083516.1, read as the reverse complement.
TGCTATTCCATTTCTGCTGTTATGATAGTGATTTTGCACATTATTATTACATTCACAGGAAAATATATCTTCAGAAACCATACAAATACAACCGGACAACCGCTATTTCGGTACAACAAAAGCCAGTAAGTACATTGTTACAAATAATTTGAAACTTCGCTTAGATTCACCAATAAATTCACGTACAATGATTCAATTAGCAAGTTTGACAAGTGGCCAAATTGATTTGTATCGTATTTACTTTCACAGGAACAGAATTAATAATTGTTTCCAATTGCTGGCTTATAAGGATTCCAACTTTAATTGGAAAACTTGGTTATCGTTTTTCTTCATTGAAAAACTTTGGATAACTATTGATTGATTTTATTATCAACTACAGTAGCGATTGGTCGAGTAAAGAAATTATTTTTAGTGATGTAAGCATGTAGATTGTTTTCTTGCTTAACTCGTACGATATTTATTTTAATAATTAAAATATATTATATAGTTACTGTATATTGTATGCCTTACAATCACAAAGTAGAAAAGTAGAGGAGTTACTCATTATAAATATATCCAATAATTTTACGTATAAAGTTCTCTGTCAGACGCAATGGTTGACTGGTAGAAAATGCTTCTAGCATGAAGTCCGCCAATTGTGCTATAAATATGTACAATATAGCTTATTTATTTAATTAAACTTCATTGCACAAAATACAAATGTTTAGCACAATTGGCGGACTTAATGCTGGAAGCCTTATCTATCAGTCAACCATTGGGTCTGTAGTTTATTAAACAAATAAATATTATGATCCAATAAGTATGCGGTTTCCCTAAAAAGGTTACGGACTTCAGGCTAGAGAAATACTTCGTGAAAGAACTTGACACATTTACAAACTTTATTCAGATAAGTGGAAGGACCAACTCATGAAGGAGGAGAACAAAATGTATCAAACGTACGTACATAAAGTAATCTTATTATATTCAATAAGAGTCAAAAAAATAAGAAAGTACTAATTTTAGACTTGTTAAATTTTAAAATTGTAAAGTACTCACCATGAATCCTACATAGTGGGCTCCATTCAACCCAACAGTGAACGTGAGTATCACCACGGCTAAGGTCAGGTGACCTGGGGGCAGGTACGACAGGACGAGGAGAGCGGCTGCAGGACCCCAGAAAGCTGAAACAAATAAAAAATTAAATTATGGTGTGTGGAGATAGTAGTCTTGAAAATATTGAAAGATCACGTTCAGCTGTATGCCTTAATGATGGGATTGAGATTCAAATAGTGACAGCCAATCGCTTACAGGAAGTATCTCAAGTTTATTAGCCTATCCCTCAGTCACCTTTTCCAACGTAAGTACTTGGGAAAGAAATGGAGTTGTCCTATTCCTTTGTTTATTGGTATTTATGATTAGCTATAAATTATCTATGTTATTAAGCAGTATAATATTATCAAATATCTTTATATCCACAATATAGTGAGTACTTACCAATAGTATTAAATATCTTCCTAGATGTAACGGAACTGATTATGTTCCTGTTTACTAAGAAGTCTGAGGTCCAACTGAAGATAAAACTGAGGATATACATGGCCACGTATGGGAGTGCTGATAGGAGTCCATTCTGAAAAGAATAATGATGAGAAACTCGTGAGAAGAAGAAATTTTAAAAGACCGAGATATATTTTTTTTTAATTTTCATCATTAACTTTGAATTACTTGCAATCTTAGTTGTAAAAAAAAGGCAGACAGAGTCTTACTATACGGAAAAATGAAGCACAAAATTAAATAGTATGTCGACCCACAGTACATATACACGCCTCACGATGGTGTGACACTCACACTCTAACCAATGGTGTGACAGTCGCCCGCCATTATGTCATAGATGCGTCATAGGCTCACGAAAAGGCAAGTTCTGCCACTCACACATGCGTGCAACGTCACCATTACGATGCTTCATTTTTTTTAAGCCACACTCCGTCCGCCTTTTTTTCTAGGTCTATGCTTGCAAATAATGAAGTTATGACGAAATTGTCGAAATATATTTTACGATTTTCATTGAAAACTTTCACAACTTCTGTAAAACTTTGACGTTACATGTTATGTTTATATATAAATACTTACATTTTTTATATTAACATTGAGAACATTGGCCATGTACGAAGGCAACTCGGTGAGTAAGGTCCAGAAGCCCAAACTCTGTCCACAGTGGGCTAAGAGAATAGCCCAGAATGGCAATGAGGTCCAAATGCTCTTCCACGGGGTCGACATGTTCTGTAAAAGCAGATATATCGTTAAAATCAATCAAATGAACACACAAAGGTATATAAAAAGTATTATGGCCACTGGTTAGCGTTTTCTAAACGTTAATAGCAAAAATATGAGTGGTTAAAACATTTATGTATCCAAACAATTACTGAGTTTTACTTGCGAAAAACTCATTATATAACAAACCTTATGCGTTCCAATCTCATCAGAGCCGGCGCTCGTTTCGATATACTTTCTCTCTTCCTTAGATATCCACTTGCTAGTGCCAGGTGTCGAGGCTCCCAAGAACAGCCAGAGACCAGACCAGACGAGACAGGTCAAGCCAGCCACGTAGAAGACCGAGGGCCACCCCCAGCGGCTCGCGGATAGCAAACTGGAAGTCATCATCTCGACGATAGTGCCGAGTTGTGCTCCTGTAATACAAATTTAGATTTCCTTATAGATAATCGTTTATAATTTGATGTTTTACGGACAAAAAAATCATGCTTTTTTCCCGCAAGTGACCATTTGCCACGATTCCTGCATACTTTTTCGCTTCATCCATATTAATAAATCTGTTAATGCAAGCTCGTCAGATTGGGGTACTCTGACCTGACCTTTTGCCAGGATGTCCCCGATCCTGATTATGGTACGTTCGTCAAGGCCTTCCCACACGGTTCCCATTCACATACTCCTTCTATATTTGCTTAGTTAACCTGCTTTCATTCACCCTCACCACGTGATTTGATCAAGGTATGTTCGTTAGGTCTTTATTTCCACCACATTCATTCATTACCAGGATTCCCATTTACACTCTCCTTCTTGTTCTTAAAGTTGTTTCTTAAAATGCTGATCCATTGATAACTGATAAAGTTTTCTCTCTTTTATGTTATGAGATTCATAAACATGGATAACTTGATTTATTAAATAATAAAACTGAACACACATTTCTTGTAGATGGTGGAGATATTAAAGTCATAAACTGGGCATTAGAATTGGTAATACCAGAGACGGGTCACACGCTGGCGTTTTGGCGAAATTCCAGCAAAATGCTCAGAAATCATTCGGGGGCTGAGAATATTTAACGCCAAATTGGCAACAAACTTACTTTGGAATTTCCTTTTCTTACCAAGCATTTATCTGATCTTGCTGTGTTTAAATTGTCTATTAAATAAATTTTAAAAACGAAGTAGGAATAGGACGTTTAATTTTTTCTTTTTTTTTTGTAAAATAATAAGATTTTAAATAGTATTCATCGGTGACAGAACAGTCCTTTTTCAGTTACCTTTTTTACTAGTTACACTCTAATTTCTCAATTACATATACCGTCAGCTGTGTGGTCCCCGGCACCAAAACAAAAAAGGATAGGACCACTCCATCTCTTTCCCATGGATGTCGTAAAAGGCGACTAAGGGATAGGCTTACAAACTTGGGATTCTTTTTTAGGCGATGGGTTAGCAACCTGTCGCTATTTGAATCTCAATTCTATCATTAAGCCAAATAGCTGAACGTGACCATTCAGTCTTTTCAAGACTGTTGGCTCTGTCTACCCCGCAAGGGATATAGACGTGACCATATGTATGTATGTATGTATATAATACGTAATGATGATTAGAAAACGCTATCTATACTCTTTAACATATGCGAATACATATTACAAGGATTCAAAACTTTCAAAGCACCACCTAACGAGGTGCCATTAACTGATGCCGAGAATGATCAACTTTAACTTTCTATAATTAACAACTTCAATGATTACTTGGAGTTCGGTGGAAATTTCTTCGAATGTAAGTTAAATTAAGACAAACTTAACTTTCAAACGATGTCAATGTTAAGGAAGGTGAATAGTCATATTCTGATTGAATACAGTACATCAGTTTATAAATAACCAGAGGTTATTTGTGATAAATGAACGAATGAATCATAGTCAAAGGCGAACCCCGGGCTCCTCCCCAGAGAGTTGTGGATGTAACCGGGACTAACGCTAGGAAGAAGAAACACGTACTGATAAAACTAATTGGTCGTGAATAGCTTAAATTTAGAATGAAGTTCTATGTCCGTGTGGTTCCCAGCACCAATACAAAAAAGAATAGGACCACTCCATCTCTTTCCCATGGATGTCGTAAAAGGCGACTAAGGGATAGGCTTACAAACTTGGGATTCTTTTTTAGGCGATGGGCTAGCAACCTGTCGCTATTTAAATCTCAATTCTATCTTTAAGCTAAATAGCTGAATGTGGCCATTCAGTCTTTTCAAGACTGTTGGCTCTATCTACCACGCAAGGCAAATAGACGTGATCATTATGATGTATGTATGTAATAAAAAAGTATGATATTTGACAAAAAAATAATATTATTATACTTATTCCACTTAAAATGCACCTTGAAACTGATAATATCTAAGCGTAATTGACCCAAATATATGGAACATATAAAAAATGAGTATATCATTAATCTTACCAGCGTAAACATAGGTTCCTAGTCTGCTTCTCTCATTGACCGGCGCCCAATGACCCAGGAAGCCGTGCAGACTTGGGTAAAGAAGACCTTGGGTCAAACCCATCGCAATCCGACAACCGCATACAGCAGTCCAGCCACCCTGAAATGAAAATCATAGAAAAAAAAATCTTAGAGAAACCTTATTATTATTTTCTATGCTCTAGAGAAGGAAGGAACAAGTTGCTTAGGACTGTCTTTATGTGATAGGCCAACAACGTATCTACATTACATTCGAATATTAGTGAGAAAAAACTGTCCAGCCTAATTATTCTTTTTGAGTCTTGTCTTCTGCATGATAGCTCTGTGTACCTTGTAAGTGATAAAGACGTGACATAAATGTTTCTCCATACACTTGACGACTAATCATAGAAGCTCAAAAACTGCACAAAATTAGACAAAATAAAATGTCTTCAAGAATGTTATGACAAAATTCTCAGGTGAAATTCCAACATATCAATCCCTTAATCTCGTTTACGTTTACCAACCCGGCATCAGTCCCGTAATCTGGGAACAAAACAAATTGCCGCCATTTGAGAAACGTCCGCGGTAATAAAGATCGCGATGTGAGAGATGCCATTTCTTTTGGAGAATTCTGCTACGGGCCGGTTAAGGCGATGTTTAGGTACCTATTTGCAAATTTTACACAAGTTTTGTTATGTACAATAAAGTATTTACAAACAAATAAACGAATTTTAATAATAATCATAAACGTCTGTGGTAATAAAGATGGTGATGTGATAGAAATCATTTCTTTTGGAGATTTCTAATACTCGATTCCTGATACGGTTAAGGCGGTGTTGTTACTGTTAAAAGTTACTGATTATCATTGAAATCTTACTCTTGTAGAGGATTGCCATTTTTAGAAGTCAACTATATTTTTGACGGCACAGAAAATAACAACCTACCGTTGAATCAAACCCAATGAAAAATCAATAAAATAACGACCTTATTACAAGTACATAAAATTTTAAATCCAAAAATCTAATGTCTATAATCCAAAAATCTAGAGTCCCTAGTGTCAAAAATAGGAGCAGCTATCAAAGGTAATTCTCAAATCGTAAAACTAAGTCATTCACAATTTACCATCCAACCTTGGATGACCCCCGGTTTGTTAAGATGTGCGAAACACAAAGACAGGCTACATGCTGAAGTACGTAAATACCCTGATAATCTTTTAAAAAAGCAAATATATACTAGATATCACAATTTTTATAACAATCTAATCAGAAAATTGAAACGTCAACATGATTCCAAACTTCTCCAGGATAATAAAAGAAACCCTAAAAAGTTATGGGAATGTATACGAAAAGTAACTCATACTCAGCGTTCAAGGACTGCATCACTTGAACTTACCCGAATTAAGGACTCATCTTCTGCCTCTCTCGACTACTGTAATGAATACTTCTCTTCGGTCGGTAAATCCTTGGCTACCAAAATACTCAACGACATAAATTCAACAGAAGAATCTCTAGCAGCTAAAATTAACGTAGATAATGGACCTACCAATTCTTTCTTTTTAACACCAACTGATCCCTGTGAAGTCGAGTCACGCATTAACAACCTAAAAAATGACAGCGCGCCGGGTATAGATAACATCACAGGTCGGATTTTGAAAATAATAGGAAAGTTCATTTCTGTGCCACTTGCGCATATATTTAACCTAAGTTTTCAAACAGGTGAATTTCCAGAAATTTGGAAAACAGCCATAGTTATTCCGATACACAAGAGCGGCCTAAAGAATGATCCTAAAAACTACCGACCAATCTCTCTATTAGTTATATTCTCAAAATTGCTGGAAGGATTGGTTAATGATCGGTTGATGAATTTTTTGGAGAGTCATGAGTTGCTATCGAATCAACAATTTGGTTTTAGAAAAAATAGATCTACTGAAAAGGCAGTGTCCCTTCTCACAGACACTGTCGTATCTCATTTAGACACTGGTCGGCCCTGTACTGGAGTTTTTCTTGATTTTTCAAGAGCCTTTGACACCGTCTCCATCCCTATACTGGTGCGAAGGTTAGAGCAAATGGGGGTCAGAGGTACAGCACTTAGATGGTTTTCTAGTTGTTTGAATGGAAGACGACAGTGTGTAAGAGTTGATTCGGGCGTTAGTGGCATACAATCTGTTTCATTCGGTGTGCCACAGGGCAGTATTCTGGGACCCACCCTATTTTTGGTTTACATAAATAGTTTAGCATCACTTGATCTTCCACAAGCCTCAATTATATGTTATGCAGATGATACCGCAATCCTTTTTACAGGCTCGAATTGGAAAAATTGCTTTGAGAATGTAAACAATGGCTTGGCGACCATTTCAAACTGGCTAAAAAACAACGTTCTAACCTTAAATGCCCAAAAGTCGAAGCTTCTTTGCTTTCACAAAACAGCCGCTTCAGCTCCTGTCGACATTCCAGAAGTGACAATTCATAGTTGCAACAGTTTACCAGGAAGCGGCAATCTTAATTGTGCCTGTGGGTCAATCGAAAGATCATGTTCTGTGCGATATTTGGGAGTTATTCTCGACGAAAAATTATCATTCGCTTCTCATATCGACATCACATGTAAGAGATTGCGAAAAATCATTCACATCATGAAACTCCTTAGAGAATCCGCTAATAGACGTTTGTTAACCACTGTGTATCTAGCGTTATGCGAATCGATTCTTACATATTGTATCTCCATTTGGGGTGGTGCTTCTTCATGTTACATGATGAATATCGAGAGAACACAGAGAGCCATACTCAAAACTATGTTTCGTAAACCTATCCTCTATCCCACAGTGTCCCTGTATAACGATGCAAATGTTTTGAGTGTGCGTAAGCTATATATTCTAAAAATTGCTTTAGATACTCATCGGCATGTTATACAAGCACCTGACTATCCCCAACTACTAAAAAAACGAGTCTTCAAAATATATGCTCCCCTAGTCAACACGACTTTTGCTCGCCGTTTCACTCAGTTTGCATCCCCTTTTATTTATAATAAAATCTGCAAAATATGTAACATAAAAGAGAATTCTGTTGCTAAAGCCAAATCCCTTATTTTTTCATTAATACTTCCATGGAATTATGATTACACAGAAGAATTCCTGCGCATTTTAAAATGAGTTTAATGAATCTAATGCACTTTTACGGGTACGATTAGTGATCTTGTTGTTATTAATATATGCTTGCTATGCCAGATTATTATTGTTATTCTGTTTTATATTAGCAAAACGTTTATAGATTGATAAGCACTTTTGTATTTCGTTTTATACTAATTTATAAGTTTTTATGTTTCCTCTTTTTATTATTAATTTTATTATTAATTTAAACTTTTATTGCCGGTAGTCTGATTTATTTTTCAATGTTTGTTAAGCAATAACGGCTGCCACAGGACAGGCATTCTTGCCTAGTGTGGGGCCAATAGTAAACCAAAATGCTATTTATTTTTATAAGGTTAATTAACATTACTTACTTACTTACTTACTATTGCATGATTTTGAATGATATAAGTGTATGCTATTGTGAAATATTCAAAAGGTTGGTAAAGGTTGTTATTTATAATCAGAAAAATCTAAATAATTTGTCATATATACAGGGGTGTGTGGTGTTATCCCAATTGTATTCTCAACATGTTCAACCCTTTAGGATTCTTGCTCAGAAGATATTTACACCACCCACATTTATAAAATTTTTATTACTGTTTTCATTAAGTATAAGGCTTTTGATAGAAATCATTATAGTCAATTATAATAATATAATATTATTATCAGTGTATTATATATATATTATATTATTATATTATATTATATTATATATATATTATATTATATTATATTATCAATATAACTTCATCTGGATGTTTGTCAAAACAACTTCTTGGCAGAGTGTCGTCACCAATTAGTTTTTGCTGTGAAACGAGGAAAACAAATAAAGTTCGACGATAAATTTCTGCTTAGTTTTGCTATTTCAAAATTAAAATTTGGAAAAATTTATTGATTCTTATAACTTAAAGGGAATTAAAGCTTAAAATATTCTTAGAAGTTATCGTATGTTCGGACGACATTTAATTATCCCAGTTTTGTTAACCCTTAACTTGGCACGACCAAAAAATATGTCAGTTTTGACTGATTTTTGAAATACAGGATATTTATACTATTTTTAACTTGGGAAAAATAATAAAAAAAAATTGTTTTATGTAGTTTTTGAAAAATCATATGTATCTTTTTGGATACTATGCCAATTGCTTAAAGTAACTACATCTCTAAAATAGTGTATCTTTAAAGATACGTTGCTAGAATTTCTACCTACCATAAACTATATAAAAAATAAAACAATGTATTATTTTCTTCATCAATCAACATTTTAATCAGTCTTACTAAACGAGATCACAATTATTTCAGTTTGGACACTTGGCAATATTGCCATTAGATAATTTACTCAAACTTAAATTAAAATAGTTTACTTATTTATAACTAAATCAGCCTTCTAGATATATTGAGAATCAAAATCAACATTTCAACTGAACATTGACATAAAAAGAACGTAAAAAATGTTTAAAACAAAACAAAGACTAGTAAAACTTATAGAAATATTAATATAACATAATGTCACTAAAGTCTCCTCTTAGACCTATTAAAATTCAAAATCAACATTCATCTAAACATCCATATAAAAAAGTAAAAAACAAAATGTCAGACTAGGAACCCTTATGGAAAGATTCAAAACAATTTCGTTTGTCCATTAGGCACAATCTAACTTTGCATTTCTTACACAAAATTGTTGTTTGCCCTAATTTGCAAAAGCGACAACGTCCTTTTTTATCTACTGCCGGCCAATGACCGATACAATCATATCTGATGCTCTCGATTGGTAAAGGACCAGATGGAGTAACAATCTTTGGGCTTTTGAAATCTTCTGGCTTAATTTCATCTCTACCAGCAGCAGCCAAAGCAGCAGCAACATTAAGACGAAAACATTTAAGCTTTAACGCAGGCTTCTGATTCGATAACTTGTGGTCCCTTCTATATAGAAGCCAAGCATTATTAACGCAAATGTCAAGCATTTGGGAAAAAATTACTAAGTTCCATCTGTGCCCTTTAAACTCTGTTCTATATAAAGCCACAAGCATGTCGGCTAAATCGACACCACCCATATGTACATTGTACTGTTTGACTATTTGTGGACATTTTACTTTGGATCTAGCTCTTATATGTTTATTATATCGAAGAACTTCATCAAGAGGATGAGCATCCTCAAAAGAGCTTGCTAAATGTATAGCTTTGTTGTCAAACCATTTGACAATAACTACTTTTCGTTTGGTGTTGACGATCTGGCAAAAACTGCCTCTGCCATTTTTTTTCATGTATTTGTCGCTCTTCAGTAATTTCTGTGCACCTCTCAATCTATTAGATCGTAACGTTCCTAAGCTAAATACACCGTAATTGTCACGAAGATATGTAACTAGCTCTAAAGAACAAAAAAAGTTGTCAAAATAAAGGACTGAACAAGCTGGATTCTGAATTGATTTTGTCAATGCAATGACCACCTTAGCACCAAAGCCCATGGTACTTTCTGCGGATGTGAACTCATTGAACCGAAAGGTATCCTCTCCTCCATATATTATAAAGTCGTACACTAAGCCAGATACACCTGCCCTTACGAAAACTTTGTACCCCCATTTTTTTGGTTTTCCCTTCATATACTGGCGTCTGTTCCCTGCACGCGTGCCCTTATAAGGGACCATCATCTCATCTATACTATACTTGCCTTCTTGTTCAATAGACAAACAGTTTTTTCTTATTCGTTCTAGTAAGGGACGGATTTTATAGTAACGATCGCCATCGTCTTCATTATTGTTGGCAAAATGTAAAAATTTTCTAATTTTTTGAAATTTCTTGAGTGGCATTACATCCGCTACCTTAGAATATCTAGACTCTTTTGCCCAAAAATCGGTGTAAGCAGGCATCTTTACTACGCCCATCAAAATATTAATAGATATAAAATCTTTGATATCATTCTCAGATATATTTGGTGAAGACCCTGTCTTTTCAACGGCATATAGATTGGTTTGTTCCAAAATTATTTTTATTATATCTTCAGAGAAAAATTTATAAAAATAATCTATGGGTTCTTGAATTTTTTCTGGGGTAGTAAAATTAAAACTTGGTATATCAGCTCGAAAATCAATTTCCTTATCTATTTTCCAATTGTACACAATCGGCTCATTCTTTTTCTTTTTTTGTTTGACAGTTTTGACAATTTCTGGGTTTCTTCGTTTTGACCTGAGAATCTTTGGTGCTACGCGGGGAGTAGGCTGCTGCTGCTGTATAGAACTTTGTGGCGTATCTGGTTCTAAAATATTAGGTTGGCACTCAATACTTTCTGCACATGCTTCCTGACTGTGGTTTTCAACCAACCCCCTTATATCAATCTCTGGACTTGAATTTTTATTATTATCGTCACTATCAGAAATATTTAAATCTAACAAAGAAGAGCATATTGATGGTGCTGGGGATGATTCTTCATCTGAAGGTTGTATGGAGATAATAGGCAAGTTGCGATTTTTTGTAAAAATAATTTTTTCTTCGTCTGAGGAATCGTCAAGATTCGAATCATCTGATGAAATATTGTGCTTTGGAACTAAAGCAAGAATTCGTTTGCTTCTAGAGCTTCCCTTGAACAAAAAAAAATCTTATCAGTATAATATATATCTCGGCAAAGTGTCCTAAAAGATACAAAAAAAAAACTATTGATCTTGTAGGCTTTTGGCAAAGTGTCCTAAAAGATACTGACAAAAAGATCTATTGATCTTGTAGGCTTCTGGCAATGTGTATTTAAAGATACAAACAAAAAATAACATTACTCTATAAGATACTTGGCAAAGTGTACAAAAAGATACACTCTCATTTACATGCTTGTAAGTGACGGGTTTCAACAGATTTCATAAGTATTTTGCGATAATATTATAACTTATGTAATAGACTTTCGAATATTTCATCTCGTTTCTTTTAAAATCAATGAAATACTAAAAAACACAAAAATAAATACCTGTTGTTTGGCGAGATCGACTTGTCGGTACGCCATCTTGAATCTCACTGGCCGCTCGGTAAAAAATGTCACGCTTTTTTCAATAGATGACGTTACCAGACACATTTCCTAGCTATTAATGCTAAATTGGCACCAATGGTGGCGCTACATTGCGTTGTACATTTTTATGAAGTAAACGTATCCGAAAAGATACCTTGTCAAGTTAAGGGTATGATAAACAATTATTAGACACATCGATAATAATCGAAAAGACTTGTGTATTTGAACTGAAGTTAAAGTTATTGGCAAATTATTAAGTAAGTCTAGAGAGTTGGTCTATATATTATGTGTACGTCAAATAAAATTGTCTTGTCTTGGTAAATCAAGATACGTTCGTCTAGGTCTTCCCACTCCGACCCTTCCCTCCACCCACACTCTCCTTGTATATCTGCTTAGTCAACCTGTTTTCATTCCTCCTCTCCACATGACCGAACCAATAAAAGTCATAAATGATGTTGTAATCACTTGTACTTACCTTGTACAACAATTATTTATTTAGTATTAATAACGAATATACATGTGTGTGTATATACATGTGTGTGTGTGTGTCTAATGCTATCTCGCTCATAATAGTAGTTCACTAGCGGAGAGTTCAGTTCGTGTATTTTCTGCTCTTATATTTTCGCGCCATACAAAAAATAGACTCCTGCGCAGAATTATAACTTTTTACAACTATGTTCTGGACAATGTAATGCCGAAACTAGAGTTAATCACTGCCACTAATCACCTTACTTAACTTATACTTATTTTATTTAATAGCCTTAAAACTGCCTGGTTCCTTGTTTAACCTTTCACTACCCAAAGGTTGGCTGGAAGAGACTTCTTAGCGATAAGTCCGCCTTTGCTCAACATATTCGTAAAGTATGTTTCTACTACATATGTAATTTTTTCTTTGCTATAAAGATATTATGTATTGTATTGTAAACTGTACAATTTGTATAATTTCTAAAATTTTAATAAAAAAAATATATTTATTTCCATAAATACACGACACTTCATCGCATAACTACATCGCCTTAACCGCGTAAAACGAATGGATGCGGTCTGTTACCGGCGGATCTAGATAATTTCCCCAATGTTTTTATTATTCACTAACTACTGTATCTGACGTAAGATGATAGTGATGTTGCTCGCTCGTAATGGTAAATGATACAGAGGAATAAACATGGAATAATGTAGACGGTCCGTGGTCGAATAGTTAAGGTGGCCGTATTAAGAAAAGGTTGCACAGGTTCACAATGCCGTATGGTTTTTGGCACTTTTGAATAGAATCACTCCATATCATTCCCATGAATCACTACATAGTATAAAACAAAGTCGCCCATTTTGTCTGTAGTCCCTTCGTATGCATAAAACTTTAAAACTACGCAACGGATTTTGATGCGGTTTTCACTAATAGAAAGAGTATTTTCTCCGACAGGTTTTTATATATAATTGAAATACATTGAAACTATATTAGCTGAGTTATAGCGATTTATATCCAAGAAGTCAGAAAAAAAATCTAATTGAAGATTGCATTTGTGCGTGCGCCGCTTATACCGTTGGATACAAGTAAGAACAATGTATAGCAAAAACATTGGTCTTTATTAGTTCTACAAAAAAGTCCGCGATGACATATATCCAGCTTTTTTATTTAAGTCACAAAAACTACTTTTCTGTATTAAAAAAACATTTAATTCGTTGGGTGATGTTTAACTGGTAATATAACCAATAATACATATATCCTTATCAAAATAAGTAAGTTCATCATCACGAGCATTTAATTTAGATTATTTTTGCAGTTTACAGTGTGTTATTTAGACATATAGTTTAGGAGATATCACGATATTAGTATTGCGGCACGGTACGGGCCGGCCGCGGCGGCGGGGGCAGCGTCCCTATAAATAGCGCGTCAATATCGTTTTTTTTCCAAAACCTGATAGGGGGGGCGATCAAAGAAGAGTCACAGAAACCAAAAAACATTTTAATATTTTAAACGCGGTTAAGGGAAAGAGAAGTTATTGTGAATTGAAAATTAGTATCCAATATGTTTTGGTGCGTTGACTGTATTTGTCGAAGTAGCGGGATACACGCAAACGAAGTTGCGCGGGTCAGCTAGTGTCATATAAATCACGATGAGAAATTCGGCCATGATGTTATATAATACGAAAGTCGCTTCATGGTATAACCTGACTTACCCATAAAATGATCCTGACCTTTGTCCTGTCTCCAAAGTAGAATGCATACAACCGGGACTTACCCCAGGAGGTTAAGAAGTCACTTAATAAACCAGCAACTGATGCCTGGTGGATGACCAATCAGTCAAGCAGACGACGGCCTCTGTGGCGCAGAGGCAGTACGCTTGTCTTGGAGACCGGAGGTCCCGGGTTCGAATCCCGGCCAGGGCATGATGAGAAAAGAACTTTTTCTGATTGGCCTGGGTCTTGGATGTTTATCTATATAATTATTTATTATAAAATATAGTATCGTTGAGTTAGTATCTCGTAACACAAGTTTCAAACTTACTTCGAGGCTAACTCAATCAGTGTAATTTGTCCCGTATATATTTATTTATTTATTATTAAGCAACATAAGCCATACTCACGTGAACAGCAGCTATCGGCACCAACAAATTGACGATACCCGTCGCGATCATGGCTGCCAGAATGAGGAACTTCCCCCCGAACTTCCCCGCGAGCATGCCAGCTGGCACCTGCAGCACTATGTAGCCCCAGAAGAAGGATGACAGGATCGTGTCCTGGACGCCTTTGTCCCAGTCGAAAACCTGGAATAAATGGTTGAGTTTATTATTGTGCTTACATAACGTGATGAGGTGATATTATGTCACAAGATTATTTGGTTTAGATACATACATATAATCACCTCTATATCCCTTGCGGGATAGACAGAGCCAACAGTCTTGAAAAGTCTGATAGGCCACGTCCAGCTGTTTGGCTTAATGATAGAATTGATATTGAAATAGTGACAGGTTGCTAGCCTGTCGCCTAAAAGAAGAATCCCAAGCGTATCCTTTTGTCATTTTTACAACGGGTAAAGGCTTATTTATTTGGGATTCTTCTTGTAGGCGATTGGCTCGCAACCTCACACTATTTATATCTCGATTCCGTCATTGAGCCACACAGCTGAAGGTGGCCTTTCAGTATTTTCAAGACTGATGGCTTGTCTACCCCGCATGGAAAATAGACGTGGTTATATGCACTAAGTGACTTATGTTTGTCTTTAAGTCAAACATAAGTCACTTAGTGCTTTTACTCTTCCTGATAGACCTAAGCTCCTCCCAGATAAAACCATAATATGACAGGAAGATGATATACTGCATCGTGAAAGTTTAAAAGTTGATAAGCTAAGGTAATATTCAAAGAACATTCTTCACACTGCACCATAATATAACCATTCATGAAACGATGCCATTTATCTAAGTCAAGTCTAGTTGGAGACATCACTAGCGCACCTAACTTCTGAATTACAAAATAAGGAAAAGTTAACTTTACGAAGAGTTTCAAGTGAAAACCACTTTCTTGGTGGAAAACTCAAATAGATTTGGCGTTTTAGTTTTAGAAGGCCATAGAATTACAAAGAGTTTAGGAAAATTTAAAATTTTACCAATATGTCAACAGCATGTAAAGTATTACTTACTTAAGTTCAAGACTTTTTAGGAACAAGTATTCTTTTGTGCTTGGCTAATTTCTACTTACATACATATAGTCACATCTTTATCCCTCGCGGGGTAGATAGAGCCAACAATCTTGAAAAGGCTGATAGACTAATGATAACGATGATTAATGATGAAATAGAGATTCAAATAGCGACAGGTTGCTAGCCCATCGCCTAAAAGAAGAATCCCAAGTTTAAAAGCCTATTCCTATATTTCTAGTCGTCCCTTTTGAAGACTGAAGGGAAATACTATGGGAAAATCTTTACTTTATTTTATTTAAGTAAGGGTAGGTTACACTGGAGTTATTACTTTCTAAATAACTGATAATGATGCCGATATTTAGTCACCTACATGTTTACCATACCAAAAACTATTCCGGCCTTTGGGCCTTTTCAAAACTATATGCCTCTGTCTACATTGTAAGGGAAAAAGATGTGTTATATATCATGCTTTTAGTGTTTTTTCACACGAAGCGACTTCCGTCTGACCTGCGCAACCCAATCCACATTAGATCATGATTTATCAGCTTTACTTGCGGCGTTAAAAAAGGTAAAAAAGTATTGTAACAGTCCTTGGGATTCGTATCTCTTAAACGTATCTATCGCATTTCACGGCCAGTTGACATTTTCAAGGGTTAACGACCTGATGGGCGGTAGAGATAAAGATTTCAGCCAGTTTTCCAAATGATCAGATCACTGAGTTTCGGCATTTTATCTGGTTTAACAGTTGACGAAAAGATGCTTTGAAATAACTTGATAAGATTCTGTGTGAAGATAGAACAATGTTATTCTGTGTATAGTCTAAGAGCTAGGCAGAAACCAAATAAATTTTTAATGAAGGATATGTTTATTGTATTCAAATTCATGTAACATACATATATACATAAAATCACGCCTGTTTCCCGGAGGGGTAGGCAGAGACTACCTCTTTCCACTTGCCACGATCTCTGCACACTTCCTTCGCTTCATCCACATTCATTACTCTCTTAATAAATGTTCCTAAACTAATTTTTAAGGGTGACTTGATAAAAAACCCGTGTTTCTCTCAAACCTCTCATTTATGATGTAGGCAGTAGTTATACCTATTTATTTTAAGAAATCTAATAGTAATTTGTCATCAAAGCCGGTCTTTCACAAATTTATTATGATTGTTTACGTGTGGTTTCCGTCACCAATAAAAACAAGAATAGGACTACTCTATCTCTGTCCCATGGATGTCGTAAAAGACGACTAAGGAAAAGGCTAATAAAATTGGAATTCTTCTTGTAGACGATAGGCTAGCCGTCCCGTCACTAAACTTGGCATTTCAGTCTTTTCGAGTATATTTCCTCTGTCTACCCTGCAAAGGACATACACGTCTTTAGATACTATGTGTTGATAAAAATAAAAAGAAACCTATATTATACTTATTTCCTCTTAAATTATTGTAGTAGAAAAATTAACAATAGACGATCCCAATTTTTCTTTTATTAAAAAATCACTTTTTTTTCTTAGCGGCCAGTGCGCTGTACAATTTTACAACAACACGTATTTCTACATTCATATGTATGTTGTTAACAACTTACTGGGTAACCATAATCATTGTCACTGGTCATCGCGACTATAGCGACGCTCATGCTGACTCGAGTCGCGTAGGAGACTGTCGTGGCTAGGAACAGCAGCAGTGTGATAACATGACGCATGCCAATGCTGCTCTCTGAAACAGACACATTAATACATACATATGGTCACGTCTATATCCCTTGTGGGGTAGACAGAGCCAACAGTCTTGAAAAGACTGATAGGCCACGTTCAGCTATTTGGCTTTAAAATTGAATTGAGATTCAAATAGTGACAGGTTGCTAGCCCATCGCCTAAAAAAGAATCTCAAGTTTGTAAGCCTACCCCTTAGTCGCCTTTTACGACATCCATGGGAGATAGATGGTCCTATTCTTTTTTATATTGGTGCCGGGTGCCCTTGCGGGGATAAAGTTGATAGTTCAAAAAGACTGAAAGTCCACGTTAGCTGTATGGCTTCATGATGGAATTGAGATTCAAATAGTGATAAGTTGCTAGCCCATCGCCTACAAGACGAATCCCAAATTTGTAAGCCTATCCCTTAGTTCGCCTTTTACGACATCTATGGAATATTGAGTGGTTCTATTCTAAACTGCAAATGATTAAAAAATAATATGCGAAACTAAATTTCTAAACTGAAGTATTTATGTTTGAAACTTTAATTATCATATAATACTTCAGTAACATATACTAGAGACATCTTCATTATGATTGTTTAGAATTTTTGGCAATGTTATCTTTTTCATCCTTGTCAAAATAATCTTACAAACTTACTTGTTTTTCTAATTCTATAGTCACATTTTAGGAGAGCTTCGTTATAGTAAGTACTTAAGTCTAGGTAAATATTGAATGTTTTAAAAATTGTCTTGTTTACTTTATTTTACGTTACAACTTCAGAAACTTGCTTTGTCAAAAACGATCTAACTTTGCTGGAAATGCGCAAACTATCACAGATCTTAGACTATGCAGAGTTAGGTGAAGTCGCGAAGTTTCAGTTTTCGACAACGGAAAGTTTAAATGAGCCCTTTGCAACGGAATTTCTAATAGTTCTGTTTGAAAAACCACATAGAGATGGATTCATAAGCGTTATTTTAATTCTAACATCTAGGGGCGAAAATACAAAACTATTTTAAATAGCGTTAGGTATATATATAAAAATGTTCTCATGTGAGTTCTGTCCAACCATTTGATTATCGATTTTATTTATTTAACTAGCTGTGCCTGCGACTTCGTCCGCGTGGAATAGTTATTTTGGGAATCATTGAAGCCCTCAAGGATGCTCCTTCCCCGATTTTTTTCACATTTTCCATTATTTCTTCGCTCCTAATAGTTGCAGCTAGATGTTATCCAAACATATAATAAAACTGTAACTGAACTTTGTCTGTACATTGGAAATATTTAAAAAAAATATATAAGGGGTCTTTTTAGGGTCAATAGAAGCCAAAACATTTTTTTTTTAGAATTTTTGTCTGTCTGTCTGTCTGTCCGTCTGTCTGTCTGTATGTTTGTACGCGCATCACGCATAATCTACCGAACGGATCTGAACGAAATTCGGCACAGATATAGTTGGTAACCTGGATTAGAATATAGGCTACTTTTTATCCTGAAATTCTATCCCAAGGGGATGAAATAGGGGGTGCAAATTTGTATGGAACTTAGTCATTTTTAAATCGATATAAAAATTTTAAATCGATATAAAAAGCTATTAATAATTATAATACATAGACTGATAGACAAAACTGTAGTCAAAATCTATACTAATATTATAAAGTTGAAGAGTTTGTTTGTTTGAACGCGCTAATCTCAGGAAGTGCTGGTTCGAATTGAAATAATCTTTTTGTGTTGAATAGACCAATTATCGAGGAAGGCTTTAGGCTATATAACATCACGCTGCAACTGTAAGGAGCGAATAAATAATGGAAAATGTGGAAAAAACACGGCGAAAATTATTCACCCTTGAGGGCTGCAATAATGCCCAAAATTACTATTCCACGCGGACGGAGTCGCGGGCACAGCTAGTAAAGCCTAAAGGCTTCCTCGATAAATGGTCTATTCAACACAAAAATAATCCTTCAAATCGAACCAGTAGTTCTTGAGATTAGCACATTTAAACAAACTCTTCTGTTTTATAATATTAGTATAGATAAATCTAAGTGTGTATTTAAACTAAAAAAAATATTGTAATAGAATTATAACCAGAAATAAGTACCTACAACTTACAAAAGAAAAAGAAATGAAAATAAAGTTGAAACGCAATATTATCTTGCCGTCGTCGGGTCTTCCCATACTCCCTTAGAGGAGTCGGAGTAGATTGGTGAGGGCTTTTAGCCCTCTTCAATGGCATCATCGCTGCCTATGACTGTAGGCAGGTCGATGGGGCGGCCGTGACGGCCTGGGTCTTCACGACTTCATAGACTGGGAGTTCCCATCGGCGGCGGCGTCGTCACTGGTCGACGACGTCTGCCGCAAGGCAGCGAGGGGAGGGTTTCACCCGACGGCCCGGAGGGCGGGCGTGGAGCGGCGAGATGCCGCGCAGGTGGCTGTGTGATGACGCGTCCGCCCTCTCGAATATCTAGGTTCTCCCACTTCAGGTCCCTGAGGATCGTCGAGTTCCTCACGTAGCGCGGGGCTCCGACGACTGCTCTGAGACTTTGGTTCTCTTGGGCTCTGAGTCTTCTCCTGTTGGTCTCAGAGCAGAATGCGTACCACGCTGGGGCCGCGTACGTGAGGCGGGATCCGACGTACGTTTGGTAGATCCCGAGCTTCGTCCTCAGGGGAGGCTGGAGGAGAGAACTGCGTGAAGTCTCCCCCTGGCTGCCTTGGTCATGAAGCTTGCGCTCGCCTCCCGCCCCTTTTATACCCTGCCGCCGCTAGCCGCGTCGAGCGCGGTAACCGTTACGCAAAAATAATCCTTATAGCATGATTCAGTATTTACGCGCGATTGCTTGCTAGCGTATTTCATTTCATGTATAAGTTTGGTGTTTCTATACCGATTTCGATGATTCTTTTTTTATTGAATAGGTACTTATATTAACTTTTAAGAATTACGAATGAGTGTGAGTGTTATTGGTATTATAAATATCAGAGTAAAGAAATATAATCAGAAATCTCCGAACTGCTAAGCTATTAGGAATTACACGTGTTATTGTGAGTCAACCATAAAAGATAGACTTATGCTGTCTTGGGATATTTTTTAAATAATTTTATGTAGAATATTTCCGTTATACATGGTTTCGCTGTATCTTTAACCATTAAGGCTGCACACGCGACGGAAGCTTAAAAAATCAATTAACTTCTCCCGTTTTCCCAACATTTCCTTTCACTGCTCTGCTCCTAGTGATTGTAGCGTAATGAAAAGTATACTATAACCTGCTCAGGAGTATGAAGAATAACTGTACCAAGTTTCGTTAAAATCCGTCAAGTAGTTTTTGTTTCTATAAAGAACATACAGACAGACAGACAGACAGACAAAAATTTTACTGATTGCATTTTTGGCATCAGTATCGATCACTAATCACCCCCTGATAGTTATTTTGAAAATATATTCTATGTACAGAATTGACCTCTCTACAGATTTATTATAAGTATAGAAGAAGATATAGATTAATAAAGGAAAATATCCTGTGTTAACCCATAAGTTAATCTCACTAAATTCTGTCAAAAAGAAACATACAGAGAAGATCGTTATAAATATATGGATCCTAAACTTGTACGATATAAACATTGTAGAAGTCAGACAAGACTTGACCAATCCGGGCTCATTGGCAAAAGGTTCGCTCCGAGCTCTTATTCAGAGTAGTGAGAATGTAACCAGGAAGATACGAAAATATATTATGATAAAGAATTACCTAGACGAACGTATCTTGATCAAATTAAGGACGTCCTGGTATAGGGTCAGGTCTAAAGTACCCGAAACCGCCGAGCTTGCATGAAGAGAGTTATGAATGTGGATGAAGCGAAGGAAGTATGCAGAGATCGTGGCAAGTGGAAAGAGGTAGTCTCTGCCTACACCTCCGGGAAAGAGGCGTCATTTTATGTATGTATGTATGTATAAAGAATTAACATGAACACGTACATAGCTATTACACATACATTTCGCTTATTTTTTTACATCGTAAACAAATTCAAATAGTTACAAGACTCAAGGCCACACACACACACTTTTAATCAAGTCTTTATCCTTGCGGGGTAGACAGAGCCAGCAGTCTTGAAAGACTGGCAGGCCACGTTCAGCTTATTGATAGATTTGAGATACAAATATTGACAGGTTGCTAGCCCATAACCTAAAAGAAGAATCCCAAGTTTATAAGCGTATTACTTAGACACCTTTTAGGACATCCATGGGAAAGAGATGGTCCTTTTCTTTAATATATCGGTGCCAGGAACCACACGGCACTCAAGTCCACGTTTAATTGGAAGATTAAGTGATGTCGTGTGGTTCCCGGCACCAAAACAAAAAGAATAGGACCACTCCATCTCTTTCCCATGGATGTCGTAAAAAGCGACTAAGGGATAGGCTTATACAATTGCGATCCTTTTTTAGGCGATGGGCTAGCAACCTGTCACTATTTGGATCTCAATTCCATCATCAAGCCGAGCAGCTGAACGTGGTCATTCAGTCTTTTCGGGACTGTTGGCTCTGTCTACCCCGTAAGGGATATAGACGTGACTATATGTATGTATGTATTAAGTGATATCACATAGATGCATCCAACCAAAAAATGTCATTATTAGCCCATTGAAATTTACGCGTTTGTAACAATAAACCAACTCTACTGGAAATAACATTCTGACAATGAAAGCTGAGCATCCGACTAGAAATGACTCGGCTACTTTCGCTTTAGATACGGACTTTTTTTGTGGTGCTAATGTTATTGGATTTTACATAAAAATGGCAGAGGAGTGGCTAGCAACCTGTCGCTATTTGAATCTCAATTCTATCTTAAAGCCAAATAGCTGAACGTGGCCATTCGGTCTTTTCAAGACTGTTGGCTCTGTCTACCCCGCAAGGGATATATTTATTTAGAATAGTGACAGGTTGCTAGCCCATCGCCTAAAAAAGAATCCCAAGTTTGTAAGCCTATTACACCGACACCGACACTTACGGGATAAAAACATGAATAAGAAAGTAAGTTAGTATTTGATTTTGCTCTTTATTCTTCATAACTATAATGTATGTACATTATTATATAATCGATGTATATTAAGAAACAAAATGGAATATTCTTATACCTAAAACCAGACATATTATGTTAACATTCCAAAATATTGCGTGAGGTGAAGTGGTCATGATCGAATACATTATACAGAGCTTTATTTTAACATGAATTCATAAAATCACGTCTATATCCCTTGCGGGGTAGACAGAGCCATTAGTGTTTTTAAGGCTGTTTTTTACATCACTTTCAATATAAATAGAATAGAATAGATTTATTTCAAAATTGGATACAAGGTATCACTTATTGACGTCATATCACTTAAATCTAATTATAACTACTACCGCTTCCAAAGCGCATGTGTAGCAGAAGCGGTGGAACAAACTACACTCTAGCATTTTCATCGGACATACATACAATGATGATACAACAAACAAGGACATACAATGATCCGTGGACGCCGAGCGACTGATGTAACGTGCGTGTTTAATACCTAAATAGTATTTAAAAATAGTATAATATGACGCGAAAGTTCAAAATCAGATATGTCAGTCAATCTATCAATCAATCATTGTCCTCTTTTAATATTCTGATTAACTTTTTTTGCAAACATGTGTAGCGGGAGCAATGATTTGGCTCGACCGCCACCAAAGTGAAGATCTTTCGCCAGGCTAGGTGTTATGCCTGGGGAACCGCGCGACAGACGATGTCGTGTCAGAGGTTGTACCTATATATGCTCCAATCCGTGAAATCTTTGCTAGAGCGATTTAGGTTTTTCGCTGTTTTTGACTGATAGCGTATAGATTTCGCCACACATGTTTTTTATTTAAACACATCAATGAATGGACCTGCTTGTATTGAACCGTGAAAGCATTAACGTCCAATCAAATATAGTTAATAGCATATTAAGTACGTGACAGACTTACAGACGGTGTGTTATTATTTCATTTGACGCAGAACGCCCGAATCTAACGAACAATGGACTGTAATTGTTTTTAGTTCAAGGAAAAACAAATACAATAATCGTTTTTGATTTACCGGTGTCTTTGTTTTTTGTTGTCGCAAAAATCATAGTCACCTACTTATAACATTTTTTATACAACTATTTAGTAATGACAATGGTAGTAAAACGCACCTTTACATTAGTATACAAGCAGAATATACTTAAATCTTAGCAAAAATTTGAACGAATAAGAATGTGAATCGTCCTATGAATCAACTCTCTTTTTTAGGTATATCTGGAGATTACCACTTAGATTAAGAGGACGCCCTTCACAAATCCTTACTCATCGCGCGCTTCATATCACCCGTCATAACGAAACGTCTCGCGTTATAGCGTGCGTATGAAGGTCTTTATGTAACGTTAAATTTGTTCCCATTTGCAGATCTTCTTGCCAGGTTGAAACGGCTATGGTATTTGGAACTTTATGATGATAAATGAATCTTTATACGGCTTTATAATAAGGAAGTAAGAATGAAGTCTTTTTTGCGAATGTAAATCTAAGAGTGAGATAAGTTCATTAGGCACAATAACAATACTTTTTTAAAAGCAGATTTCGAAGTTTTCAGTTAGGGGTAAGTTTTTAAATTTTAGTATATGTATATAAGAAATCAGGGTGTGGTTGCTCACAGATATAAACACAATTTATGATTACTACGAAATTAAAATCGTAATATATTACATAGCTTAGTTAAATCATTATTTAAAAAAAAATAACGTTATGGGGTTCAACTTTCTTTGTAGGTGACTGTACTATTTGTTCGAGCTGAATGATAAGTTACAGGTAATAAGTTGTAAATACACTCAGGAGGGCAATTCTGATTGACTGACGAGCTACAATTAGTAACTGCATGCGCTGTTTTTAACTCCGAAATATATTGCGCCAATGAAAACTCTTTGTCAAATATAAATAACTTTTAACCGATATGTTTGCACGAAGAGAGCTATGAAAGCGGATGCAGAGGAAGAAGAATGCAGGGATCGTGGTAAGTGGAAAAATGTTACTGTCTATCCTTTAGAGAAAGAGACAAGATTTTATGTATGTATTTGTTAACCAACAGAATTGAAGGCCACGTTTAATATGATGGCTTTATGATGGAATTGAGAATTCAGATAATGACAGGTCGCCCGAATAAAGAAACTCAAGGCTTTTCCTGGATTTACTTCCAGGAGAAGTTATAAAAGGTGACTAAGGAATTATCCTATTTAATTTTAGGTCGGCTCTCCTCATTATTCTTTGCCACACATATCGGATCTGGGTCATGTTTTTGTTTATTTAAACCGATTTCAGGTCTCTTTTAAGTACATACATACATACATACATATGGTCACGTCTATATCCCTTGCGGGGTAGACAGAGCCATCAGTCTTGAAACGACTGAATGGCCACGTTCAGCTATTTGGCTTAATGATAGAATTGAGATTCAAATAGTGACAGGTTGCTAGCCCTAGTAAGTGTTTTAAGTACATCCATCTAATAATACCCATTATAATATATCATATAATAAATTTGGTTCCCGGCACTAATAGAAAATCAAAAGGACTACCATCTCTTTCCCATGTAGATCGTAAGAGGCGACTACGGGATAGGTTTATATACTTGGGATTCCTCTTTTAGGTGATGGGCTGGCAACCTGTCACTATATAAATTTTAATTCTATCATTAAACCAAACAGTTGAGCGTGGCTTTTCAGACTTTTCAAGACTGTTGGCTCTTTCTATCCCGCAAGGGATATAGACTTGTATATATGTATGTATGTATAACAATTATAATATCACCTCTTATATACAATGTCATCGATGTAGGTTAATTGGTGTACAAGAACAGACCAACACTTCATTATTAGTTTCAACATCAAAGTACTTGACTAACTTCAAAATCGATAAGATAAGACCACTTCATTGTGAATCACGTGTATGAACAGATTCAATATGACAATTGAAAAAATCTTGATAATGTTATACGCAGTGGTATATTATCTGGACTATCTTACGATCGTGTCCGAAATGACGATTGACTGTTTCGTTTAAATGATGATGATTTTGATAAATCTGATGATGATTAGATAAGTGATGGAAATGTTTTAAATATCACATTACATTACATATGGTCACGTCTATATCCCTTGCGGGGTAGACAGAGCCAACCGTCTTGAAAAGACTGAATGGCCACGTTCAGCTATTTGGCTTAATGTTAGAATTGAGATTTAAATAGGTTGCTGGCCCCTCGCCTAAAAATAATCCCAAGTTTGCAAGCCTAAAATTTTAACTTTGCCTTTCTTAAAATTAACTAAAAAATATAAAAAATTATGTTTATTTTATATGGAGTATATATATCCATACTTACACTTATGTATGTATATTATTATATGTAAGTGTATTAACCTATTATTCATATTTATATTATGACTAGCTGTCCCGGCAAACGTTGCTTTGCCATATAGGTAAATAATTTTTAAATAATTTATTAAAAAAAAAATGTTTAAGTCGGACAACTCTTAACATTAAGGGGTATGAAAAAAAAATGTTGGCCGATTCTCAGACTTACTCAATATGCTCACAAAATTTCATGAGAATCGGTCAAGCCGTTTCGGAGGAGTACGGGAACGAACATTGTGACACGAGAATTTTATATATATGATTTCTTTTACTGTTATCGCACCACCCGTACATCCATCTCAGTTCAGTCCAAAGGTTCGACTGGCAGAGAATGCCTTGTGGCATTAAGTCCACCTGTTGTACATTTTACGTGCATAAAATTTAAATAAATAAACTATGAAAGTAACATACATACATAAAAATCACGCCTCTTTCCCGGAGGGGTAGGCAGAGACTACCACTTGCCACGATCTCTGCATACTTCCTTCGCTTTATCCACATTCATAACTCTCTTCATGCAAGCTCGGCGGCAATACTTTTTACCTTTACCAGGACGTCCTTAATTTGATCAAGATACGTGCGTCTAGGTCTTCCCACTCCGACCTTTCCCTCCGCACTCTCTATCTGCTTAGTTAGTTATGAAAGTAAGTACTCGTATATAATTATTATTAGTTGCCACGACAAAGCTCACACACAAGACTTGTTATCTAAATACTAGGTCTGCGTATCTGCATGTCCTCGGCTGTCCTATTGTAGTACTTTAGGAGAGAGGTCGTAGAACAGGTTTACTAAAAAGGCATGACAATATGCAGTTAAATGTGTGGACAAGTCGCCTCGACAAATACATACATAAGTCACGTCTGTATCCCTTGCGGGGTAGACAGAGATAACTGTCTTGAAAATACTGAAAGGCTACGTTTAGCTATATGGCTTAATATTGGAATTGAGATTCAAATAGAGATAGAGAGAAATCTAAAGTATATAAGTCTATCCCTGAGTCGTCTTTTACAACATCCATGAAAGATATAGTGGTTCTATTCTATAGTGGTGGAAACTACACAGCACATTTCGAGATAACCATTTTATTTACAAGGAAAAAACAAAACAATAATAATTAAAACAATTATGCGGATATAATTTCGAGACCTGTTTGAAGATTATTTCGAAAAGTTAGCACAAGGCGAGGCCGGCAGGTAATGAGGATGTGACCTAAAATAATATGATCTAGTTTGTGATCCTTTCGTTGTCGTACAAGGCGATTAAGTAACATACCTAGTAATTGTACAAATATAAAATACTTGCTTTACAGAGATACTCACTGTCAAATATCGTATAGCCAAAACACGACGTAGTAAATGATATTAAGCATTTATGTTTCTTGGTAAGTCTCATGGGAATATCTTGAAATTCCCACGAGAACGGGAAATATAAAATATTGCACATTTTATGCAAATAGAGCTCCATAAAAATCTATATATACAAAACATACACCGCCGGGCACCTTAACCGTTCGACCAGAAACGCCTTGTGTATGTCATCTTTTGAACGAGTATTTATCTTTTGTATCCGTGTGGTTGCCGGCACTAATACAAAAAAGAATAGGACAACTCTATCTCTTTCCCATGGATGTCGTAAAAGGTGGCTAAGGGATAGGATTACAAACTTGGGATTGTTTTTTAGGCGATGGGCTAGCAACCTGTCACTATTTGAATCTCAATTCCATCATAAAGCCAAACAGCTGAACGTGGCCTATCAGTCTTTTCAAGACTGTTGGGTCTGTCTATCCCGCAAGGGATATAGACGTGACCATATGTATGTATGAATGTAGGAAAATTACCCGGCTTTTTTTTCCATTCACCCAAACGGAGATGTGGGCGTAATCTAGTTTACATAGTTAATCTTTTATATACAGCAGCTCCTTCCCCGGGACTTCACTCCGTCGTCCCTGTCAAAATAAACCACCCTGTAGTTCAAGGACGCCTCTGAAGGATATATGACTCGACTGAGATAAATTGCTCGCCTTATATGTGAAATATGAGCCAATTAATAAACAAAACAAAGGCGGGGGAATTCAGCGTTTTAAAGGGCTGTACAGAATGGAGAGCTTCACAATTGTGACTGAGAATGAAATTTGTATTTTGGTTTTTTTTTTTTTGTAGGCAAAAAAGTTGGTAAAACAGATAAGAAATATTTGATGCGATGCAATGGTCTTATTGTACGCAAAGGAATTGCAATGGCTCATCAGTATTTTTTATGTATATATGACAATTTGCTATTAACATTAGGCAATGTTCGTATTTGTTTCATCATATATAGGTACCTACTAGCAGCCACAAAAGCTGAACGTAATCTCGTTATAAATTTGATATAGTGGGACATTTTCTTTGTCTAAACATTTCAATGATACGTCAAAAGACTGATACGTCAAAAGAATGATACGTCAAAAGGCAACTTCGTGGGTGATAAGGATTATTAGAGGAACTGTTATCCATCCTATCCTACTACTATTATAAAGGCGAAAGTTTGTATGGATGTATGGATGTTTGTTACTCTTTCACGCAAAAACTACTTAACAGATTACCATGAAATTTGGTATGTAGGTAGCTGAAGACCCAGAATAACACATAGGCTACTTTTTATCCCAGAGTTCCCGCGGGATTGATAGGGTTTCCATGCGGACGAAGTCGCGGGCGGCCTCTAGTACTAGATAAAGTGTTTTAAGTGTGGGTATAGAGTTATGTTTCTTGTACCTTTGAATGTACATACATACATACAGTCACGTCTATATCCCTTGCGGACAGAGCCAACAGCCTTGAAAAGACTGATAGGTTACGTTGAGCTGTTTGGCTTATTAATAGAATTCAGATTCAAATAGTGACAGGTTGCTAGCCTATTAATTGCCTACAAAAAGAATCCCAAGTTTATATGCCTATCCCTTAATCGGCTTATACGACAACCTTGGGAAAGAGATGGAGTGGTCTTAATCTTTTTTTTTGTATTAGTACCGAGAACCACATGGCAATACCTTTAAAGGTAAGATTAAATAAGGTCACACGGAAGTCACATCTGTATTACTTTCCTGTCTTTCCCGCTCCGTCATAGAAGAATGATAACCCTAAAAAAGAACGAATAAATAGCTCATTTACTTATTATAATCCAAGTTCAACGCTAAGGTCTTTATGAACAAAATGCAAGCATACTGTGTTTACGGCGCACGCGCAAACGCGACCTTGCGCACGCGGCGGCGCTTCTACGGGAAAGTGATCAATAACCGAGACAGTGAACAAGTTCATGGGAACTTCTAGTTATACTTATTTATTGACTAGCTTCCGATGGTGGCTTCGCTCACTTGTGATATATGAGCGTATTTATTATACTGATTTATACATACCAACATTTAGTCACTTTGGGGTTCTTTAGGGTAGACAGAGCTTACAGTCTGATAAATATGCTTATATGTAAAAGGAAAATTAAAATATGTAATCATTAGGCCAACCAGCTAAAAGTAATGATAGTGATACGTGTAGGCATTACCTATATTGTTTGGTGGCTTCCTTCTGGCTTTAGTCCCGGTTCTATCTGGAGACTGTCTACCCCGTTAAGGATAAATATGTGATTATATATATAGTTGTTTTATCGAATAAGCTAACTAATCCGCCGTTTCATCAAGACCAAAGAGATGAAAAATATGCCCTACAAATGTAGGCAAACATCGATTTCAAAAGAACCTTGCCGTTTTAAAATGATGATAAAATTTTACGATCTTTATCTACCCTTTTTAGGGGAATGGGTGTTGTTATAAGCAACCCTTATGTTGCATTTATTTTTTACGATACATATAACAAAGAAGCTTACGAGGGAAGAATTGTATAAATATATCTACAGCACATTTCAAAGATCAATTGGTAATAATCGTATACATCTTATACTTACTTTATGCAAGTACTTATGTCATACTTTGACATATTTTTTATTAATTTTCTTTAATTACCTGTTATAATTTATCCTTAGATTAATAAAACATTTTTTTTAAATTACATTCTTATACAAAAGCGTATTTAGATTTGAGAGATCTATATTTTGTAAATTGACGTCCGGTGAAAATGCTGCAGTGTAGTTTGTTCCGCCGCCGATTTAAGTGATGTGACGTCAATAAATGATACCTTAACTTTGAAAATAAATCTATTCTATTTGTCACCCGAAGTATGCAGAGATTGTGGAAATTGGAAAGCTGTAGTCTCGGCCTATCCCTCCGGAAAGGCAAGATTTTATGTATGTATGTAAAGAGCGCAGAATTTATACTTTTTTCTCTTGTTTATAAAACTTACCTGGTACCAACGCCGGGAGGATATCAAAAAGAATTGCTATTTAGTTACGGGCTTCAAGTCGACTTATAAATAACAACATTTTAATATAACGGCTTACATAAAGTCTCCTTTACACTAATTCTTCAAAAAGTATTAAAACCGAAGCTTTACGAAATTCTTGAGAATATTTTGATGAGTCGTAACCGTAATGGATTAAAGATAAGACTTTTACAGTCATATTTTACTACGAAACAAAATTTTGCTCCGGGATTTGGTCATATTCAGTGGAAACGTCATTCACTTCATATTTTTCCAATGAATGTCGTTAAAAGCGACTAAGGTAAAAGTGTTAATAAACTTGGGATTCTTCTTGTAGGCGATGGGCTCGCAACCTGTCACTGTTTGAATCTCAATTCCATCATTTAGCCAAACAGCTGAACGTGGCCTTTCAGTCTTTTCAAAACTATTGGCTCTGTCTACCCTGCAAGGGACTTTTCTTACTGGTTCGGGACCACAATTTGCTGCAATCAACAATGTAATGAGATGACATTTTTTGGTCCGGCCCGACCTATTCAGCTCGCTAAGGAACATCAAGTTAGTGACCAATAGAAGGCCTACATTCGCGTTTTCATCTATTAAAGTTATATCACGAGTTAATTCTTTAGTGCCGAAAATCACACGGCACGATTGATCGTGTTACATACATATGGTTACGTCTATATCCCTTGCGGGGTAGACAGAGCCAACAGTCTTGAAAAGACTGAATGGCCACGTTCAGCTATTTGGCCTAATGATAAAATTGAGATTCAAATAGTGACAGGTTGCTAGCCCATCGCCTAAAAAAGAATCCCAAGTTGGTAAGCCTATCCTTTAGTCGCCTTTTACGACATCCGTGGGAAAGAGATGGAGTGGTCCTATTCTTTTTTGTATTGGTGCCGGGAACCACACGGCACGTGGATCGTGGATGGAGGATCGTGTTTTTGGTAATAATAGATAAACCAAAAGGAAGCACCATATCAAATTTCTATTCTACATACGCATAGCTCACCCGATTTGACACCGGATGTACGGCCATAGAAAATGACGTTTTTTTTTTTAATAAAAAAAATGTGAAAAACAGATGATTCAATGCCGTACATGACGGCTTGACATGATCACAATAGGACGTGCAACGTGGTCAGGCAACTCAATTTAGAATATCGGAAAAATTTGAGTCCATTGAAAATGGTACTTTATTTTCAGTCACATATGAATGAGAATAAATTGCATAAGTAGTTAATTATAGAAATAATTTGTTATGGATCGGAAATGAATAACTGTTTGAGATATTTTTGTTTTTTTTTTTAACACTCACATATCGTAATATGGTGACCCACATATTTTACGTTTTCACCTCACAGGGTAGACAGTAGTTTGTCTTTAAAATTAGTGACTTTCTTTTTGGATTTTTGAAAACCTTTATATTTTTTTAATTTTTAGCGTCTTTTTAATTCCTATTCAAAGAATAAGTATTACCTTAAGAGTAACACTGTAAGAAAATTGATTATTTTTGATGACATAATTGATAGCTGAGTATTATTTTGTTGTAGCATTCTTATTATTTTACGAACTTAATGGGTAGCTCTCTTAGAATAAAGTACCATTTAATAATACACCAAGAAATAAAAGCAGAATCTTATTCTTAACATGCCAACATTTCCCTTTCTATTAAAATTTCAATTAAATCAATTCATCGTAACAATATCTTGTCTCTCGTCCAGATTTTAATTCTCATTCCAAATTTGAATAATTGCGAAGTTGACGTTATTAAAGAAAATGCTGCAGTGCAGTTTGTTACCGTTCCTTCATTTGTTCACTTGCACCAATTTTGTGAAACCAAAAGGCATGACAATTATTAAGTGATGTTTGAATTTGAACTATTATAACATCCGGTATGGAAAATATTTTTCTTTTTTTCATGTAACGAATTCTTCTTTTATATTCTTAATTTATTAATTCTCATGTAAGTTCACACTCCTATAGGGAATTGACCAGTGTACCGGATCCCACAAAAAGCTATACAAAAACCACCTTATACGAAGAGGGATGGCGTTTTCTCTCAGTCGGCGATATTAATTAGAGAGTGTCCCCGATAGGGACTGATTACTGTATTTATCTGCACAGCTCACAACACAAGGTAAGGGCATATACACATGAATGCAATAGTGCAAATTCCCAAATTCATAGGTAATCATATTAAGGGTTCACAAGCTGATGTTTTGACATTTTGTTGTTGTTTTTATAACTAAAATTAAACTCTTTATTACGGTATAAAAAGAAATATAACAATATATGAAACAGTCATTAAATTTAGAAGAATCTTATAATATAATCACATCTACATCCCTTGCGGGGTAGACAGAGCCAACAGTTTTAGAAAGACTGATAGGCCACGTTCAGCTGTTTGGCTTAATGATAGAATTGAGATTCAAATAGTGACAAGTTGCTAGCCCTTCGCCTAAAAGAAGAATCCCAAGTTTATAAGCCTATCCTTAGTCGCCTTTTACGACATCCATGGGAACGAGATGGAATGGTCCTATTCTTTTTTCTATTGGTGCTGGGTACCACACGGCACTAATTAAGTAAACCTCTTACAGGGTAGACAGTAGTTTGTCTTTAAAAGAGACTTTCATTTTGGATTTTTGAAAACCATTATAATTTTTAATTTTTAGCAATTATATTAATTCCTGTTCAAAGAATACGTATTACCTTAAGAGTAACACTGTAAGAAAATTGATTATTTTTGATGAAATAATTGATAGCTGAGTATTATTTTGTTGTAGCATTCTTATTATTTTACGAACTTAATGGGTAGCTCTCTTAGAATAAAGTACCATTTAAAAATACACCAAGAAATTAAAGCAGAATCTTATTCTTAAAATGCCAACATTTCCCTTTCTATTGAAATTCCAATTAAATCAATTCATCGTAACAATGTCTTGTCTCTCGTCCAGATTTTAATTCTCATTCCAAATTTGAATAATTGCAAAGTTGACGTTATTAAAGAAAATGCTGCAGTGCAGTTTGTTACCGTTCCTTCATTTGTTCACTTCCACCAATATTGTGAAACCAAAAGGCATGACAATTATTAAGAGATTTGAAATATTATAACATCTCGTATGGAAAATATTTTTCTTTTTTTCATGAAACGAATTCTTCTTTTATATTCTTCATTTATTAATTCTCATGTAAGTTCACACTCCTATAGGGAATTGACCAGTGTACCGGATCACACAAAAAGCTATACAAAAACCACCTTATACGAAGAGGGATGGCGTTTTCTCTCAGTCGGCGATATTAATTAGAGAGTGTCCCCGATAGGGACTGATTACTGTATTTATCTGCACAGCTCACAACACAAGGTAAGGGCATATACACATGAATGTAATAGTGCAAATTCCCAAATTCATA
Organism: Amyelois transitella; assembly: GCF_032362555.1. Classification (NCBI taxonomy): domain Eukaryota; kingdom Metazoa; phylum Arthropoda; class Insecta; order Lepidoptera; family Pyralidae; genus Amyelois; species Amyelois transitella. Next base: position 10,973,240 of record NC_083516.1, on the reverse strand, counting down.
GGTAATCATATTAAGGCTTCACAAGCTGATGTTTTGACATTTTGTTGTTGTTTTTATAACTAAAATTAAACTCTTTATTACGGTATAAAAAGAAATATAACAATATATGAAACAGTCATTAAATTTAGAAGAATCTTATAATATAATCACATCTACATCCCTTGCGGGGTAGACAGAGCCAACAGTTTTAGAAAGACTGATAGGCCACGTTCAGCTGTTTGGCTTAATGATAGAATTGAGATTCAAATAGTGACAAGTTGCTAGCCCTTCGCCTAAAAGAAGAATCCCAAGTTTATAAGCCTATCCTTAGTCGCCTTTTACGACATCCATGGGAACGAGATGGAATGGTCCTATTCTTTTTTCTATTGGTGCTGGGTACCACACGGCACTAATTAAGTATAGTAATTATATTGTCCTGTAAAGCCGGGTGTTTTTTTTATATAATCAATTGTTCTAGCAAATTTTCTTGTTAATTTCAGTGTACAGGTGAATACGCCCTAACATTTACATCGTCTCGTTAACCCGACAGAGCCCATTGTTGTAGAGTTCTCATGCGTGCCTACTGCGACACAATAATTCTGTAACATGATGTAGTTTCTACGAATGGATTTGATTAATGTTGTGGAAAGATTTAACTTAATCTTATATCTTACATGCATTACATAAAATCACGCCTAGTCTTGGAAAAGTAGATGGGACTAATCTTTTCACTTGCCACTATCCCTGCATAGGCGACTAAGGGAAAGGCTTATAAACTTAGGATTCTTCTTGTAGGCAATGGTCTATATTTCTTTTGGGGTAGACGGAGCCAACAGTCTTGAAAAGTCTCAAAAACCACGTTTAACTGTATAGCTAAATGATGGAATTGAGATTCAGATAGTGACAGATTGCTAGTCCGTCGCCTACACAAAAAAAATCACAAGTTTATTAGGCTATCCCTTAGCCACCTTTTACGACATCCATTTGAAATATATGGAGTGGCCCCTATTCTAAAGTTTCGGGAACCACACGGCATGGCATATTTAAAATTTCGTTAAAATATTTTCATTTTCAATATTATTAATGATTTCTTAGGATGATAGTATGCAGGGATCGTGGCAAGTGGAAAAATGAAGTCTCTGTCTACTACCCAGGAAAACAGGCGTGATTTTATGTAAAATCGATTTTTTTATTAGCCTGGTTCTTGGATGTTATCTATGTAAATATTTATTATAAGATATACTATCGTTGTGTTAGTATCTCGTAACACAAGTCTTAAATGTAATTCGAGGCTAACTGTATTTTTTTATTTGAAATACCCAAATCGTAATATATACAATCTAATTTAAGAGGTATGTCCCTTAATATCTTATGCTTTATCGTAAGATTCGGCTGCTGAGGTAATTGCTAAGACCATTAAGGTACCTAATCATCTTAAATCCGTGGAGAGTAATTATCTACGATTTTCTGTTACGCTGATGTCAAATTCTTAATTGGACATTCTTTTGTTTTTTTTAATACTAGCTTTTCACCCGGGCTCGCTTGTGTTTATTTTCTATTTATAAACTGGGTCCATACAAGGTGATCCCTGGCCTGAGTTATCGCATTTCATTTCTTTTTTATTCATTAACTAGTTGTGCCCGCAACTTCGTCCGCGTGGATTAGTTATTTTGGGCATTATTGAAGCCCTCAAGAGTGAATAATTTTCCCCTTATTTTTCACATTTTCCATTATTTATTTGCTCCTTATAGTTGCAGCGTGATGTTATATAGCCTAAAGCCTACTTCGATAAATGGTCTATTCAACGCAAAAATAATTTTTCAATTCGAACCAGTAGTTCAAAAAACTCTTCAGTTTTATAATATTAGTATCAGTATAGATAAATGTAATAATTAATTATTTATAGCTTTTTATATCGATTCAAAAATGACGAAGTTCCATACAAACTTACACCTCCTATTTCATCCCCTTGGGGTAGAATTTCAGGATAAAAAGTAGCCTATATTCGTATCTAGGTTACTAACTATATCTGTGCCGAATTTCGTTTAGATCCGTTTGGTAGATTTTGCGTGATGCGCGTACAAACATACAGACAGACAGACAAAAATTGTTTTGACTTCTATCTACCCTAATAAGACCCCTTATATTTTTTTTTCTTAAATATCTTCAATGTACAGACAAAGTTCAGTTACAGTTTTATTATATGTATGGATACCTCAAAGTTAACTAATAGGTTACTAGATAGAAGCGTTTAAATTAAAGATTGATAAAAATTTACAACCAAACACCATGAGCAATCTCAGGAATAATAAAGAAAAGCATCTCACCTGACCTTCTTTCTGGGTCACGGTCACAAGAAACCCTACATAGATATATAAATGATTCTAAATTACATATTCAATTATGACCATGATACCAATTTTACTCGATAAATGGTCTATTCAAGACAAAAATATTTTTTCAATTCGAACCAGGAGTTCCTGAGATTACGCGTTCAAACAAACAAACAAACTCTTCAGCTTTATAATTTTAGTATAGATTTATACCTATTATTTATTCGTCTGCCGTTCTCATTTTAAAACTAACTGACCCCTTTCCATTCTTGGTCAACAACGGTTACCTAATGTATATCTTTACACTGTCCTAAGTGCCTCTTATTGACTACAAAGAAAAAGTTTTAAACAGAAAATGCAGATTGCAAGACTGCCAGTTGTTATTAAAAATTTCAAAATAGTGTGCTCATGTCAAACTGTTTAAATCTGGGACAATGCAATGTTCCATATTATTTTAAAATTGCGATGCCCAACAGGGTTTATATTTTAACTATTTATAAGCAGTTACTGATGTACTTTATGATATGCAATAAAGAATCTGAATTGGAATGTTTGGTTATACATACATACATATAATCACGCCTCTTTCACGGAGGGGTAGGCAGAGACTACATCTTTCCACTTGCCACAATCTCTGCATACTTCCTTCGCTTCATCCACATGTTTGGTTATGTCAAAAGTCGAGTAAGATCTTTCTTACTTAGAAGCAAGTGAGCGAGACAGAAAGAAATGTAGATTAAAGGATAAAACTTTCAACAATTTACAAATATACATACACGAATATTCACATCTATATCCTTTGCGGGGTAGACAGAACTAATAGTCTTGAAATGACTGTAAAGCCATATTCAGCTGTATGGCAAAATGATGGAATTGAAATTCAAATAGTGACAGGTTGTTAGCCTAATGCCTACAAGAAGAATCTCAAGTTTATAAGCCTATCATTAAGTCGCCTTTTACGATATCCAGCCTATCGTCTCAATAATTATCCCATGTTTAAAAAGTTCACCACTTGATATTGCTTTATCATCTTTCCAAGCAGAATAGCAGCTGACGCAAATAGTGCTTTTTATACGTAAGCGGAGCCGTGTGGTTGCCGTAACTTTGAAATTGAACCACTCCATATCATTCCCATGGATGTCGTAAAAGGCGAGTGAGGTAAAGGCCAATCTTGGGATTCTTCTTCAATGTGGTGGGTTAGCAACCTGTCACTATTTGAATCTCAATTCTATCATTAATACAGCTGAGCCTTTTAGACTATAGGCTCTGTCTACCACGCAAGGGATATATGTATATCTCAGTTGCTGGTAATTAAACGTATAATTTAAATCTCAAAAATTGTGATCTTATTTAAGCATGCAACATTCCATTCAATATGTGCACCTTGAAGAGTAACAAGCATTGGACTACTTTCAAAATTAATGACTGTCACTTGTGCATTTTGATTATGCAGATTCAAAACTCGGTGACTACATAATCGATTCTTATACATCAAATCTAGTTATATCGCTTTTTTAATAGTTAATTTTCATTTGAATGCTTTGAGAAGATTGTTTACTGATAAATAATGTGTCCGCTAATTGATTTTACATACATACATACATACATATGATCACGTCTATATCCCTTGCGGGGTAGACAGAGCCAACAGACTTGAAAATACTGATAGGCCACATGCAGCTGTTTAGTTTAATGATAAAATTGAGATTCAACTAGTGCCAGGTTGCTAACCTATCACCCAAAAAAAAACGAATTGCAAGTTTATAATAATTATTGTAAACTTATTATTTGCAATTTTCATTTATTAATAAAATTAAAAAAAAATAATTAAAAAATTAAAAAAAATTTTTTTTTTCAAATCATTTTAAAGCTATCAAAATCTTACCCGGTTTCCCAGCGGGCAACACATTCGTCACTTCCACCATATTTATATATATATTGAACACAAACACACACGGACAAACGACCGGTCGAATAGGAAGTGTCGACGTACGCGCCGGCACTAGACCGACCGCCGGACGTTTTGTATATATATAGCAATGGAACTTATACTGCACTATGAGTGGGGTGCACATCATTTGATGTTTCTTTAGGATTGTGTTGTCGGAAATTTTTTTAATTGTAATATAAATTTTTGACAATTAAAATTAAAATGTGTGTGCCGTGTGGTTCCCGGCACCAATACAAAAAAGAATAGGACCACTCCATCTCCTTCCCATGGATGACGTAAAAGGCGACTAAGGGATAGGCTTACAAACTTGGGATTCCTTTTTAGGCGATGGGGTAGCAACCTGTCACTATTAAAATCGCAATTCTATCATTAAGCCAAATAACTGAACGTGGCCATTCAGTCTTTTCAAGACTGTTGGCTCTGTCTACCACGCAAGGGATATAGACGTGCCCATATGTATGTAGGTATGTATGTTTAATTGTCAATGGAATTTCGAAATATTTACAAACAAAGGTATATGTTTTAATATGTTATGAGGTAGACATAGCTTTTTCAACACTGAACACCTACATTCAGCTGCAAATATTTAATTTTTGTAGTTTAAACATTTAATTCATTTAATTACATATATATGTCCCTTGTTGGGAAGACAGAACCACAAGTCTTGATAAGACTGATAGGCTGCGTTCAGCTGTATGACTAAATATTAACAAGTTTATTTAAAAAAAATTAACATATAATTTTTTTTATTTTATTAAAATTGTTTGTCCCACTTAATACAAAGCCATTGTCACCATATCAATGTCACCGTCACGTCAAACGCCTCAGGCTCTAGCGCCCTGGCCGAAGGATAATGCTCTTCATCACCTTAACGTTTGAGGAAGTGGGGATAGACAGTGATGAGGACTTATTTATTAGCTATTTTTCAATTTTATAATACAATACAAACATATCACAATGCCTTGTGATTTACAGCACTTAAGAATAGAACCACTCCATATGTTTCCTCTAGATATCGTAAATGGCGACTAAGGGATAGGCTGATAACCTTTAGATTTTTTTTTAAACGATGGGCTAGTAACTTGTCGCTTTTTGTATATCAATTCTATCATTATGCCATTCAACTAAACATGGTCCTTCAGTCTTTGTAAGACTATTGGTTCTATCTACCCCGTAAGGGATAGAGACGTGATATTATGTATTTTAGCTTTGAATCTATTATTCCAGTTTCTATTTACTGAGAGTATTATAACAGCTGATAAATTTTCCAAACTTATCTATAAGCTAGCACAACAAATATTTACAAATCTCATAACGTAATAAACATAATCTTGGACAATTCAGATCATGTCATTGGTATCAACGATTTATGACAAGTAGTCAAGATACCACTTCATCATTATCGGTACAGTAGTACTTCTTCGATTACATCATGTGGTCTCATAATTTTTGTTTGGAACTGCGTTAGGTCATGTGGCACGTTAGCCTCTCCATATTTGAAAGTTTTAAAAAAGGTATATACATACATACGGTCACGTCTATATCCCTTGCGGGGTAGACAGAGCCTCTTGAAAAGACTGAATAGCCACGTTCAGCTATTTGGCTTAATGATACAATTGAGATTCAAATAGTGACAGGTTGCTAGCTCATCGCCTAAAAAAGGATCTCAAGTTAGTAAGCCTATCCCTTAGTCGCTTTTTACGCCATCCATGGGAAAGAGATGGAGTGGTCCTATTCGTTTTTGTATTGGTGCCGGGAACCACACGGCATATACAAGAGATACCCATTTATTCTACTTTTGATTGTGCGCGGACAGTACTTGTTTACTCCACATTCAATAATAGCCAATGCATTTTTTTAAAGCAAATGTGGAATAAAGATATCAAAATTTCTCTCACGAGACTCTTAGTTCATTCAAACAATCAATATTTCTTTTATTTAAAACAATTTGTGTTAAAGTAATCTATTAAATTAGTTTAAGGAAAACTACCAATAGATTTATTTGCCACAAATGAAGGCTGTAGGCATTAGTGCCGTCTGAATAATACAAAAAACAATCCATCACCACACCAAATCCAGGGACCACTCCATCTCTTTCCTTTGGATGTCGTAAAAGGCGACTTAGGAATAGGCTTATGAACTTGGGTTTCTTTTTTATGGCGATTTGCTTGCAACCTGTCACTAATTTTATCTCAAATCTATTCATCAAGCTGAATGCCGTCTATCAGTATTTTCAAGACTCTGTCTCTGGCTCTGTCTACCCCGCAAGGGATATAGACGTGACTTTATGTAAGTATGTAATCTACAAATGTAGTTTAAGGAAAACAATTAGATTTTATTTTATATAACCAACACATGAAGGCTGTATTTTATTGTGACACATCGCAGACACGAATCATAATCATCTATTGATTCCGAATCGGAAGTGGAAGAGGAAAGTCTTGTTTAATATTATATACAGATAGGTAACGACCTTTGTGGTATAGTAGCTATAACTTAGGTCAACTGTGAAGGTCCAAGGTTCAATTTCTCTACATACACATATCCCTTACGGGGTAGACAGAGCCAATAGTCCCGAAAAGACTGAATGGCCACGTTCAGCTGCTCGGCTTAATGATGGAATTGAGATCAGAATAGTGACAGGTTGCTAGCCCACCGCCTAAAAAAAGGATCGCAATTTTATAAGCCTATCCCTTAGTCGCCTTTTACGACATCCATGGGAAAGAGATGGAGTGGTCCTATTCTTTTTTGTATTGGTGCCTGGAACCACACGGCACTTCAATTTCTCTAATGTTTTTAATCTTTGCATGTTCTCATCTGGCGCAATCAGGCTCTCACGTAAAAGAAATATAATTATTATTTCTCTTACAGTTATCGCACCACCCGTACATCCATCTCAGTTCAGTCCAAAGGTTCGACTGGCAGAGAATGCCTTGTGGCATTAAGTCCACCTGTTGTACATTTAACGTGCTTAAAGTTTTAATAAAAAAATGAAAAAATAACTTATTTGTTACGTTAAATGAAAAACAATTAGCTGTTTAATGTTACTCTCAAACGTTTATTAAGTTAATTGTTTTGGTTTTTCTGTCTACCGTGTAGTTCCCGGCACCAATACAAAAAGAATAGGATCACTCCATCTCTTTCCCACGGATGTCGTAAAAGGCGACTAAGGGATAGGCTTACAAACTCGGGATTATTTTTTAGGCGATGGGCTAACAACCTGTCACTATTTGAATCTCAATTCTATCATTAAGCCAAATAGCTGAACGTGGCCATTCAGTCTTTTCAAGACTGTTGGCTCTGTCTACCCCGCAAGGGATATAGACGTGACCCTATGAATGTATGTATGTTTCTCAGTGTGTGTGTTTTTTTTTTTTTCAATAAATAAATATTCCGTTTCATTTTAACTCCGCAAAATTGAAATGCGCCTCTCAATATCATTAGTAAAAGCGCAGTCATACTTATATTTGTTTGACAAACTCCCTTGAAATAAATAGGTCGTGACAGGAAAAGTGTCAAGTGTGATCGGCTTGCTAATTGCAAGGGAAGAACTTTGTCAAAGTCTTAAAACGTAATTCAATTTGGCAGATGGTTGTGTACGTGTTTGAGGGGTTAAATGAGTTAACATGCTTGTAACATACATACATACAATCACGTCTATATCCCTTGCGGGGTAGACAGAGCCAACAGCCTTGAAAATACTGATAGGTCACATTGAGCTATTAGATTTAATGATAGAATTGAGATTCAAATAGAGACAGGTTGCTAGCCCGTCGCCTAAAAGAAGGATCCCAAGTTTATAAGCCTATCCCTTAGTCTCCTTTTACGACATCCATGCAAACGAGATTAAGTGGTCCTATTCTTTGCGTAATACCTGACTTACTTCTTCAAAATCGTGGTCACAAGCAAACCGCTTGACCTTTAATGAAACTGGTACTAACAGCACTAGGATAAAAATTATAATCACATCTATATTCCATGAGGCGTAGACAGAGCCATAGTCAACAATAAACGTCATATACACACAGAAACCTCAAACTAGGTATGCCACTTTAAGACAGTCATACTAAAAGCAATTTACATAGTGAAATATGAAGTACTTGGTTTAAACCGGTTGCAAGTTATTTCCTTGAAGACGAGTTTAGTTAGATGCAGGATAATGTGTCAAGCGTGCTAGCTTTGCTAATTAAAGGGAAAATTGTTACTTCCTCAGTGCGTGATAAAGATATTGTTGGCATACTGAATGATTCCTTGGAATCTATACTAATATTAAAGCTGAAGATTTTGTTTATTTGAACGCGCTAATCTCAGGAACTAATGGTTCGAATTGAAGAATTATTTTTGCGTTGAATAGACAATTTATCGAGGAAGGCTTTAGGCTTTATTACATCACGCTGCAACTACGCGTATTAGGAGCGAAGTAATAATGGAAAATGTGAAAATACGGGGAAAATTATTCATCCTTGAGGGGCTTCAATAATGCCCAAAATAACTATTCCACGCAGACGAAGTCGCGGGCACAGCTAGTAATATATATAATCACGCCTTTTTCCCGGAGGGGTAGGCAGAGACTACATCTTTCCACTTGCCACGATCTCTGCATACTTCCTTCGCTTCATCCACATTCATAACTCTCTTCATGCAAGCTCGGCGGTTTCGGGTGCTAGACCAAATTGTTTTTAGTGTTTTCTGAATTAATACTTACCTTTGAAACCAACACACAATTCAAAAACATTCGATTATAACTATCAATGGATTCAATTATACGGGCTATTATCGACATTTATCCGATGTCAAATAAATGAATCGTTTAATTTCAATGAATCGAAACGTCCGAGATAAAATAAAGGTGCGTTATATGCGCGTTTAATACTTGTATTATTTATAAATACCTAAATAGATTTTCAGGTTTAATTTACAAGGTTTATGTGACCTGAGGATATATTAATGAACGTTGATAAGGTGTCCATTTCGTTCCCATGGGTGTCGTAAAAGGCGACTAAGTGATAGGCTTATAAACTTGGGATCCTTTTAGGCGATCGGCTAGCAACCTGTCACTATTTGAATCTCAGTTCAATCATTAGGCCAAACAGCTGAATGTGGTCTATCAGTCTTTTTGCGGCCCTGTCTACCCCGCAAGCCCCATTACTGTATGTATATATTTTTGACTCGGACTGTTTTTGATACTCCACAGACGTAGACACATTCAATAGTCCAAATGGTTCTTTTGAAATGTAAACCAACCCTAAACGGTTAAAAGAAAGGTTAACTAAAAACTTTGCAGGAATCTTGGCAAAACAAAAGCTGTCATCTCTACCTACCCCTCTGGGATGGAGGCGAAATTATGTGTGTATATGTGTTTACGTAAAAGAAGCCGGATGAAAAAGCTAGTGTAAAATGTAGGGGTGCATTCCTTCGTTCATATATTTGCATTCCAGTTCACCTTTTAGCGCATCCGTGGCGTGGTAGCGAAATAGGTCAGTTTACATGGAGCATAGCGGAATTGAGAGGTATATTTTTTAAATATACATACATACATATAATCACGTCTATATCCCTTGTGGGGTGGGCACAGTCTTGAAAAGGCTGTAAGTTTTATGGATTTATGATTGAATTGAGATTCAAATAGTGACAGGTTACTAGCCTATAGTCTACAAGAAGAATCCCAAGTTTCTAAGCCCTCGGTCGCCTTTTACGATATCCATGCATGTAAATGGATATTTTTGGTGTCATTTACTATTTTTATCCATTAATGGGTTTCGATACAAGAAATATACGTATGTATGTATAATATACATTCGTACTGGCAAATACTAATGTAATTATTTATGTACACTCAATGATACATAAGTTTTAATATTTTTACTTTAAACAACCTTTATTTATTTATGTAAAAACTTCATTTCATCATTGTCATAGAAATAACGTTACATCAAAAAATGTTAACCCTAAAAACATCACTCTCCATTTCCGGCAGGTCGGTCGGGGTGTAAAAAATGTCTTTATCACAGCTGTTGTCACCACGTCCCAAGTGTGAAAACCATGCGACCACGCCGTGGACTTAATAATGATTAAACGAGTGAGAATCCAAATTTGGATGTGCGTTGTAAGCTGGACTGCGAGCAGTAAATCATATTTTTGTCCATACTCAACATAAGTATGGAAATCTTATTCTTTTTAGACATGTACACTCATATATATTGTCTCTGTTACTTACATATATACAATCAAGACTTTTTCCCTTGGGGAGTGTCTACCCCAAAAAGACTTCAAGATTGTTTGAGAGCTGTTGAAAAGACTGAAAGACCAAGTTCAGCTGTTCGACTTAGTGATAAAATTGAGATTTAAATAGTGACAGGTTGCTCGTTCATCGCCTAAAAGAAAAATCCTAAGTTTATATGCCTATTCATTAGTCGCCTTGGGAAAGAGATGGAGAACCGCTATTTTTTTTTCTATTGCTGCCGTAAACCACAGGGCACTTGTCTCTATTACTAGCGAGATGGAGAGAGTCAGTAGTCAAAAGAATAAAAGACAATGTTTATCAGGATGGATAAATGATGGAATTATGATAAGGAGTTACTGAAAAGGAATTAATAATAGAAGTATATATGCCCTTCCTTCGATTGATTGTGTTCAATTTACCTAGCAACGCAGCCTTTATTCCTAGCGGGGTAGACAGAGCCACAAGACTCAAACAAAAGCCACTATTCTGTCTTCACTATCGCTGTCCCTTTTCACAACATAATAAAAAGCAAAACGGCGATAGTTTATCGCGCGATATAAACGGCGTCGCGCGCGCAATGCCACGGCGGCAGAGGCTTAGTCATGGAAATATGATTTTTATAAAATAACTAGCTGTCCCGGCAAACGTTGTTTTGCTATAGAAATAATTTTTAAGTAATTTGTAGTTAAAAAAATATTAAGTGTGGACAACCCTTAACACTTAGGGGTATGAAAAATAGATGTTAGCCGATTCTCAGACCTACTGAATATGCATGCAAAATTTGGTTAAAATCGGTAAAGCCGTTTCGGGGGAGTACGGAGACAAACATTGTGACACGAGAATTTTATATATATAGAGATTTTATAAAAAAATGGTGGCCAAAAAAAAAATAATTTTCACCAACACAATTTCCTAGGAGGTCAGTACGAGTACAAAAACGCTGTCATTTTTGTTCAATTTCCTCGGCGCTGACCGATAAGGTTCTAATGGGACCGAGCCTTTAACACGAGGTGCGGCCCGAATACTGATTGCGAAGCCTGATCATATTATACATACATTCATACATATTGTCACGTCTATATCCCTTGCGGGGTAGACAGAGCCAACAGTCTTGAAAAGACTGAATGGCCACGTTCAGCTATTTGGCTTTATGATAGAATTGAGATTCAAATAGTGACAGGTTGTTAGCCCATCGCCTAAAAAAAAAGAATCCCAATTTTGTAAGCCTATCCCTTAGTCGCCTTTTACGACATCCATGGGAAAGAGATGGAGTGGTCCTTTTTTTTTTTTTTCATTGGTGCCGGGAACCACACGCACATACATTATACATACATACATACATAAAATCACGCCTCTTTCCCGGAGGGGTAGGCAGAGACTACCTCTTTCCACTTGCCACGATCTCTGCATATTTCCTTCGCTTCATCCACATTCATAACTCTCTTCATGCAAGCTCGGCGGTTTCGATTTATGATCATATTATATTGTTGTCTATTGACAACGCAATCTTCTTTAGCTATAAGGAGAATAATATATAATCTTACAACTTTCGATCGCGGCTTCTTCCGCGTGGAAAATGCAATATTCACCCTAATCATATACATCTGACTTGTATTATACATATATTGTCTTGTGGTTCCCGGCACTAATACAGAAAAGTATAGGACGACTACATATCTTTCCCATGGATGTCGTAAAAGTGACTTAGGAATAGGTTTATAAATTTGAGTTTTTTTTTCAAGCGATGGGCTAGCAACCTGTCACTATTTGAATCTCAATTCTATCACTTAACCAAACAGCTAATCGTAGACTATCAGTATTTCAAGACTGTTGGCTCTGTCTACCCCGCACGAGATATAGACATGATTATAGACGCGAAACAGTGCCTACGAAAGCCTCTTTTATAATATTGATTTTTCTTACTAATAATTGTAATCGGTTTAGTGGTTTTCACGTGACTTGATGATATTTAGAAGATTGTTTCAGTAGATAACGTGTAAAGAGGTAACAAACAAACTTACATTCACATTAATAACATTATTTTTCGAATCTATACATGTAATAAAATAGTATAAATATTTTGTCTGTACATTAAGTATTTTTGACTGAAATGGATAGAGGGACACTTAGAATGAATAATAGAAAGCAAAAATATTTTTTTTTTATTTCTTGTCTGTCTGTCTGTATGTATGATCACGATTATCTCCAAAGTACTGAACCGATTTACTTCAAACTTTCACCAATTGCTTTGTTTTAACTCAGACGAACATTAAAAGTTTGTTTCATCAAAATCGGTTCACTAAAAAAAAAGTTATGAAATGAATGAACTCAAGGCATGAGTTTGCCCGCAAATAAGTTACGAAATTTAAAATTCAAAGTCATTTATCATTATACGACAGCATTATACCTATAACATATAAATATAAGTGAAAGGCGACTAAGGGATAGGCTTACAAACTTGGGATTCTTTTTTAGGCGATGGGCGAGCAACCTATCACTATTTGAATCTCAATTCTATAAATAATAAATAAATATATACGGGACAAATTACACAGATTGAGTTAGCCTCGAAGTAAGTTCGAGACTTGTGTTAAGAGATACTTAGGTATTCAACGATCCTATATTTTATATTAAATACTTAGTATATAGATAAACATCCAAGACCCGGGCCAATCAGAAAAAGTTCTTTTTTCATCATGCTCTGGCCGGGATTCGAACCCGGGACCTCCGGTGTCACAGACAAGCGTAGGCGCAGCGGCAGCTGCGCCACAGAGGCCGTTATGAGAATAAATTATATAAAACATTACTTTTCCAACAAGATACGTACTCGTAGAAAAAATTACATTCTGTTTACTTGCAGTTTTCATAAACTTTTTGTAAAACTTTACAAAAATAACTTACTGAAATAAATTTAAATTTTTAACCGAGAAATATATTTAGTTGCCAGGAAATTTAGGGGTAGTATCGCCGAACTAACTTCTAGAACTAATATAAAAGTTCCCGCTATGTTTTATGCGAAGCTTAAAGTACTAGCGGGCGACCTCAACACTTATCTAAACGATTTATTAGAGTAATATTTTACTGTAAATAAATTACATACATACATATATATATGGTCACGTCTATATCCCTTGTGGGGTAGACGGAGCCCACAGCCTTGAAAAGACTGATAGACCACGCTCAGCTATTTGGCTTAATGATAGAATTGAGATTTAAATAGTGACAGGTTGCTAGCCCAGTCTTAGTAAGAAAGTAAGCCTATCCCTAAAATGATGTAAATAATTTTTTATAAACTATTTCTCTCTTTTATGGTTTATTTATAACGCCAACAGCCAATCAAAGCATACAACGCTACGCTATCAGCCAACAGCAAGACAGATTCTAAATCGCGTAAGCAAGGTTTCTACGGATAAAAAATACGCCAGCAAATATTCATACTATCAAGATGTCTTTACGCGGAAGCTTTTATGGCGCAAAAAAGGCGTACTGCAATAAAATGCAATTTAAAATACTGAAGGAGGCAGCACACACTGAAGAAGGCAGCGCACACTGAAAAAGGCAGCACACACTGAGAAAGAAAGCACACACTGAACACGGCCGGGAGCGCCGCAATCAAGACGAGCTTATTTAATGCAGTTTAAACTTTCATAAGCTCCAGCCTCCGGCGTTGTGTAGTGCACTATTTAGTTTTCTTTAGGTACCTACGAGGAGACACGATTTTCTTGAGCATTTGCAGCGAATGTTGGAGTTTTTTTTGTTTGTTTGTTCATACACATTCCACAGTGTTATTAAAGAGAAAATATTCCTATTTTTGTATACATACATACCTACATATATCACGGACATAAGGAAACTTTTCTTTTTGATATTTGGCTATACATACATACATACAATCACGCCTGTCTCCCATTGGGGTAGGCAGAGACTATGGATTCCCATTACAGAACCCTTTTATTACCGCTAAAATAAAATTAATTAATCTTGGTATGATTAAAACAAAATATTTTTTATTATATTTACAGACTTATTCAGGTACTAGTTTAGACCTAAAACTTACAAAACATGATCCCATTATTAATATTATAATTAATAAAACAAATATCACAAGAAAATAGGAAATATAGAGGTAAATATACAAATATTCTATCGTCATTGAATAATTATAATGCCAAGTAGAGTTATGCTTTTCTTTTTCATTTTTTATAAAAAAATATTGTCGTTTCAAATAAGTAACGTTTGTTAATTCTCACTTCAGCTTATTACATTAATTGCTTTATTACATTCATTTAAACCCTAAATAAATAGATAGATATTTAAAGTACTCCTGCATAAGTTAGGAGCTTCTTTGAAATTACGAAGCTCATTGAAAAGCTGCTCTGTGAACTTCCCTCCTTAAAATTATTATAAGCACTTAAAACTTCAACAACTAGGACTTGGTTCCACTCTCTGCCGGGAGTTTTTCTGAAAAAAAAGGAAATAATAATTAATTTTCATGTATACATACATATTCACGCCTTTATCCCTTGCGGCGTAGGCAGAGTTAACAGTTTTGAAAATAATGAAAGGCCACGTTTAGTGGTATGGCTTTATGATGGAATTGAGATATCAAATAGTGACAGGTTGTTAGCCCATTTATTATTTAAAACCAGAAAATAGCCAATATTATGAACTTTTAACTTTGTTCACTTCAATACAACAAGTCAACTACTGCACACCTACTCCGCCGGCCGGTCTTCAGCTTTCGAATTGTGTTTTATGTTTTATTCATAAGCCTATAAGTCAGATGATACAGCAAAGTTAGATAGCTCAAGTATACAGTCCACCAGTTTTCCACATTATGATTAAGATTTCCGTGTACTGCTCACAAACATTTGGCATCTGATCTCTAAATTATCGTCTACGAAACTTGCCAGATACCTGAGGCATATAATTGGATGCGCCATTTACCGCAAAATGGAGACGGTTTCGGATTAAACCCTGCTATACGATATGATGACATGAGTACAATAAGTTAAAGGGGTGCCGTGTGGTTCCCGGCAGTAATAAAAAAAGTAAAGGGCCTCTTTATCTCTTTCCTATAGATGTTGTAAAAGGCGACTAAGGGATAGGCTTATAAACTTGGGATTCTTCATTTAGGCGATGGGCTAGCAACCTATCACTATTTGAATATCAATTCTATTATTAAGCCTAACAGCTAAACGTGACCTATCAGTCTTTCAAGTCTGCTGGCTTTGTCTACCTAGTAAGGGCTATAGACGTGATTATATGTATGTATGTTAAAGGGGTAGAGAATTAATTTATTTGCTAAATCATCATTAATGATGATGATAAATTCAATTCAAATTCAGAATTCATTTATTTCCTCTTTACAAAGATCAAACTTAAGCTAACTTAACTACTTATAGCTAAATGGTTATTAAAGATCTTTGCTGGGAGGCTAGTTCCTGAAAAAGATTCGGTCGACCCTGAACTACAGGTAACTAGGCCACCCCTCTCGGATTTTAATACCCTGGCTAACAGAAGTAACAGCTAAAATTAAAAAACAATAAAGAAAAGGGAAAGAAAAAAAAAAAGAAAATAAATAAAACACAACAATAGGAAAACTAGGAACTTATTATAAATCTAAGAATACTAACCAAGATCAATACTATCGTCTTTCGGCTCGTTCCAAGGCTGCCTTTCAGACGTGGCGAATAGCACGAAGAATAAGTTGGTGAAGAAGTACACTCCTGAAGCCACGAAGAAGACTATCTTCCATTCGCTTGTGTCTGTCTGTAAAGAGGTTTTTTTTAAAGAGTCGTTTACTAACATGTAAATGACACGAAATCTATTTTTCAATTTTAAAAAATAATTCATCAATATTATCACTCTCAGCCTGATAATTTTGTATCTATCATATAAATTTTTTAACAACGTCCAATTCACGAATCAAAAGAATAACGCCAGGTGAAAAAAGAAGTTGTAGGTAATAAGAAATTGTACATGATTCAAAAAGCTTGCGAAAACATTGTCAGCGTAAGACGGATGGTCTGTAACACTACACAGACAGTTACAAATGATGGACAGCAAGGCCCACAATCCACAATACGCAGTGATCCCACTATTTATCAAGGAAATTACGGGCTAAAATGATCGGGAATGAGGTTTTTCCCAGATTGCCAATTTAATCGGAGTTGAGCTGATTTAATCGGATTTAAAGAACTATGCCGTGTGGTTCCCGGCACCAATAGAAAAAAGAATAGGTACACTCCATCTCTTGCGAATGGATGTCGTAAATGGCGACTAAAGGAAAGGCTTAGGCTTATAAACTTGGATACTTCTTTTAGGCGACGGGCTAGCAAACATATCAATCTCAATTCTATCATTAAGCCAAAGATCTGAAACTGGCCTGTCAGTCGTTTCAAGACTGTTTGCTCTGTCTACCCCGCAAGGAATATAGACGTGATTATATGAATTTGTGAACTTTGAAACATAGAAGCCATGAATGTGGTGTGTTTGTGTTTTCAAAATGGCTTCTTTATAACTTATTTATGACTGAGATTCAGTGATATATGCTAAAGGCAAACTTGTTCTCTGACTTTAATGGAACCTACCACAGTTTTGTCTAATAATTTTACTTCTCTACTATTTATAATTGCGAAAGTAACTGTCTGTTTATCGTAACGTACGCCTAAGCCACTGATACTTGGTAATACGATTTGATAAAATTTGGTACAGAGATAAAGTTTATAGTATATAGAGTCCTTTTAAAAAATATCTAGTTAAGTACACAAATTTTAATCTTACCTCGTCTCTGACGATGGCTCCACAAACCAGGGGTGAGATGATGGATATAATATTGGCGAGGAAGTTGGTGATGCCCATCAGAGGAGCACTGAAGTTGGGCGCCAAATCTATGTGTACCAACTGAAATGATTAAAAAATTACATTAGTCAACGGTCTGATTGGAAATCAGTTACCTTTTAGGAGTGTAAGTTCCTGGGAATAATCAAAAGGAGATAGTTGTTTTGTTTCTGTAACTTTTAGCCAAGTGAAAAATATGATGAAAATATATTAAGAAAAAAATCGAGTACTGTGTGGTTCCCGGCATAATTAGAAAAAGAAAAGGACTACTCCATCTCTTTCTTATGGATGTTGTAAAAGGCGACTAAGGGGTGGGCTTACAAACTTGGGGTTCTCCTTTTAGGCGATGGGCTAGCAACCTGTCACTATTTCAATCTAAATTCTATCATTAAGCCAAACAGCTGAATGTGGCCTATCAGTCTTTTCAAGACTGTTGGCATTGTCTACCCCGCAAGGGATATAGGCGTGATTATATGTATGTATGTATGTAAAAATTTGAGACGAATAAAACGCAACAATGAAGCCTATTATTTTAATACATATAGTTATAAAACAGTTATATACAGTTTTATTTCTATCTAGCTATTAAGCTAAAGTCGTTTCAAGACCATTTTGTGTTCATCCACCCTTTTCACCTCACATATATCTTTAACGAGAGTCAGATTATGCGAAGCGACTCGAGTGACTCACGTCTTAGCTTCGCAACCGTTGCAGGAGAATTCAACCCACTTTGAATAACAGTTACTCATCCAATCGCCTGAGTATTTTAATTTGCCTAACAAGTTTCGCTTTACAGTAATAACATCTGTTAGCAATCAAAGTATAAGAGCTCTAAATTAAACCCCCTGTTTATAAAGCCAGCTATCTCTAATTCTATTAGTTTGAAACCTCTGTGAATGAAAGTAACTGAAAGCAAGTACACGGGAACATTTGCTTAATTAGTAAGCTGCATTTAAGATGCTGAGTGCTGTATACTAAGACGCGTTTAGTGCACTCTGTAGATTAACAAACTTAACGCTAATGGAAACTACTTGGCTTTGGTGGAGAGGGAAGAGTGTTTAAAGTGTTTAAACTATACTTTACATCCTGACCACATGGTGTCTGGTAAAATAGAAATGGACTTGGAGGTCGCTTCATCAAACTAAATGCATCGGATATTAATGCATGAAAGCTGTGAACCGTTAAAGTTTCTTAAAGCTACTAACGTATTATAGTAACTCTTACCATACACCCCGAGAACTGTCCAGCAATGAACCACATACACCACCAATCTTAAGATTTCACTTTAAGGCGATGGGATAACAACCTGTCTCTATAAGAATCTTTATTCCATCAATAAGCCATAGAGCTCCACGTGGCCTTGCAGTCTTTTCAAGACTGATGGCTCTGTCTGTCCGTAAGGTATAAAGACTGTATGTATTCAAATTCATAATTATTACTCATTACCTACTATGAGACATATCAAACGTCACTTCATAATTTTGTTTTACAACATTGGTTGACGTCGAATAAATTACATAAAACTAAGTTTAGTGATAAGTTCCATTTACAGTGTGCCTTGCCGTGTGGTTCCCAGCACCAATACAAAAAAGAATAAGACCACTCCATCTCTGTCCCATGGATGTCATAAAAAAGCGACTAAGGCTAGGCTCACAAACTTGGGATTCTTTTCTTTGGCGATGGGTTAACAACCTGTCACTATTTTTATTTCTAATACAAATATCGTTTATTCAGTTTGAGTTTACAAAAGTTTGTTGTGCATTTGAATCTCAATTCTATCATTAAGCCAAATAGCTGAACGTGGCCGTTCAGTCTTTTTAAGGCTGTTGGCTCTGTCAACCCCGAAAGGGATATAGACGTGACCATATGTATGTATGTAAATATCATATAATGAACTTACACAAAATTTATACGATAGATACAAAATTATCAGGCTGGGAGTGATAATATTGTTGATTTTTTTTTAATTGGAAAAATTGATTTCGTGTCATTTACATGTTAGTCTTTAAAAAAAACCTCTTTGCAGGCAGACACAAGCGAATGGAAGATGGTCTTCTTCGTGTTCTACCTATGTTCCACTTACCATATATCCTGAGAACTGGCCAGCATTGATTCCCACAGCCAGGACGAGCATGACCACAGCAAAGATGGAGTTCCCGGCAGGCGCGTACGATAGCCCGATCATGGCTATAGCTGGACCCCATAGACCTTCAACAGGAATACATACATACATATGATCACGTCTATAACCCTAGCGGGGTAGACAGAGCCACCAGTCTTGAAAAGACTGATAGGCCACGCTCAGCTGTTTGGCTTTGTGAAAGAATTGAGATTCAAATAGTGACAGGTTGCTAGCCCATCGCCTAAAAGAAGAATCCCAAGATTATAAGCCTATCCCTTAGTTCAACAGGAATGTATTGTTATAAGTCAATCAATTAACAGAAGTTATATAAACACAGATAATTACGTCTATATCCCTTGCTGGGTAGACAGAACCAACAGACTTGAAAAGACTGAAAGGACACATTAAACTGTATGGCGTAATGATATAAAAGATAGCTTGCAGCCTACAAAAGAATCCTGAATATATTGGCTTTTACCTTAGTCGCCTTTTACCATTTCCATGATATAAAAATCTAAAAAAGAAACGGAGTAAGGAATCAAACCGCAAAAATGTTATTCTTTTAAGAAATCTATTAACATCTTTGAATCTCAATACTACATGACTTACCTCTCAAAGATGACAAGATGTTATAATTATGCAACCCGTCACTATTCAAATCTCAATTCTATCGCTAAGCCAAACAGCTGAACGTGGCATATCAGTGTTTTCAAGACTGTTGGCTCATAGACGTGACAACATGTATGTAAATAAATAAATATGTACGGGACAAATTACACAGATTGAGTAAGCCTCGAAGAAAGTTCGAAACTTGTGTTACGAGATACTGACTCAACGATACTATATTTTATAATAAATACTTATATAGATAAACATCCAAGACCCAGGCCAATCAGAGAAAGTTTGTTTCTCATCATGCCCTGGCCGAGATTCGAACCCGGGACCTCCGGTGTCACAGACAAGCGTACTACCGCTGCGCCAGAGAGGCCGACGATGTATGTATTAAAATAGTGTATCATTTCACTTACCAATAGAATTGAAGAGTTTCCTAGTATTAGACACGCTAAGCCAGTTCTTCCTTAATATTATGTCGGTCATTGCCCCCATCGGAAAACTAAGCAGGAACATAGCTAAGTATGGCAGCGAGGATAACATGCCGTTCTGTAAAAAAATACATTAAAACATTATTCTCGTTAGTAATGGAAGGCCTAGAAATCTTAATCAAGTCATATGAGAAATCTTTATCAAGTTATGATTGTGGATGAAGCGAAGGAAGCATGCGGAGATCGTGGCAAGTGGAAAGATGTAGTCTCTGCCTACACTCCGGAAAAGAGGCGTCATTTTATGTATGTACATATGTATGTAAGCATCTTCAAAAATACTATATTAATTAATTAATTAGCAACGGAACTCCTTGTAATTGCACATTCATCGCGAGAAGCAAGAACAACTCTATTTCAGTTTTTCATCTTTCTACATACAGATTCCTGAAGGAAAAGTTCCGGTGACAAAAAACACGAATCCGCTTTTTTAATTGCATAAATTTGTCCACATTCGCTCAGAAATAATCCTCACGATGAAAATTCACGTTCCATTCACGAAAGTTTTCTAATTAGCATATGGTTGTTAGTCATACTTGATAAATCCAGATTTACGTTGCAATCTCGCTTGTGGCTTGAACTACACCACAGACATAGATCTAACTAGATACCGCGAGTAAAACGATGTCTCACTTAGTAAATTGGCCAGCGTGCCCGGCAGGAAAGGGCATTGCATGATACCTTCATGCAATGCCCTTTCCTGCCGGGCGACAGAAATGCAATTCTAGAGTTATGCAATGAACCGACAAAATTAAAAAAAAGAAAAGGTTTCAGTCGTCGTCGTTAAGTAAAGAAGACAGTTAATTATATCTGTACCAGGTATTTTTTTCAAAACCTTACTATCCTACTAATATTATAAATGCGAAAGTTTTTATGTCAATATGGATGTTTGTTACTGAAAGAAACTACTGAACCGATTACGATGAAATTTGGTAGCTGAAGACCCAGAATAACATATAGGCTACTATTTATCCCGGAGTTCCCGCGGGATTGATAGTGTTTCCAATGCAGGCGAAGTCGCGGGCGGCACCTAGTATGGACATAAAACTGTGCGTTTAGAACAAGTTTTTATTGAACCGAGTGTTTGTTATAGTTTGCCGATACAACACGATTTACACTATTTTAATCACAACAGATGAGTAGTACTTATTATTATGAGAAGAAAGGGAGTAAGCAGTTAGATGGCAATTGACAGAAGTAATTGGAAAAACTGACATACTGTACCGACCCCGCGTAGAGAGCGGGAAAAGGTTACGACAAAGAAGAAGAAGATGCGTAGTACTTACAATATCAGGATCTAGCAAGATCTATGTCTGTGGTCACAAATTTCGACATACATCCGAAGAATATGGCGACTGCAGTGATTGGATGCTTGGCCAGTAAATAGTGTAAATAGTGAGCTCGCACTTCCACTATTAGCAAACCTCGAGGGGGCATTCGTTATTCTAACAATTTTCAGAAACAATGGTAAATATTTGGTGATTCTATAGACGTGGCAAACGGTTGAAGTTAATTTTAAAAATGATATGTCTACGCCGCAAATTATGGCGTACCTGTAATAAGTTCTAAAACACTGGCTTTGAAGAGTTAGCGCATAATTGTATATATGTGAGATACTTCTTCGAGTTTTTACAAAAATTAAATCTTTCTTATAATTCGGCACAGCTCTCAAAAGTTAAATGTTACTTATTACTCATTCTAAGAAAAAAAAAAATATTTTATTGACTCATTTCAACAACATATTATGTACATACATCGTTCATATAAAAGGTGTTAATACATTTTCTAAGCGGGTCCAACGCTCAGCCTCTTAAGTATTCTCAGATCATCTTAAGTTGCAACAAGTAAACGCTTTCTTTGTTGTTCCATTAAAACTATCCTCTATAATGTACGAATATTCTGACATACAAAATGCAAAAGAACAAGCATCAAGTTTCATCGTAACCATTACCTCAACCACTGTTGTTAAACTCGGACTAAACATAAAACATTTTATGTAGTGATGTGGCCATTTGTTATCCGTGGTCGCGGATATACAGCGGATAAATAAATACATACGGCACAAATTACACAGATTGAGTTAGCCTCGAAGTAAGTTCGATACTTGTGTTACGAGATACTAACTCAACGATACTATATTTTATAATAAATACTTATACAGATAAACATTCAAGACCCAGGTCAATCAGGGAAAGTTCGTTTCCCATCATGCCCTGGTCGGAATTCGAACCCGGGACCTCCGGTGTCACATATAAGCGCACAACCGCTGCGCCACAGAGGAAGTCGTCATATACAAGGGATTAAGAAAGAATGTCGACATTCCTTTTAGTTTTAGAGATTTTCGGAAACACAGGCAATGAATTCATTATTTGTACGTTATAAACATTTTATACATAAATGGAACTTCATAATTTAAAATAACTGCGACGGAAATAAATATGTAAGTAAATAAAAAGATCTAGCGTCCCGTGAACCTTCTCATCCGTGATCCACAATCTGGGAGTCTCGCTAGACCAGACCACCTTCTTCTAACTGCTGGAGTTAGCCAAGGGTGCGCTTTTGACAGCCGTTGAAGCCGTTTAAAGCGACTCCCGTTTAACTTCTACGACTTTCGGAGTGGAATCTGACCCGTTTTGGACCCAATCTTTAAGGGGAAGGCCTTTTATAATAATGAATAAAAATTTTGAATTTGAATTTGAAAAAGCTAGAAACGACAGGGCATTTATCGGATCTTGTAATCCGCCCGCGGATTTATCCAGCACATCACTAGTTTTATGACCGCCGTCTGCCGTTATTCTCGGAAGCTAAAACATTCTGAGAGGTACTTGATACAAAGTATTATAATGGGGTACAGCACAGAGCAAGGAAGAGCGATCGATCCCCTCAGGCGATGTTTAGTTCTTTGCGGGATATAAGCGCGCTTGTTTATATTCACAAGCTTTATGTACTTTATATTCCGTGTGATTTCTGGCACCATTAGAAAAGAAAGAATACGACCACTTCATCTCTTTCCCATGGATGTCGTAAAAAGCGACTAAGGGATAGGCTTATAATGTTGGGATTCTTTTTTAGGCAATGGGCTAGCAACCTATCACTATTTGTATCTCAATTCTATCATTAAGCCAAACAGCTGAACGTGGCCTATCAGTCTTTTTAAGACTATTGGCTCTGTCTACCCCGCATGGGATATAGACGTGACCATATGTATGTATGTTTGTTTAAATCATAGTTTAATGAGTGTCAGTAAAGATAATTACATACATATACAATATCACGTAAATATGCCTGGCAGGGTAGACAGAGCCTTGAATAGACCGATAGACCACGTTCAGACGTATTGCTTTATAATGGAATCGAGTTGCTAGCCCATCGCCTACAAGAAGAATCCTAACTTTATAAGCCTATCTCTTAATCGCCTTTTATGACATTTACGGGAAAGAGATGGTCCTTATTCTTTAGTGCCGGAAACCACACGGCACTATGGAGAATTTTCCGCATATAACTCTAGACAAATTGAATTTCACCAATTTGATTTACAAATTGCATCGAACCTCATTACAATGGTCGGCGGGTATCGTCAGCATGTAATAAAACAATTACGTTAATGGATCTGCTGACTGTACACAGTACAGTTCATTGCATGTATGTTTTGCGCGACATCATCTGCGTGGAATAGTTTTTTGGGCATCATTGAAGCCCTCAAGGATGAATAATTTTCCATGATTTTTTTTACATTCTCCATTATTTCTTCGCTCCTTTGATGTTATATAGTCTAAAGCCTTCCTCGATAAATGGTCTATACAACACAAAAAGAATTTTTCAATTCGAACCAGTAGTTCCTGAGATTAGCGTGTTCAAACAAACAAAGAAACTCTTCAGCTTTATAGTATTAGTATAGATTTCAAATCTATTCCATAGTAGTCAGTGCTGTTCTTGGTCAAAGAATACGAATCCGGGTCAAAATTTACTTTTTCCAGAAGCAAACATACATTTTATGATAATACAATGGCTTTTTTGTGTAGGTATGTTTGTGTCCCACTAACTCCTTAACCCGTTTTGATGATATATGAAATAGTAAATATAAAAAATCATTTTTATAATTTAAATTAAAAGACAATGTAAACCATTAATAAAAAATAAATAAATTTATTTTACAGTTATCGCATTAACCTTACGTCCATCTCAGTTTGGTCCAAAGGTTCGACTGGCAGAGAATGCCTTGTGGCATTAAGTCCACCTGTTGTACATTTTACGTTAAAGTTTACATAAATAAAAATAATTAAATTGAACTTACACTTTTGAGATCGAAATTAAGCACTTTACTCATGTAGGTAGGCATTTCAGTCATCAGAGTGAAGAAACCCCAATTCTGCCCGCAGTGAGCTATGATGACTGCCCAGAAAGGCAGTGACGTCATGATCTTCAACCAGGGCGTCGGGTACCTCTGAAACATTTTGGCCAATGAGAACCCGCGCTGTGTTATTTTATCTATATAACAACTCCGTAGGGAATATAAAATTGTTAATATGTTTTAATTTTTAGTTTGAATGTGGTGAATTCATTCATCATTTTTATAATCATCTTTTTTTTTATTTATTTAAAGTTTGTACTCATTAAGATATAACTGTTGTGAAAATTTACAACAATAAATAAAAACATACGTAAACAATTTTTTTTTTAAACAGATTAATTAATTTTCTCTTACAGACTTATTTTACATTTAGCAACATTTTAATTAATTCCACAGAAATTAGCGCACGAAATTTTAATGAAAATGTACGTGCAACAAATGAGTTCCAGTGAGAGGCTCGGCGTTTCGCTTTAATTGTAGTGGATTATTCTAGAAACGTAGGATTCATGGTAATGATAATTGCCATTAGGCAACATGTGTCAATGTACTACCCACACGGATTAATTATTTTAAAAGCATATGTAGACACAATAAAATAGAAATGATTTTGTCTATATTAATTAATTTTAAGTCAGAACTTCATCAGACTATATTCATATTTTTTACGCCACGTACAAAAGAATACGGGTTTTTCGCAAATCCCCCGAGAACTATAGTTTTAACCGGAATGAAAAAAACCTATATCTTCTTTAGACTCTTATTTATACAGGGTGACTTTTAATTCGACTGCTAATAAATTTAACTGTTAAGTGTACTCATCTTAAGGATATTTAAAAACGTTAAAAAAAAATATCGGTTCATATTTCAGTAAGTACGAAAAAAAAATAAAAGTATCAAAATCCGCGATTCCAAATACGCTCAGAAGCATCGGTATAGTCTATGTTTAAAAGGATGCAGTTGTTTTAAATGTCACCCTGTATATACAAAAATGTTCATAAAGACCCCAACCTTCTGCTCTCCAACTCTTCCCAATGACCTTTGTATATACAGCAGCTCATTTTCCTTAATAAACTTGGACTGCTCCGGCGAGGCTGATCCTAGGAATATGTAAGTGATAGTCCAGATCGCACCCAGGGTTGCGTTGGTGTAGAAGATGGCTTGCCAGCCCCACGCGGCGGCGAGGAATCCTGATGCGATGAGCTG
Organism: Amyelois transitella; assembly: GCF_032362555.1. Taxonomy (NCBI): domain Eukaryota; kingdom Metazoa; phylum Arthropoda; class Insecta; order Lepidoptera; family Pyralidae; genus Amyelois; species Amyelois transitella. The sequence continues at coordinate 10,947,135 of NC_083516.1, read as the reverse complement.
TATGGAAGTCCCTAGTTGACCACCTGGAGAGAACACTCACATACATAAAAACACCCCTCTTTACCTGAGGGTTATGCAGAGACTACATCTTTCCATTTGCCATGATCCCTGTATGATTATTTCGCTTCATCCACATTCATAACTCTCTTCATGCAAGCTCGGCAGAATTCAATCCGTTTGACGTGTGAGATCCGAGGCAAATTTTGGGCAGATGTTAGATCATTCGGAAAGCTTTGGAGAGAAGAATCGAAATTATTCCAAAAAAAACAGTATTTTATCGTTATTACAAAAAAAAAATATTCAAAAGTCTTCGGCATGAAAATTTACACGACATTGAAAAGATTTCATTGAACTGGGAATCGAACCCGCAGACTGCTGCGACAGACTAACTTTTTAACCACTGTTCCAAAGAATTGTCAATTAATGTCCAATTTACATTAATTACGTACTGCAAACGGTTCCTCGAAACAGGCTTTTGAAAATTTAAAGTTTGAAAGTCAATGTTTGAGTTACGGTTTTCATTTAATTTCAATTAGGCTCATGTAATTCAGGAAAATCTCTCTATTTCTCTCTCTCATCTAGCGTGTTGTAAGCTGCACATTTAGCTGTAAAGTTTTGGAGATTAGAATCTACAATTTCCTATAGTTCTATTATTTACTAGCTACCCGCACTTCACACGATTAGAATTAATAGATCAAACCTTCCTCAGAAAACACTCTTTTCAACATTTCAAAAAGGTACAAAAACAAATTTCAACTTTCCGAGATACACACATACAGATAAATAGAGAAAACCGAGACTTAATATTAAGTAGTGACTCGTTTTAATTAATTAGTAAGTTGATTATGATTTTAACTTACCAGCGTAGATGAAATTACTCAGCAGACCTTTCTCTTCTAAAGGTATCCACTGGCTTATCAGATGATGCATGCTTGGGTACACGAACGCCTGCGTCAACCCTTGCAGAATCCTACAGGCACATACTACTCTCCAGCCACCCTAGACCAAATAATAACAATGTATTAAAGAAGTCGCGGGCAACAGCTAGTCAACATATAGGACTTAATCTACTTCAAATCAGGTCTCTTTCCCAGAGAGGTAGGCAGAGACTGCTTCCACTACAGATCTTTCCAATTTCTATCGCTTCATCTAGATTCATAATAAACAGAACCTTGTTTAATTATATTGAGGCCGCCCGCGACTTCGTCCGCGTGGAATCAATACCGAGGGAACTCCGGGATAAAAAGTAAAGTCAATATGTTATTCTGGGTCTTCAGCTACCTGCATACCAAATTTCATCGTAATCAGTTCAGTAGTTTTTGCGTGAAAGAGTAACAAACATCCATACAGACATACAAACTTTCGCATTTATAATATTAGTAGGATATCAATGTGGTGTGATTTCCGAAAGAATAAAAAACTAGAAAAGAAAGAAAGGAATAGAACAACTCCATATCTATTCCAAGGTTGTTGTAAAAGACGACTTAGGGAAAGGCTTGTTAGCTTGGGATTCTTCTTTTAGGCGTCGGGTTAGCAACCTGTCACTATTTGAATCGCAATTCTATCATAAACCCATACAGCCGAGCGTGACGTTTTAGTATTTTGAAGGCTGTTGGCTCTTTCTACCCCGCAAGGGATATGCATGTGATTATATGTAAATTTTCACAGCAAAAATGGACGATGAAACTCATGAATTTTCCATAAAAATACATATTATGTACAATGTGATTTCATTTTTCTTTCTCTCACAAATTTATTATTTAGCTAATCGGTCTGAGTATGTGAAAGTTAATATATTACACTTTAATAGTATGCTATACTATCTTGACTCTAAGTTAAAAAATACATTAGGATAGCGAAGAAGGAAAATATATAGAGAAGTATAGTATTGGAGAAGTATATGCCGTGTGGTTCCCGGCACCAATACATATAAAAATAGGACCACTCCATCTCTTTCCCATGGATGTCGTAAAAGGCGACCAAGGGATAGGCTTACTTTGGGATTCTTTTTTTAGGCGATGGGCTAGCAACCTCTCACTATTTGAATCTCAATTCTATCATTAAGCCAAATAGCTGAACGTGGCCATTTCAGTCTTTTCAAGACTGTCGGCTCTGTCTACCCCTGCAAGGGATATAGACGTGACCATATGTATGTATGTAAGTATAGTATTATGTACTGAAAGATTTAATGATAAATGGCATTGCTAAATTACTTACAATAGCAGCTCCAGTAGGTATGAAGAGGGATATGAGAGAGTTCACCGCCACGGATATGGTGATTAGCAGCTTTCCACCGACCTTCCTCGCCAACATACCCCCTGGGATCTGAAGCACCACGTAGCCCCAGAAGAACGAGGAGAGTATCATTGACTTGATTGATGGGTCCCAGTCGTAACTCTGTAAATAATAGTACATATATATATCCTACTACTATTATAAAGGCGAAAGTTTGTATGGATGTATGGATGTTTGTTACTCTTTCACGCAAAAACTACTGAACCGATTACCATGAAATTTGGTATGTAGGTAGCTGAAGACCCAGAATAACACATAGGCTACTTTTTATCCCAGAGTTCCCGCGGGATTGATAGGGTTTCCATGCGGACGAAGTCGCGGGCGGCCTCTAGTATATATATATATATATGTATATGCAGTGACAGTCACATTCATGTTTTTTAATGTAGACAATGTGCATTCGTTTTTAGATTTAAGAGATCTATTTTTGTAAATTGACGTCCGATGAAAATGCTGCAGTGTAGTTTGTTCCGCCGCTTCTACTTCACATGCGCTTTGGAAGCGGTAGTAGTTATAATTTAAGTAGTAGTAGTAGTAGTAAATTTAAGTTATGTGACGTCAGTAAGTGATATCTTGTATCCAATTTTGTGAAATAAATCTATTCTATTCTATTCTATAGTAAAAAAATACTTAGGATGTAACATACATATAATCAGGTATATATTTCTCGCGGGGTAGACAGAGCTAACAGTCTTGAAAGAGTGAAAGGCCAAGTTTCGGCTATATGATAGAACTGACATTAGTATAGTGACAGGTTGCTAGCCCATCGCCCAAAAAAGAATTCCAAGTTTGTAAGCCTATCCCTTAGTCGCCTTTTACGACATCCATGGAAAAGAGGTCAGAAAAATGGAAAAGAGGAAGAGAGATCTCAATTCTATCATTAAGTCAAATAGCTGAACGTGGCAATTCGGTCTTTTCAAGAATGTTGGCTCTGTCTACCCCGCAAGGGATATAGACGTGACCACATGTTTGTATGTATGTAAATAAAAATCTGTATTATATATTGAAAGTTAATATTGAAAATAGCATTATTTCAATATTCTCTAATACACTCAATAATAACTGTACTAAATCAATAACTTCTCGGATATAATTAGCCCTATCTTGACTCTTAAGGTAAAGATCAAATTAAACGGACATATTCTATATTTAGAGGACCCTTTTAATGACGTATCTAGATAATATTTGATCTTTGACCAGCCGCGCCATTTCTGTTTATTTATGTTCTCTTGCGCAAAGTGAAAATCTCGTATATTTTTACGTTCCCGTGGGAATTTTGGGACTTCCTCTCTTGGTGTTCCCCTATAGGGATAGGCTTAGAATTTAGGATTCTTCATTTAGGCGATGGGCAAGCAACCTGTCACTATTTGAATCTCAATTCTATCATTAAGCCAAACAGCTGAACGTGGCTTATAACGTTGGCTCTGTCTACCCCGCAAGGGATTTGTTTGATAAATTTGAGGTTCCTCTACCTAGTGGTTTTGACTGTACATAATGTGTTACTTAACTCTTAATTATTTGTTACTTAATGTGCCGTGTGGTTTCTGACGCTTTAGAATTGAACCATCTACACACCTTTTCAATGGATGTCGTAAAAGGCGAATAAGGGAAAAGCTACAAGGGAAATCTTATGGGCAAGCAACCTGTCACTGTTTGAATCTCATATTCCATCATAAGCTAACCGATCGCCTACAAAAATAATCTCAATTTTATTAGCCTTTCCCTTTATCGCCTTTTACGAGATCCATGGGATAGATATGTAGTGGTCCTATTCTTAAGAGCCTGGAACATCACGAAGTAAACTCTACTTATGTAAAACAAGAGGCCGCCCGCGACTTCGTCCGCGTGGAAACCCAATCATAACGGAACAATCAATCCCACGGGAACTCCGGGATAAAAAGTAGCCTATATGTTATTCTGGGTCTTCAGCTACCTATATACCAAATTTCATAGTAATCGCTTCACTAGTTTTTGCGTAAAAGAGTAACAAACATCCATACTGACATCCCGACATACAAACTTCGCATTTATAATAGTAGTAGGATTAGGTTACAATATAATTATTTTCAGTCGCTTGTGTAGCATTTTCCTTTGGTTCTCAATACATTAAAAAAATTGCACAATAATAATGTAATAAAAAAATATAAACTTTATTAACTAAGCAATAAAAATTATGAACATTACACTGGTTTCATAGCCGCAAAGGTTATCGACTATCGATATAACGATACCAGCTTTACGATTCTTGCAGATTAAGAAATAATAAAATAATATCGATATCTATAAAACAAACACGCTTGACATCACTTGACCCACGTGAAAACTGTAAAAAACGACGTTCATAAAAATTATTTCTTTAAAGAATACACGTTCAGCTGAAATTGTTTGGCGTTATCATAGAATTGATATTCAAATAGTGACAGGTTGCTAGCCCATTGCCTAAAAGAAGACTCCCAAGATTACAAGCCTATACATTAGTCGCCTTTTTCGACATCCATGGGAAAGAGATAGAGTGGTTAGGACCACTTCATTGTCCTATTGGTGCCAGGAACCACACGGCACTTAATTTTACAAATACAATTTTAATTACAGTTTCTAGTGTTTCTCTAGTTTCTAGTCTTCAAGATAAGTATATAAAAACAAACGAATAAACTTAATGGTCGGAGTGGGAAGACCTAGACGAACGTATCTTGATCAAATTAAGGACGTCCTGGTAAAGGGTCAGGTCAAAAGTACCCGAAACCGCCGAGCTTGTATGAAGAGAGTTATGAATGTGGACGAAGCGAAAGAAGTATGCAGAGATCGTGGCAAGTGGAAAGAGGTAGTCTCTGCCTACCCCTCCGGGAAAGAGGCGTGATTTTATGTATGTATGTATGTATGTGAATAAACTTAATGGGTTCTTCTTGGGTACGGATTCCTAAAAATATGCGTTTATATTAACGTCGTCTGTTTGATAACAAAAACAATATGCTATTACGACTCAATTCATTGATAATATCACAATTAGCGTAAAATTATAATTGGCAGGGGTTGATAACCTTTTGTGGAAAACTACAAAGTTAAATTATTGAGATATGTAGGTGTGAGTTTTATTCGATTCGGTAAATTAATGAACCAAATATAAGAAAAAGAAAATTAAAATTTCGCGCTCCTGTCATGACGTTAACACTTAGTTTTAAAACTCGACCTTACAATAATTTCGATGTTTTAAAAGCGCGCCCCGGGCTTCTTCTCTGAGAATGTGAAGAGGTACTTACATACATATAATCCCATCTTTATTCCTTGCGAGGTATACAGAGCCAACAGTGTTAAAAGCTACAATATTGCTACATAATATAATATTTATCTTCGATATTCCGTCTTTATTTTTGGACTTAACCAATATTTCAGATTTTCTCTGAAAGCGTTAAAAATAGACACCCCAATAATCCAAATGTTTTCAAGTACTGTTACAAAGAAAAATAATCATGTAAATCAAATTTTTCCCAACAATTTGTTTTCTACAATTTTTTTAACAGTGATTTGTATAATCAATCTGAAATTGTTGGAGTATTTTTTTTAAATCCCGATATGTGACTTGTTTGATCAAATTGGAGAGATTCTAGCAAAATTTCAGCTTAAATTGCAGCAAGTTGCGAGCTTGCTTGAAGAGAGTTTTATGAATGTGAATGAATAAAGGGAAGTACCTATGCAATGACATCGTGGCAAGTGGAAAAATGTAGTCTCTGACTGCTCCTCTGGGTAAGAAGCGCGATTTTATTTTTAATCAAAAACATATTTCAGATGAACCATTAACAAGTATAAACACAATTTTTTGGACTTTTTGCCAATTATTGTGATTTCAATTATGAGCTTTCACGATTTTGATTGGAACTTGTTCCACAATATACCTCTTTTTTTCAAGATATAAGGCAGGATTACCTTACTCCAAAATTAATATTATGACTGCCTAATTAAATTAGACTAAAATATAAATAAAAATAATATAATATTCCCCCAAAAAGAATGCTTCAATTATTCTACTAACACCCATATCCACGTACCCTAATCAAATCACCATGACCGCATATAGAAGACACATCGAGAAAAACGTGTAATGTAATATTTTTCCGTTAACACTTTTCCCGTTGACTGTCTGCACGTACAGCCGATGACAGCCTGTTATCGGAAAGAGGTTGCGGTGCCGACAGTTTTCTAGCTACGTGTACTTAAGATCACAAAAGACGGGTTCGTGTTTGTTATTAAGTATAATTTTAAATACAGAATACTGCGTGCCGTGTCGAGTGGTTCCCGGCACCAATAATAAAAAGAATACGATCACTCCATATCTTTCCCTGACTATGTAAAGGATAGGTTTATAAACTTGGGATTCTTCATTTGGGCGATGGGCTAGCAACCTGTCACTATTTGGATCTCAATTCCATCATTAAGCCGAGCAGCTGAATGTGGCCATTCAGTCTTTTCGGGACTTTTGGCTCTGTCTACCCCGTAAGGAATATAGACGTGACTATATGTATGTACAAGTGGAAAGAGTTAGTCTCTGCCTACCCCGCCGGGAAAGAGGCGTGATTTTATGTATGTATGTAAGTATGTATATGTATGTAAGTATGTAGATGTATGTAAGTATGTATATGTATGTATGTATGTAGGATACGTACCTTGTCTTTGCTGCTGTCAGTCATAGCCACGATAGCCATGCTCATGTTGGCTCTCATTGTGAACGCGAACAGCATTCCGAAGAACAATAACACAGTTTGAACATGCCGTATACCCATGCCGTCTGAAAATGAAGAAGTTCTTCAAAATTTAATATTTCAGGCTATGAGTTAGCTGGTTTTTTGATATTTGTGCCGTGTGGTTCCCGGCACTGATACCAAAAAGAATAGGACCACTCCATCACATTCTCATGGATGTCGTAAAAGCGAGTAAGGGATAGGCTTACAAACTTGGGATTCTTTTTTAGGCGATGGGCTAGCTACCTGTCACTATTTGAATCTCAATTCTATCATTAAGCCAAACAGCTGAACGTGGCCTATCAGTCTTTTTAAGACTGTTGGCTCTGTCTACCCCGCAAGGGATATAGGCGTGATTATATTTGTGTATGTATGTGTGTGTGTGTGTGTGTGTAAGTACAAAATTTGAGACGTTAAAGTTTACCGAAATCGTAACATTTCCTTACCGAAAACTTTCAGATTCCTTCCATTTTTATACTGTTAAATTTACCTTGAGAGCTTCATAAAACTCAATATAAAGTTCACTTGGATTCCAGTTATTAAATTTTCGCTTGTAAACCCAAAGTTTTTATTACGAATGCCTTACAAAGTTACCACGAAACTGTAACTTTGTAACTTGATATCTCACGACAATCAGATAAGATGGAACCGTTATTCTTTCATTGGAATGTTATGCTATTATATTTTTCAATTTATTGTTTAAACTTTAGAAAGTATTGATGTTAAAAAACTGTACATGTAGTATTGTATTAAGTTAATGTCAATTTATTGCCGAAGTTTGTTTTCCAGCAAGGCGCTATAACAATTTTATGCTTATAATCTTAATTATTAAGCCAAACAGATGAACAATCCCAAATTTTAATTAAAAGAAGACCTTAACATCTTCATACGTACATACATACATATGGTCACGTCTATTTCCCTTATGGGGTAGACAGAGCCAACAGTCTCGAAAAGACCGAATGGCCACGTTCAGCTATTTGGCTTAATGATACAATTGAGATTCAAATAGTGACAGTTTGCTAGCCCATCGCCTAAAACAGAGTCCTAAGTTTGTAAGCCTATCCATTAGTCGCCTATTACGACATCCATGGGAAAGAGATGGAGTGGTCCTATTCTTTTTTGTATTATTGCCGGGAACCACACGGAACACACCTTTACATCTACTTGGTTAAAATCACGCCTTCTATTTAGGGTCCCAGCTAAGTTGAAAATAACTACGAAATTATCAGCCGTCGAAAGACCTCAAAATTGTTAGCATTAACTCCTACGCAGCCCACAAAACTATTCCATAGGATTCCAAGTCATAGGCCCTTAATCCCTACCCTTTCATTAAATACGGTTAACCGTGCAAATGTACGTATAATAGAATTATTTTGGGTGCGGAATTTACGAGAACCGATTCGTAATTAGTTACAAATTTGAGCTTTTCAATTTCGTGGAAGTTTTAATGTTGTAACACAGTTAATACGAGGTAAAGTAACAAGTTTCTCGTGTTATCTATTTGTTTATATAAATTTGTACTGTATGCTTGACTGGTAGATAGGTAATGCTTCTAGCATAAAGTCCGCCTATTATACATTTCTATTTAGTAAATTAAAAATGAATAAATATTTTTATTAATAATTAATTGAAATATAGAAAGGAGCCCGGAACCGCCTGTGACCACGATTCAGATTTTTACACAATGTGACTCTCGTATAAGGGATAGGCTTATAAACTTGGGATTCTTCTTTGAGGCGATGGGCTAGCAACTTGTCACTATTTGAATATCAATTCTATCATTAAGCCAAACAGCTGAACGTGGCCTATCAGTCTTTTCAAGATTGTTGGCTCTGTCTATCCCGCAAGGGATATAGACGTGAATTTATGTATGTATGTAACTCTCGTCTGTTCTGCTCGACCTTTGCTGAACCTAATCCATATTGGATCATTGTAACACATCCAGTCTTAAAGTGCTGGTGCTCACGATGTTTTCTCATCGTTGTTAGAGCAACGGTTAGTAATCAAACTAATGTAACTTGACTCAAATAGAATCTTTGGTCCATGACGGTGGCAGAATTTATTATAGAAAATGTGCACCAAGCTTTATAATTTTACTAGCTTTTAGCCGCGACTTCGCCCGCGCGTATTTAGCGACATCTACAAAAAGAACAAGTTTTTCAGAAATTCTTCAGGATCTTTTGGTTTAACCGGGATAAAACGTTTCCTATATCCTTCACCAGCCTCTCAATTCTTTATACACAAATTTAAAGAACATTAGTTCAGAAGACAACGCGTGAAGAGAAAACAAGCAAACAAACTTACTTTTGTGTTTAAAATACTTATTCGTTGGGATTTGAGTACCTTGACCGTTCATCATTAAGGAGACTTTAAGTTTATTACTTTAAATGTTTGTCTGTGTCAGTCCATTTTTATAAAATTAGGTAGATAGTATATTGTATAAAATGTTCAATTTACTTACTTGGCCTAACATTTTCAACTTCCGCAACCACTCCCATTTTTTATTTAATTTTATTGTTTTTAACAATTAAACTTTAAAATTTTAATTTTATTTTTTATAAATTAAAAGTATTTAATTTTACATCCATATCACATCACTGCCACTGGAACACACAGACTGATTGGTCGAAAGCGTTAACGATGTTTACATAAATCATAATGAAAAACGTTGCGTAGAACAGAAAATCTATGGAGACTTCGTGCATACATCTAAGAATATTTAATCATATTTTCAAAGTTTTTTTTTAACTGCTAATGTTTTAAAAATTTAATTGTCTTCCAAAAATTAGCACATAGCTTCAGAGATTAGGGTTCATTTAATGAAATAGGTTCTATTGCTTTTTGTCCCTTTATTGACTAACATATTTAATACAGAGATGGGTACGTGATTTATTGATGCCGTTTCTGAAAAATTTCAATCTAGATGTGGAGGGAGAGACCTAGAGACCTACCCTTGAGCCTAGAGGCGTAATTTTATTTATGTACCATAGATTGGTATTCTAAAATAATTGAGTATTTATTTACTAAGTACAAAATTACCACATGAATTTATATGTATTTAAAAGAAATGGGAAGTCTTAAAAAAACACATCCATTTCTTTTTATATTTCGGTAAACAAATAAAAAATTAATATGCGATGATTTATGTAAAAGTCAAGCAGAGTAATTCAATTTAACAGCTCACTGGGTCTTTTCAATTAAAAATTGATAAATTAATCACGTTTGAACCAAAACAAATAAAACCCTTTCTTAAATATAACATTTGCTCAAATATTCGTTTAAATAAATTCTCGTTTTTCAAACAATTAGAGACAAAGTTCCTAAAATAAAAGTACATAATATCAGGAATACATACATACATATGATCACGTCTATATTCTATCTACGTCCCTTGCGGGGTAGACAGAGCCAACAGTCTTGAAAAGACTGAATGTCCACGTTCAGCTATTTGGCTTAATGATAGAATTGACATTCAAATAGTGACAGGTTGCTAGCCCATCACCTAAAAAAGAATCCCAAGTTTGTAAGCCTATCCCTTAATCGCCTTTTACGACATCTATGAGAAAGAGATGGAGTGGTCCTATTCTTTTTTGTATTGGTGCCGGGAACCACACGGCAATAACAATTATATTTGTTATTTTGTTAAAGTACACTTTATATTTTGTTTCAAAACATTTGATTAAATCAACGTCTCCATTGCTTTCTGTGTTATGAAATCTATTTGAAATTATTATAAACAATATAGGTTATCTTAATCTAAGGGGTCAAAATTTATCGACAAATCGACGTTCCCACAATCAAACAAGATATTTGTAGTAAATTTTAAAACAGACTTTATGACCATCGCCATAAGAATTGTTCGTGCGTTAAGATAAGTTTGTTATGATAAGGGTGGACCTTAATTTTAACCCTGGCTATAAATGTGCACATGCTAAGATGGGTGTTCACGAAACGTGACACGAGTATTCATCTAATTTCATGATATAGAAATAGGATGCAGGAAGTTGAGCCGATCAAATTTTACATGAACTACACTATTAAATGAGCAATATTTGTATATTAATTTATAATACATACATACACGTCACGTCTATATCCCTTGCGGGGAAGACAGAGCCAACAGTCTTGAAAAGACCGAATGGCCACGTTCAGCTATTTAGCTTAATGATAGAATTGAGATTCTAATAGTGACAGGTTGCTAGCCCATCGCCTAAAAAGAATCCCAAGTTTGTTAGCCTATCCCTTAGTCGCCTTTTACGACATGGTTCACGAAACGTGACACGAGTATTCATCTAATTTCATGATATAGAAATAGGATGCAGGAAGTTGAGCCGATCAAATTTTACATGAACTACACTATTAAATGAGCAATATTTGTATATTAATTTATAATACATACATACACGTCACGTCTATATCCCTTGCGGGGAAGACAGAGCCAACAGTCTTGAAAAGACCGAATGGCCACGTTCAGCTATTTAGCTTAATGATAGAATTGAGATTCTAATAGTGACAGGTTGCTAGCCCATCGCCTAAAAAGAATCCCAAGTTTGTTAGCCTATCCCTTAGTCGCCTTTTACGACATGGTTCACGAAACGTGACACGAGTATTCATCTAATTTCATGATATAGAAATAGGATGCAGGAAGTTGAGCCGATCAAATTTTACATGAACTACACTATTAAATGAGCAATATTTGTATATTAATTTATAATACATACATACACGTCACGTCTATATCCCTTGCGGGGTAGACAGAGCCAACAGTATTGAAAAGACCGAATGGCCACGTTCAGCTATTAAGCTTAATGATAGAATTGAGATTCTAATAGTGACAGGTTGCTAGCCCATCGCCTAAAAAAGAATCCCAAGTTTGTAAGCCTATCCCTAGTTTATAATACTCAGACGATTTCGTTGAAATTAGAAAAACAAATGCACATGCGGGCAAAAATTCAATCTAGCGAAGTCTCTCGTCTGCGGAATGTCATTTTGTCATTTTCCGTGCGCAGAGCTGCTGATCCAGTGGTCAACGTGTTTGACTATTATCCTGGCGTTCTAGGTTCGATTCCCATCTATATGCAAATTGTTGTGATTAGAAAAATTTACTATTTTGTGTGCATGACAGAATATGTGCTCATTTCCTTAACGCACATTTTATTGATTATTAAGGATTATAACATTTAGAACTATTCCTAATGAATTTCAGATCAAGTGTACCATTCCAAACAATTTGTCACCCAAATGTTCGTCAAAGTTGCGAACAAGCGGATCAGATCAATCTGCGAGTTCTGAATTATTGCCAACTACAAACTGACACTCGTTTGTAGTTTCAGACATCATCTCAACCCACTATTGATTGGAATTTATCAGTTAGAGTTATTGAAATTCCTACACATGTAGCGAAATCTATACGTCACAAGTCACAATAATAAAAAATAGAATCACGCGACGCGATCAGTCATAAACAGCGAAAAACCTAAATCGCGCAAGCAAAGGTTTCACGGATTGGAGCTATAAATATAACCTCCGACACAACATCGTCTGTCGCGCGGTTCCCCAGGCATAACACCTAGCCTGGCGGAAGATCTTCCCTTTGGTGGCGGTCGAGCCAAATCATCGCTCCCGCTACACACACATTCATTAAGTCACACGTCTCTTTCCTGGAGGGGTAGGCAAATAGCACATCTTTTCATCATTACATCACTGCTACGGTCCTTGCATACTTCTTTCGTCTCTTCTTTTTTTCATCCAAACAGATATATTCTACAACTAGCTTACCCCCGCGACTCCGTCCGCGCGGATGTCGGTCATCGCGTGGATGGTTTATTTCTCCATTTTGAGTAGATAACTCTGACAATGACATCTTATAAATATCTATTGGACCCAATTACGGCTAGGCCTATAATAATTAAGGAGATCCCTCTATTGAGCTACTGTTGAGTTCGCGTTCTGTAGTAAGTAGTCCGGTCAATTTAGACCAAAAAATAAGAATGAAGCTACATTAATTCCCATCAAGCTGAAAATGAGTAATCGTCATCTACGTCCCTGGCGGGTTAGACAGAGCCAACAGTACAACAGTGAATGGAATTAACACTGAAAAAGGGACAGGTTGCTAACACATTGCCTACAAGAGTGAAAAGAACAGAAACATACAAAAATCCTCAAAGATTTAAAGAAAGAGAGATTTGATAATAAGGTAAATTTAAAATACCAAACGCATGGTTCGTTTAATATTTCTCCTGTCCTCTCAAACCATCAAGAAATAATTGGGTTTGTTTAACAGAATTTCATTTCTAGTTTTCTCAATATTGTCTTGAGAAATGTTTCGGAAACGGTAATAAGAGCACTTGAAGCATTTAAGGCAATTTCAGTATTTAGTTTCAGTCTGAATTTACGAAGAAATTTGTTAAGTAAAAGTAAACATTCGAGATTTCCTTACAAGTCAAAGTAATCGTTAGATTCTGAAATTCCAGAACATAAATAAGCATTTGAGGTATCTAGAAGTAATTCGATATTGTGAATAATCGCCTTTTTGTCAGCCTTTATACCATGTGGTTCCTATGAAAAAAAAATTGAACCACTCCATCTCTTTCTCATGGATGTCGTAAAAGATGACTAAGGTAAGCTTTTAAACTTGGGATTCTTCTTTTAGGCGATAGACTAACAACTTCTTACTATTTGAATCTCAATTCTAATTTAGTAGTTGCTATTTCAAAACTGATAACTCTGTTTACCCCGCAAGGGATATAGACATAATTATATGTACGTATGGATGTATTACCATTATTGTTTCAATTATTTTATCATAATTTTGTCAGTAACCCTTTGAATCATTTTCTCATGTGCTGTCATTCTCATATTCGAATTTTCTCACGCTTGTAAAACTTCCAACACCCCTCCTTTTCATTATAAAGTCAAAGTAAAAATCATTCTAAATTTATAACAACAACGAATCCCTTATAACAAAGTACTTAACGCCGCTATTAATACTTCCAAATTACAACTCGGTATGAATCGGAAAGTTTTCAGTTCCTTTGTCTGAAGCGTTGAACAGTTGCTTGTTGCCTGTCACGTCATGACTTGGTAATAACGTGACGAGAACGAATTCCTGTCCCGTGGATATTTCTCATTATATTTCGATGAAAAGTTTTCGCTTTTTTATTTATTTATTGTACACAAAATTATATACAGGAGTATTTAATACAGTATTTTTTACTAGACAAAGTTACTACTTATTTCAATAGAAATCTCTTCCAGTAGACTCATGAGAGGAGAGATGAATTTTGGAGCGGTATAGCGTGTGTTTTAATATCTTTTAACATATTTAACTAAACATACATGCTAATAGGTACTTACATAATTAAACACGGGACAATTAAATAAATAACAATAATAAACTACATAGATATATATCTATTATTTATAAATAAATACAGGTATTAAACGCGCATGTAAGGTAAATTTATTTTATCTCGGACGTTTCAAATCATGTTACAATGATCCGTGGTCACCGAGTCATCATTGTATCATGATTCGAGATGTTTGATCGTGTGATGTTAGTATAAACATACAAAGACACAGAAATACTAAAATTCACATTTTTGTCTTCTATTAGCCATGTGGTTCCCGGCACCAATAAAAAAATGAATAGGACTACTCCATCTCGTTCCCATGGATGTCGTAAAAGGCGACTAAGGGATAGACTTTTAAACTTGGAATTCTTCTTTTAGGCGATGGGCTAGCAACCTGTCACTATTTGGGTCTCAATTCTATCATCAAGCCAAAAAGCTGAACGTGGCCTTTTTCTTTTTGGGACTGTTGGCTTTGTCTACCCCGCAAGCGATATAGACGGGACTATATGTATGTATGTGGGCTTAAATAGATTTATGGATGGCCGAATATGTATTTTTAGTGTACACGGTTTTTCACACACTTTTTAAAAGGACAACATTCGTTAATTTCAGAATTTAATCCTTCCCAGGGCAAGCCTCCCAATATGTCACGAATACCAAACATAATTTCTGGCGATATATTTTGTAAAACCTTAATATGTACGTCATGTCTAAAATATGGCGGTCATTCTGCTCGGGTCACCTGTTGTTGAGTTTTTAATTGGAGGATTAAATGTTTTGCTACGGTCAAGTACTGAACGTTGTCTAAAAAAAAAAATTTGTTTTTTTTTATTGCTCGAATTAGCTGAAAAAAACCTTTAAATATTTTTTAAGCTTTAAAATAAATTAAAAATAGAACTAAACTTATTTCAACATATCACTTGTGGCAATGATTAAAAAAAAAGAAACATTTTCTCGAAAATTAAAACAACTTTTAAGTAATAGATTATAAAATTAAAAAATTTATAATACAGAAAATATCTCAGAACCAAAATTAAGTACATTTAATTAATTTTAACTGCACAAATGTGAAAAGCTTCTAGCAAATAAGTCCAGTTTTTCTTATAACTCACAAAGAAAAATAAATTAAAGTTTTGTATGTTTCATACATGGAGGAGATAGAAAAGAGAGACTAATGAAGTTATTAATAACTTGATGTTACGTCTGCTTGCTGCCTTGGTCTCCCGTGCGTCCCTCTTCATCTCCAGGGACCCTATATATAAGCGCGCGCGCATGCTCCTGGTCCTACTTTTAACGCTCACTAAGTAGCTTACTAGTAGCGGCTATTTGCTGAATCTCGTGTATAAAGCCAAACCACGCTCTCTCAAAAATTTCAAAACTACTCGTAATCTTATAGAGATTCGTGATTCTATTAATTTGTAAATTATTTTTCATCACCCTTATCTACGACGTTTTACTCGAACGTCACATTGAAAAGTAAAATTAGAAATACTTGTTGCTTTCTTAAGTCAACAATAATTATCTTAGTGCTGTGTTTAAGATGAAGTTGAATATTTGAAGAGTTACATTTCAAAGTGAGAGATAAAATATGAAATGATAGCCAGAACAAATACCGTTAAAAATTGAGAGCATTCTCATAATATTTATAATTTTGTCTATCGACAGCGCCAACTTACTAATTTCTCAGAACTTATAAAGAGTGAACATGCAACGATATGTATTGACCGCGTTGTAGTTCCACCGATTCGCACTAGATGGCATTGTTATAAACTTACCGATAAGCGCTGTTTTTATTCTTGATGCATTTAATAATAAAGATGATTTCACAACTGGTGCAGTTTGTTACCGTTTCTTCTGCACTGACGCCTTGGAAGCGGCAGTAAACTTAGTTTTAAGTAATTCATTTGACGTCAACCAATGTTGTTAAACCATACGTTTTGACAATTATTAACCAATATGAAGTATCCTATAGTAATAAATAAAAATTTTGAATTTTGAATTTTTGACTGGGTTTCTGTATAAGATTTCCTCTGCAATTTTTCTCTATCTGTTAAATGCAAGTAGTGACAAACAAAAGGCGAGCTACAACACTGCAGCGGAGGAAAAACTTTGACAAAGACGCTTTTTGAAAACTTAATTTGCGGGACACAGAAGAGATTACGAAAGCTACCTACATGTTCACATCTTTAGCCTTCCGGTTTCTCTAGACTGTTGGCTCTGTCTACCCTGTAAAGGTACATGTATGTAAGTTTACCCAAAATACTATCTCCCATCACAAAACATCCCTCACAGTTTTCAGCAAAAGCGAATGATTTAACACATGAAACTGTCGAATTACAGATCAAAAGAGCGGAGGGGCCAATTGGAATCTGGTTGCACAAAGCAAAAACTCGCTTTGTTTCAGACAAAACGGATTCAGTGATCATTAAGACATTACCCGTTGTGAGTTTTTTTGCTATCTGTACAGACTTTACTCGCATTTCCTATTACTGCCTCGTTAGGTTTGTTATTGCAATGTCATTTTTATTTTAAACCAATCTCTTTCTGAGATTTAATTTCTCGTAGGTATCTTAAACATAATAGTTGACTAGATTGTGCCGTGTGGTACTCGACACTTTCAAATAAGACCACTTCTTATAACTTTTCCAAAGATGGAAAAAAAGGCGAGTAGGGGAAAGGCTTATAAACTTGGGATTCTTCTGTAGGCGATGGGCTAGCAACCTGTCACTATTAGAATCTCAATTCCATCATTTAGCAATACAGTTGAACGTGGCCTTTCAGTGTTTTCAAGACTATCGTCTCTGTCTACCCTGGTAAGGAATATAGACGTGACGTTAAACGTATGTGTGTATGTTAACTAGATTACAACTTGGGACTCGTTTACGAAAACGTGTGAAAAGTGAAAATAAATTATTAACAAGTTGCTTCATAATATCTTATTATATATTTTAAAATATGTGGTTGCTTGGTAGACAAAAATCGATAAGGCCGCTTTTTATGCATTATCTAAGCTTAAGTATAGTAAATATGTTATAATTTTTGTAAAATAAAAAAGTAAGTATTTTATTATATTCTAAATATTAGACTGCGATGCTGAAGTTCATACAGACGCGAAACAGCCAATCTCTTTTTACGAGTATTTTTTACAAAAACATTCAGTTTACTATACAACAATATATATTCCACACGCGTTCGCCCAAACCCGGACTTTAAATAACACCCGTCTTCCAGTTATAAGCAATTATGTCAGATTTTTTCCACCCGTAAAATATTTCATAACATAATAGGACCCGAACATAACGCATTCTCGTAAGATCGGAAAATAATGGAGAAACCCTCGCCGTTCCATTCAAGCCATTTTCTGTCATATAACTTTAGTAATAACGCCTTTTATTTTAGTCCGACTCCAATTATAGTATAAATAAGACTTTTACGTCGTGGAAATTGTTTTGTTTTATTTTTAGAAATTGTTTGTTTCATTTAGCTTTCATTGTGGTCCGGCAGAGGCGGAAAATTTAGATTTATTTGACAGCTTTAGAACTACGCAAACACGAATTCAATACAAATTCACAAAGCCATTTTGTGAATTAGGTGTCAATCTGCCCATCAGCTTTTACGACTATTGTCGAAAAAGCTCTCCCGCTTCATCCACACTTATTACTATTTTCATGCACATTCTACAATTACAAACAGGTCTAACATACATACATACATACATACATATGGTCACGTCTATATCCCTTGCGGGGTAGACAGAGCCAACAGTCTTGAAAAGACTGAATGGCCACGTTCAGCTATTTGGTTTGATGATAGAACTGAGATTCAAACAGTGACAGGTTGCTAGCCCATCGCCTAAAAGAGGAATCCTAAGTTTATAAACCTATCCCTTAGTCGCCTTTTACGACATCCATGGGAAAGAGATGGAGTGGTCCTATTCTTATTTGTAATGGTGCCGGGAACCACACGGCACCATCTCCCTTATTTTAGGGAAATTCGAAATTTGGTCCTTGAAAGTTCGACAACGCTGTATTTATATAATTAGCAATATCATTTACATGACGTTCCATCATGTAGGCATTCCTGATACCGCCACAGTTATAGCAGTCTAATATTTAAATAACAACATTTCATTTCACTACAAGTTTTCCAAATTAAACCTTCTCAATTGCGTAGTTAATACGTAATTGTATTTAATTGTCTAAAATACACATTTCAGTGTTGCTGATAGCAGTTATGTTGCTATTTGGGTGAAAATTTAATGGTTATTTGGCACTTTGAACCGTTTCTGTAACGTTAGAGCGTCATTGGAGAATGGCCTGGTAGTAGGTATTAAAGAGGAATCTCTACCACAATGTGGCCTTTTATCTTTATATTTCTATCTTAGTATCTCGTTACACAAATCTCGAACTTACTTCGAGGCTAACTCAATTTGTGTAATTTGTCGCGTATATATTTATTATAATATTAAGGTGGTTCCCGGCACCAATACAAAAAATAATAGGACCACTCCATCTCTTTCCCATGGATGTCGTAAAAGGCGACTATGGGGTAGGCTTATAAACTTGGGATTCTTCTTTTAGGCGATGGTCTAGCAACCTGTGACTATTTGAATCTCAATCCTATATTAAAGCCAAATAGCTGAACGTGGCCTATAAGTCTTTACAAGACTGTAGGCTCTGTCTACCCCGCAAGGGATATAGACGTGATTATATGTATGTATATTTAGGTATTTATTCTACCGACTGGATTCAGTGCTTGTAGCATTCCCACCACTCTTTAGAGGAATCCGGAGTACCCTAGAACATCCTGAATTGGGTGAGTCAGGTTTTTACACAATGCGACGCTAATCTAACCTTTGCAGGGACCTAACGCATACTGTATCGATCTATCCCTTAGTCGCCTCCACTACATCCATGGGGAAGATATGGAGTGGCTTTATTCTTAAGTAATGGGAACAAGGCTTGCACAATTCGTACCGATACCAAACTGTCCTTTTAATACAGAAATTACTTGAATTACACAAAACATTGGCTCATAATCTAATCAGCATTGATGTAATAACTTAACAATGGAGAACTATGCGGTGCGAAGTTTGAACCAACAGTTAACAATTAAGTTATTATTTCCATTAAGTAATTGCTCGCTGGGTTTAATTTACAAGATCTGATTTTAAAATCCAACACATACATACAAATAATCACGTCTATATACCTTGCGGGGTAGACAGAGCCAACAGTGTTGTAAAGACTGATAGATCACGTTCAGCTATTTGGCTTAATGGTAGATTTGAGATTCATATAGTGACAGGGTGCAAACCCATCGCCTAAAAGAAGAATGCCCCAATTTTATAAGCCTATCCCTTAGTCGCCTTTTACGACATAAGTGGAAACGAGATAGAGTGGTCCTATTATTTATTTTATTGGTGCCGGGAACCACACGGCACAAAAAAGAGATATTAAAAGATAACATCTTTGTTTTCAAAGTCAGCTTATAACTTAACCCGATCACATAACAAAACAATTACAAACAGGCAAATAATGATGGTAAAGTTGTCTACTATGTTACCGAACTGGATTAATGTAATTGCAATAGTTTTACATACATACATACGGTTACGTCTATATCCCTTGCGGGGTAGACAGAGCTAACAGTCTTGAAAAGACTGATCGGCCACGTTCAGCTATTTGGCTAAATGATAGAATTGAGATCCAAATAGTGACAGGTTGCTAGCCTATCGCCTAAAAGAAGAATCCCAAGTCTGTAAGCCTGTCCCTTAGTCGCCTTTTACGACATCCATGGGAACGAGATGGAGTGGTCCTATTATTTTTTGTATTGGTGCCGGGAACCACACGGCACTAGATTTACTTCATACATTCATACCATCACGTCTGTTTCCCATTGGGGTAGGCAGAGACTATGGAATTCCACTTGCTGCGATCCTTACAGACCTCTCCCGCTTCCTCCACACTCATTACTCTTTTCATACATATTCGACGATTACGAGTACTCCTAACATCTCCCTTTTTCAAGACATTCGAATTTTGGTCCTTGGTCGAATTCGGAGTTTTACTTCAACCATAGAATTACTTTTCTAATATTAACTAGGTATAGTTATTTTCTTATGAAAACTTTGATCACGCTTTTTTCTTGGAGGGGTAGGTGGAGACTAAATTTTTCTTTATCATCACTCTCTGGCCTGATCTTTCAACAAATTGTCTCCGTCCTAATCAAAATACTTTTGTAGGCCTTCCGCATATAATTAAAACTTATTAAATTTCAGACAATTGAAAGATTTCTTACAAATTCTTGTAAAATGTACGAAATACTATGAAACATAACAATAATCACGTCTATATCACCTGCGGAGTTGACAGAGCCAACAGTCATCAAAAGACCGAAAGGCCACGTTCAGCTGTTTGGTTCAATGATAGAATCGAGATTCAAGCAGTAACAAGTTGCTAGCCCATTGCCTAAAAGAGGAAACTCAAGTATATATGCCTATCCTTTAGTCACCTTTTACGACATCCATGGGATGGGAAAAAGATGGAGTGGTCCTATTGGTGCCGGGAACCAAATAAATCATAAACCGAGCCCGAACGGTATAAACCATAATGTCACATCCAAAATCTAATAAACACTTGAGCGTTGAAGTGATGTATAAAATATATATATATAAAATACATAAAAAGTGCCTCCTGCCAACAAATTGCTCGATGCGCTAAAAGCTAGTCCTTTGAATCCGATGCAATCCAGGCGGCGGCGCGCTGGGTAATCGACTATGTTAGTCCGTTTATACCTTTCGACCACGCGGTCTTGAAACAGAAAAATGTATAAAAAATATCAAGAAAACGTATAAAAAAAATAAACGAAAAAATTCAGATTTATTAAAAAAAAAAGGCTCAGGATGCGAACAAATATCTATAATCAGTTGGGCCGCAATTCATTTATTTATTGAATTGTTTGTTCGTTCCTTCGTTTTAGCATTTCTTTACTTATTTGCACATTTGCCCGTTTGCTCATTTGGTTTTGCTTATTTTGGCAGCGCCACAGAAAGCTATCCAGTGCACAGAAATACACCTGTGCAGTAATAACGTCACGTCCGGTGAAAATGCCGCAGTGTAGTTTGTTCCGCCGCTTCTGCGCGTCAAGTATCATTTTAATTGCACTGAGAGTCTGAGATGGGCAAGAGTATCTTGAATCCATTTCTTTATTCGAATTTGATAAACAATGTTTGCGAGCGACGCCGCGGGCGAAGCTTCTATCAAAAAAACATTTTTTCTGTCTTTTTAATTATTGTCTGTTCATTTCACAATTTCATATTTTTATGGTTTTTTTTTTCTACATATCTAAAATAACTACTTTTGCGCGCGTTAAAATAATACATACATACATATGATCACGTCTATATCCCTTGCGGGGTAGACAGAGCCAACAGTCTTGAATAGACTGAATGGCCACGTTCAGCTATTTGGCTTAATGATAGAACCGAGATTCAAATAGTGACAGGTTGCTAGCCCATCGCCTAAAAGAGGAATCCTAAGTTTATAAGCCTATCCCTTAGTCGCCTTTTACGACATCCATGGGAAAGAGATGGAGTGGTCCTATTCTTTTTTGTAATAGTGCCGGGAACCACACGGCACGTTAAAATAATCCTTCTCCGTATTTCACACTACGCGCTTTAATGGTTTCGACGTGACTGACGAACAAACAGCACATCAACACGCCTTCAAAATTTGAAATATTAGCACACGGATCGTGTCGTAACGTGTAAATAAGTTTTTAAGAAGGACAGCGCGCCGTCAAAGCGATTTAATCATAGCCCAGATGGCCAGGTACTCTTGGATATTAAATATTAGAAAAATTTCTAAGAAAATGCACCGCAATATTTAGTGCTTCCGAGGCCCAGGAATATCTGAGGCTTCCGCTCGATTGGATCGTTATCTATACATATAATAAATCTGTAGAAAGGTCAATTCTGTACATTGAAAATATTGAAAATATAAATAGCAGGGGGTGTTACTGGATCGATACCAAACACAAAAATGTGAATAAAAAAATTTTTGTCTGTCTGTCTGTATGTTCAGGCATCACGTGAAAACTAACGGTTCGATTTTGATGAAACTTGGTATAATTATACCTTATTATCCTGGGCGTAAAATAGGATACTTTTTATCCCGAAAAAATACGAAGAAAAATAAATCTTAATTTTTCAGTTTATCCATAGACGTTGTTCTGTAGAACCGCGAACACACGTTGCGTTACCCGCAGTGGATTTAGCGCCGTAACCTGTAGCGCCTAAAGTCGGCTTTGGCTTGAACCGTTTGCTGCACGAGCGGGCCGCTACTAATTACTATGAAAAAAATACTACATAGCTACATTAATTCTCATCAAGCTGAAAATGAGTATAATTATTTAAAACACAATCAAAAGCATTATTTCAAAATTCCCCATGATTCCGGTTTAAGGAAAAAAATTTACTCACGGTTAAAGGTAAAAAATGGGTGTATCGCAATTTTCTTTAAAACGGTAAGTTTTCAAATCAGAAAATTACCTCAGACATAAATTGTACATCATAAAGTTATCTATAAAAAAGGTATCAATATTTTTTTTCAACAAAGCTACCGTTTCTGTGATATAACGATGCAAAAAGTTGCGTCATAATATGCATCCGTTTCCTTGCCACCTCTGAGGTAGTGTACTATTAGCGCGTTTTTTTTTAACATTTTTATTATTAAACTTGAAAAAGTCTGAAATAGGTTAGAATAAACACGTGTTTTCACTACGCAGTAGCACTCAAGACTAACTTTCGCATTTATTATTTTAAAAAAAATAGAATAACCCTATAAAGTGAAGAAAATCATCTTAGGACAATAATAGAGATTACAATTATCAAATTCAATGCAATAATCAAATTAAAACTAAAACTACTTATAAAAAGAAAGAAAAAAGATGACTACAAACTAAAATTTAATTTATAAATTGTACAGTCCTTGCATAGCATCAACATGCGGGAATGTGCCCAGAAGGCTGGCAGCATTGCCAATTCGAATGGCAATGCTGATTCTCTGAGCCAGATAATTTCCAGCCCTCCGGTCAAGATATACCTCAATTGGATGGAAAAGCTGATGGGCAGATAGGCCCCCCGGTCCCAGAGTTTCTACCCCAAAAGGTTCAAAAGTATAGATATTACCGATAACTACATACATACATAAAATCACGCCTCTTTCCCGGAGGGGTAGGCAGAGACTACCTCTTTCCACTTGCCACGATCCCTGCATACTTCCTTTGCTTCATCTACATTCATAACTCTCTTCATGCAAGCTCGGCGATTTCGGGTACCTACTTTTGACCTGACCCTTTACCAGGACGTCCTTAATTTGATCAAGATATGTTCGTCTAGGTCTTCCCACCCCGACCTTTCCCTCCACACTCTCCATGTATATCTGCTTAGTCAACCTGTTTTCATTCATCCTCTCCACATGACCGAACCATCTCAACATACCCTTTTCTATTCCTGTAACTACATCTTCTTTCACATCACAACATTCCCTTATCACGCTGTTCCTTATCCGGTCACTCAATTTCACACCCAACATACTCCTTAACGCTCTCATTTCCACTGCATTTATTCTGCTTTCGTGCTTCTTTTGCCATACCCAACTTTCACTCCCATACATTAATGTCGGGACCAACACGCCCCTGTGCACAGCCAGTCGAGCCTTTTTGGATAGTTTCTGACTGCTCATAAAGGCATGCAAAGCTCCATTCACCATGTTCCCCGTGTTCACTCTCCTTTCAACATCACTATCACACTTGCCATCTGATGTAAACTTTGATCCCGATAACTACATATTTGCGCCTTTTGAGGTTTTTTGCCTCATTTGAAGCGGAATGGCCTTAGATTTAGTAACCTGAAGATGAGACGGCGCAAGTGTGTCGACACAAGTAGCATCCCACACCAAATGCCGCCCCAATCTCCAGGGTACCAAAGTCATACCATCCGGTCTCTTGGCATCATCCCGAGCCAGACCGTTTGGTTCTAGAACGGCTGGAACATGGATGGTGGCAAGAGCACGGAGGATTATATCATTTAGGGCCGCATGGCGCCCTAAACGGCCGGCACTCCTAGGGCATGAGAGGCCGTGGTGTCCATAGCCGACAACGGTATCCCCGCAAGGACAACTATTATTAAAGACTAACGGTATTTCATGTGTTGAGCATTCTGAGATAAAGCAGCTATACGACCCTAGCCACGTACACAATTAAACAGAGAGACAGATGTTGTCTCAAGGTTTCACTACAGTATAAATGAAGGGACTGGGTTTCATTATACTTATGTAAGTATATTTTATATTTTGAATTCAAGTTAAAATTACCGACAGAACAATATTTTTACTTATATTACTGCTACATAGAGTATATACGAGAAGTGCTTATGCATATTATGACGCTTGCAACTTTTTGCATTGTAATATCTCAGAAACGGTAGCTTTATTGAAAAAAAATATTGATTCCTTTTTATAGATATATTTATGATCTACAATCTATGTCTGAGGTAATTTTCCTATAAAACTTACCGTTTTGAAGAAAATCGTGAAAATCCCATTTTCTTACCTTTGACCTTGGGTAATTTTTTTCCTTAAACCGGAATCATGGGGAATTTTGAAATAATGCTTTTGATTGTGTTTTAAACAATTATACTCATTTTCAGCTTGATGGGAATTAATGTAGCTTCATTCCTATTTTTTGGTCTAAATTGACCGGACTGAAAATAAAATGGAGAAATAAACCATCTACGCGAAGACCGACATCCGCGCGGACGGAGTCGCGGGGGAAAGCTAGTTTTAAATAAAAATGTCCGTGCGATGACCTTATTATTACATTTTTGAGAAAGTTATTATATGTACATACAAACTAATGTAACTTTGAGGCTCAATAAAGTTTAATATTTATTATTAATAATAAAAAATATGTAACAGATTTCGCAACTTACACCTAAAACTAGCTGCAGCTGCGCCCGCGTCGATTTAGCGCTTTTTACAAAAACCAACGAATCAAACGCCACACACAAAAAGCGACGAATTTAACGCCACCTACAAAAGGTTTTTCGCTAATTCCATTAGAACAATAGTTTTTACCGGGTTAAAAGGTAACCTATGTTCTGCTGCAGACACTTAATTATATATACTATGATATTTCTAGAATGTTAATTCGATAGATAACCCGTGGAGAGGTAACAAACATACAAACAAACTTTACTTTTGCATAACATAAGTTGAGATTTAACAAATATTTTTACATGTGTTATGAAAACTCTCAGCAATTGGCTAAAACCCAAGGTTTCTAATAAAGATTTCCAGAACCGTTGTTAAAATAAAAATAACACTGTTTTCAGTAGCGCTAGGTACGCTAACGTTACTCACATTGTGAAAACATCGAATGTATAAACGTATTTTAAATTTTAAAATATGATATCATACACACACACTCATACATATTCTATATTTCACTCACTTCTGTATCCATTGTGAGGTAGGCAGAGCCATGTTCAGCCACATGACTTAGTGATGGAATTAAAATTCAAATAGTGACTATTAGAAAAACCCCAAGTTTATTAGCCATTCCTTTAGTCACCGTTTACGACGTCCGCAATTTTTTATTTAAAACGAAATTCAGCATTTTCTGTCACTTAAAACGATTAATACATCGAACTTTACTTCTATACTTACACTGTTTTACACTCATAGCTTGCACTTATTAAACTCAATCGCGCTGGGAATACGAGCGGCTAAAATGTAACATCTAAAAATGCAACCTATTTTTAAATTAAAAAAAAAAACTACTCAACTTTATTGCAGAAGTAATATTTTTCTAAAACATGTAAGAGTTCGCACGGCAGCCGTTCTAAACTGCCAGGAGGTTTCCAGCACATTAACACCACTAAATCTCCCCATAGATTTCGTTTAAAAGAAGGGAGTAAGAGAAAATTTATCTGGAAAGCATCCATGCTGTTCTGGTAGCGGAGAAAGAGCATAACAGGTGGCGCACAAACTGGTTCTCTTCCCACGCATACATACATACATAAATCACGCCTCTTTCCCGGAGGGGTAGGCAGAGACCTCATACTTCCACTTGCCACGGTCCCTGCATACTTCTTTCGCTTCATCCACATTCATAACTGTACACTGTGCTAGGTGAGAGATATTGCCTTCCAAGTCATAAATAATAAGACAGTATAACTTATTGACCTACGTTAAATTCGCCAACAACAATGTTCCCAATAGAATCTTACAATAAAAAATGCATGTCTTTTCTTTTTACCATGAATTCATTCGAGATTTATACTCATACGTAAATAAATAAATATCCAAGATGCAGATACAAAAATGAAAAAAGAAAATATAACAGTACTAGCTCTTACCCGCAGCTTCGCCCGCGTGCATTTACCGCCATGTACAAAAAGCGACGAAATTAGCATTACCTACAAAAGAATACAGATTTTTTGCGATTCAGTCTATAGTCAGAACTATGGTCTTTACCGGGATGAAAAGTACCCTATGTCCTTCGTCAGACTCTAAAATATACTCGTATATCGTGATATTTCAAGAACATAATTTCAGTAGATAACCCGTGAAGAGCTAACAAACAATTATATATAGTAATTAGATTTATATATAAAAATTATAGTAATCAGTTTTAAATGTAGGTGTAACAAATAAACAATTTTTCTTTATTTCTATCAAATAAACAAACAAATAAAATTACTTTCACATCTATAGTGTTAGTTGGGATGACGAGGCCTACTTTGTAAGCTAAGGTCGCGTCCCTAACGAATCTAATTCCGACTTCCATCAGCTCGTAACTATTCTGTTGCTTAATGAAACTTTTCTTGTTTTGTTTCGTCTCGGCAATACCTTGTAGGTACCTAACTTGTTTATCTTAGTACAAACATACATATATGTGTGCCGTGTGGTTTAAGGCACTTTAAAATAGAACCATTCCATTTCTTTTATCTTTTTCATGGATATCGTAAAAGGCGACTAAGGGATAAGCTTTATAATGAAATTGAGATTGAAAAGTGACCGGCTGCTAGCCCTAAAGAAGAAAGTCGCCTTTCACAGCATCCAAGGGAAAGAGATGGAGTGGTCCTATTCTTTTTTTCATTGGTGCCGTGAACCACACGGATTTTTTATTGCTGTAAGGAAAAATAAATTTGGGGCTGATTTTGCCACCCCCTCCAATACGCCACCCTAGGCTTCAGTTTACTCAGCTAGCTGGAAAATCCGCCACAGCTGGAACCATACAAATGTTTGTTATTCACGAAAAGAAAGTTCTTAATATGTCCGTGCATAACCGCAATAACATAAAAATAAATGTTTCACCGCCAACATTCGCAAGAACGCTTTGTAATATTCATGTGTTTCCGCTAAAAACGGGAAAAGGTTAAGATATTCCTAAAATGAGTTACGAATTCAGTACCATCTGCTGAAAATATTTTCCGTAGACTTTTCGGTACAAAAAAATCTTCAAAGGTAAAAATTATTTTTATTAATATAATTTCACCTGAAAACGCCATTCGCTTGGGTAATGGAACCGTGGATTTTTTTTTTCATCTTATTTATTACGATGATGATATACCAACTGAATATTATGTTTCACGTCGAATTTTAAAAATCATGCTTCTTTATATACAAATAAGTGGATTTGTCACAAGTGTATCTAGCCAAAATAGGTTTGAGACTTGTTTTATCGAAAGAAACCTGAATATTTTGACTCGGCATAAAATTTTATAATAAAAAATAAGAAAAAAGAAATCTAATAAAATTAAATTTGAAATGAACCCCACACAAAATTTAGTCATAACACATTTCTTTTTTTCACCGGGGCTGAGAACCCCCTAAGACGACACAGACAGACATACACTTTAAAATGATAACTACCCTCTCTTTCCGTCGGGGGTCTTTATTTTAAATAAAATTAAAAAAAAAGCATAAAAAAATACAAATGATGTAAACAAAATCTCTACTAACAAATAATAATCTTGTTTGATTCAAGACATAAAATTTATAGGTTCGTCGGTTAATTTCTTCTTTCACAGCGAAAAGTTCTGAAGTACGCGTTATTGGAACAAGTTTACTATACGCCCGAGAAGTATAGAACCCTATTCCAGTAATATTATCAGCAAGGAAGGCCACTCCTTTATTAACTAGCTAATACCGGTGATTTCGTTTGCCGTAATATTTCACTGACAATTTCAAAATATAAAAACTCACACCCTGTATAACCCCTTTGATGGGTGGAAGGGAGACATTTTTATACGCCATTTTTTAAAACATCATTCAAATCAGAGCATTAGTATTCGCGTGATGCGGGTACAAACATACAGGAAGACAAAAATTACAAAAATCACATTTCCGGCTTATAAAGTCACGTCTTATCCCTTGCGGGGTAGATAGAGCTTTAGAAGTGTCGTTGGTCAAACCCTAATAAAGAAATGAGGATTAGAACGCAGTTTTCAAGAGTTCAGTTTTGGCAAACGATCAAAAATGAAGTCGCATTGACTTCATTTTTGGTCGTCGAAAATCTTAAGCAATATATAATGCACTTTAAAAAAATACAGCTATTAAATATGCACGTACACCGTGCATCTTACCGATTTTCGCGCGGATCTATTTGGATGGAGAAGAAAGAAAGAAAGAAAAAAATGTTTATATGACCTTTAAACATTTTGGCGTATTCTCCATTTATTTCATTCATCCTGGACATCGACTATATCGATTTGATTAAGAAGAATGTATGAATGATTCTTCGTAATTAGTTGCAGGGTTGGAAGTTTGTTCTTATGGAGGCTAGTGATTTGATTACCCGCTTGTATTGATTTCCTGTGTTTTACCTGTGGGATACATAAAGTAATACATACATACATACATATAATCACGTCTATATCCCTTGCGGGGTAGACAGAGCCAACAGTCTAGAAGACTGATAGGCCACGTTCAGCTGCTCGGCTTAATGATGGTATTGAGATCCAAATAGTGACAGGTTGCTAGCACATCGCCCAAGAAAAGGATCGCAATTTTATAAGCCTATCCCTTATTCGCCTTTTACGACATCCATGGGAAAGAGATGGAGGTCCTATTCTTTTTTTATTGGTGCCGGGAACCACACGGCACATACATAAAGTAATATGAATTCTTTTTTCCTTTAGAGGGTCTAAAAGTCACTCAGATTTAAGGTCCAGAGGCCATGTATTCTCTCGTCCACATTCTATTCTATGTTTGGATATTTGTGAAGTTGACGTTGTTGAAGAAAATGCTGCAGTGCAGTTTGTTACCGCCTCTTCTGCACTGGCGCCTTGGAAGCGGCAGTAAACTTAGATTTGAGTATTTTATTTGACGTCAACCAATGTTGTAAAACGATAAGATTTGACAATTATTAAGCGATATGAAGTATCCTATAATAATGAATAAAAATTTTGAATTTGAAATTTGAATTTGAAAAACCGTGTTTAACTGGATTAGCCATCCACTGATAAAATTGAGAATTAAAGACTGCCGATTGTAAGAACAATCCGATTTTAAAGAATGACAACTCCATCTCTTTATACTCTCTTTCTCTACATATGGTCACGTCTATATCCCTTGCGGGGTAGACAGAGCCAACAGTCTTTAAATTGAATGGCCACGTTCAGCTATTTGGCTTAATGCTCTTTTTCACGAATAACATAAAAAGTGATTACCTTAACAACCCATAGAAGTCCACTGAGACTAAGATTTCCCAGAAATAGGGGAATTTTACTCATAGTCACCATGCTGGGCAAAGTTGGTGACCGCAGTATCTATTGATTCTGGACGTCATATCAGCGTAGGAGGCGCCAACTGCTGCCAACCTCTCGCTTAATCCCTTAATCGCCTCTTATGATAACCACGGGAAGGTATGGGGTGGTGTTAGCCTACTTTGCCGGCACCACACGGCTCACACCGCACATAAAGCGATTAAGGGATTATAATATCATACATACATATGGGCAAGTCTATATCCCGTGCGGGGTAGACAGAGCCAACAGTGACAGAACAACAAAAGATTGAATGACCACGTTCAGCTATTTGGCTTAATGATAGAATTGAGGTTCAAATAGTGACAGGTTGCTAGCCCATCGCCTAAAAAAGAATCCTAAGTTTGTAAGCCTATCCCTTAGTCACCTTTTACGACATCCATGGGAAAGAGATGGAGTGGTCCTATTCGTTTTTGTATTGGTGCCGGGAACCACACGGCACAGGGATTTTAATCATTTATTAAACTTCCATGCCGGTGTTTAGAAAAAATATAGTGTACCACCTGTTTATCTTCGTAAAGTAAAAGTCTACCAAGGGAAAGGAGACTAACATTGATGCTATGACGATATTGTTTTTATATAAACCTAGACATATTGCGACCTGTCGCTGAAATATCTCTACCATTATTCCCAAAATTCCTTTGTAGGTAATTCTTTATGCCGGGGTAAGGGATGTTTAGCGCTTGAAAAATGACGGTTGGAACCCGCATTCAGAGATTGTGTACCATAGAGGTTTGATCTCTGTTTTAACAAGAGTCCGCATAGCCATACAAAATTATATTTTGATCAATTCACTCAAATATTAACAATTGAATTTCATCCTTTATGTCTGGAAATAAGAAAATAGTTATGTTTATAACTGGCCAAAAATAAAAACTAAAATAGAATGAAATTAAGAAATTGACGATCGTAAGACGAGTTGAAGAGCAATTGTTAACTTAGTAAGTCCCGATTGTATTATAATGTATAATGTAATTTTTTTGACGAAAATAAAATTCTAAATAAGTACACTAAGAGTGGAGTTTTAGTTGCATTTGTTTTTATTTAATTCATGTTTTTACATTTTATTATTTCAAAGTGCATGAACACTTCAATTTTCTCAAGACATTGAGGCATACTAAATCTGTTGGTGGAGTATTACGTGGTGTCAGGAAAAAAACTTATACCTTACATTATGTTATAAACCCCTTTTATCGGTCATGTTACCATGCCGTGTGGTTCCCGGCACTAAAGAATAGGACCACGCAAAAGACGACTAAGGGAAATGCTAACAAACTTGGGATTCTTCTTGTAAGGAATGGGCTTGCAGCCTGACACTATTTGAATCTCAATTCAATTATAAATCCATACAGCTGAACGTGGCCCTTTTTTTTCTGTCTACCCCGCAAGGGATATAGACGTGAAAATATATATGTATGTATGTTACACTACAAGAGACTGAACTTACTTTGAGAACGATGCGCATTCTTTGTTTTATTTCAACTCAACGGTTAAAAGCATAGACTAAGGTATGCAAATAGTGATATTTATCAGCAAGAGGTCCACGATAAGGTTGTCGTTAATTTTCCAAAAGGGGCTTGGTATTGGCGCATTCTTTGGTTTAGTAAAGTCGAGATTTATTGTTCTACTTCTCAAAAAGCAGTATAGGTACATTTAGTCAGAATACCCTTTACTTTAAAATTAATTTATCGTTAACTTATTTTATTTTTAATTAACCTTGTTTTGACGGTCTTTGTGGCGCAGCGGTAGTACGCTTGTCTGTGTCACCGGAGTTACCGGGTTCGAATCCCGGCCAGGGAATGATTTAGTCTTTCAGAAGTCAACACAGTTAGTAGCCACAAGATTTTAGGTCCACGTTCAGCTGTATGGCTTAATAATGACATTGAGATTTAGAGATAGGTACAGGTTGCGAGCCGGCCGTCTAAAATAAGAATCCCAAGTTATTAATATATAGTTATTGAATAAAATAAAGTACTGTATGGTTCCCGACACTAATAGACAAAAAGGACCATCTCTTGTATTTCCTGTAGATGTCGTAAAAGGCGACTAACGGATAGGCTTATAAACTTGGCATTCTTTTTTTCGTCGATGGGCCAGCAACCTGTCACTATTTGAATCTCAATTCTATCGTCATGCCAAAAAGCTGAACGTGGCCTATCAGTCTTTTCAAGACTATTAGCTCTTTCTACCCCGCAGGGGATAGGGATGTGATTGTATGAATAAAATTACTGAATTCCACGAGATATCTAAAAATCTAGCGCAAGGGTCTGTACGGCCGTTATTTATGTTAGTAGGTACTATGAATTTTGTAACAAGGCTGCCTAATAGTAAATTCCAGAAATATTTTGTCAAAGGATATCTTTCATTCCTTGTGACTTCAGACGTCTCATGCGATCTGGGGGCATGGCAGTGCACCTGCCAAGTCGAGCAAAAAGCGGCACGGCCATACCAACCATTTCTCGAAGCAATTCAGGCTATTTTCAACCCCCCTATAATTTCGTTGTGGATAAAACAAGAAGCCTGAATTTAGGAACAGTAACTAATTAGGCATTATATAAACACGGTATATTTAAAATTTCAGTCAATTTGATCTGGTAGTTTAAGAATGATAAGTCGATTTATTTGTTTAAAACGCAAAATATTTTTAAAATTGGCATAATAATAACTTAAGGCAGAAGGTCCTTTAAGTAGAGACTAAATAGATTAACCGACTTGGTATTATATGAATTTCACTACTTTTTACAGTAGAAAGACGGAGCTGCGAGACTTGGGTTTTTTTACAGGATGTTTTTGTTGGCATTTCATTTTACTTAGAAGATATTCCTAAAGCCCCGGCTTCTAAAAATGTTGTAGTTCTTTTGCGAATACTGAGAATAATATTGTGTGATTATAAGGCATGTGGTACATGAAGACAGAGTAAACAGTCTTCAAAATATTGTTATTCCACGTTCAAACTATGATTCGATTGAGATTCAAATAGTTATAGGTTGCTAGCCTATCGCTTGCAAGAAGAATCCCAAGTTTATTCGCCTAGTCCCTAAGTCGCCTTTTTACGACATCCATCCAAAAACAGACAATTATAATATCGCTCATGGTTTGATAAAGCTACGTCAAAAAAAAAACGTGTATATTTCAAATCAACGAACAACCCCAATCACACGCTTTCGGATTGCAACCGTCGTAAACGAAGCGAACGGAATTAGCAAAACTAATCTATTCTATTCTAAGTATAATTTAATATTGTGAAGTTGACGTTGTTGAAGAAAATGCTGCAGTGCAGTTTGTTACCGCTTCTTTTGCACTGACGCCTTGGAAGCGGCAGTAAACTTAGTTTTTAAATAATTTATTTGACGTCAACCAATGTTGTTAAACCATACGACAATTATTAAGCGATATATAGTATCCTATAATATTGAATAAAAATTTTGAATTTGAATTTTTTGATTTTGAATCCTGTCGAAGTTATGATGCGACCCAGTTGCGCACCAAACGACAGGAATTCTAGGTAGGGTTATTACGTGTATGTGTTGAGTTCGAATGTCGTTATTAGCTAGCGATACATATGGTCACGTCTATATCCCTTGCGGGGTAGACAGAGTCAACAGTCTCGAAAAGACTGAATGGCCACGTTCAGCTATTTGGCTCAATGATAGAATTGAGATTCAAATAGTGACAGGTTGCTAGCCCATCGCCTAAAAGAGGAATCCCAAGTTTATAAGCCTATCCCTTAGTCGCCTTTTACGACATCAATGGGGATGAGATGGAGTGGTACTATTCTTTTTTGTAATGGTACCGGGAACCACACGGCACAAAAAAGTATACTTGTAGCATACGTCAAACTAACATTACCGTCCGCAGAAATCTTTCAAACAATCGTCGAAAAACGATTTGCAAGCGATTTTGACCAACTTTACGGAATCAGGCCGCCTCTCGCGAGCTCCCGAGGGAGGGAGGTGTAAAGAGCGTTGGGATTGATACGTGTATATTTAATGTCATTAAGTTTAAAATCCATCAATTTCTACGATCATATATATATGTATATTTATATCGTGCGTCGTTTTCGCTCAACGTATAGTACTGTACAGTCAAGGCTGTTTTATTATTATTTTAGTTAGAATTATTGATTTAGATGACTTTGTCGCCGAATAACAGTAAACAGTTCGAGAGAATCTTATTGTAACACATACATACATATGGTCACGTCTATATCCCTTGCGGGGAAGACAGAGCCAACAGTCTCGAAAAGACTGAATGGCCACGTTCAGCTATTTGGCTTAATGATAGAATTGAGATTCAAATAGTGACAGGTTGCTAGTCCATCGCCTAAAAAAGAATCCCAAGTTTGTTAGCCTATCCCTTATTTGCCTTTTACGACATCCATAGGAAAGAGATGGAGTGATTCTATTCTTTTTTGTATTGGTGCCGGGAACCACACGGCACTATTGTACCACTGTGTACTGATTTTAACTAATGATGTCATTACGTAATGAAATTCTGTTGTTATTTAAACCACTTTCTAAAATAATGTGGTTTTCAGTTGACCAACATGTATGTTTGGCCGCGATTATGTCGCGTTTCGCTGAACCGATTTTGATGCGGTTTTCGGAAAAAATGGTGGTCCTATTCTTAAGTGCGTCACGAATCTGTAACCTCGGTTGCATGACAATAGATTTCGCTGCTGTTTAGTAAAAATTATGCCACATAACCTAAGCGAAGAATATTTCAAAACTCTTGCTAGACTTTTCGAGATTACTCGTCTAACGATGCCACTTTACAGATATTTACTTGCAGGTTCTAATTACCATAACCTCAAACTGTCTCCTAATACATAATTCATAAAACTTGACAGTCCGTTCAGCTCTGGCCGGCAGCCAGGGTCAACGTCGATAATTTAATATCACAATGACAGCGGCCGTTCACAAAAAGGTGCCTACTACGGGATGACTTTAATGGGAGGCTTTAGAATAAAATAGAATAGATTTATTTTTCCATAATTGGAAACAAGATATCACTTATTGACGTCATATTACTTAAATCTTATTGTAACTACTACCGCTTCCGAAGCGCATGTGTAGAAGAAGCGGCGGAACAAACTACACTGCAGCATTTTCCTCGGACGTCAATTTACAAATATAGATCTCTTAAAACTACATCGTGGACGAGTGCACATTGTCTACGTTAAAAACATGAATGAATGCAGAATATCTAATTATATAAATACGTATATTTCGTCAAATAAATAAAGATAAATATAAAATCAAAATATTTCTTAGATTTATTGCTGACCACACGATCCAATACGGTTAGATCTGCAAAGTAGTACCTAGTAATAATTAGATTTAAGTGATGTGACGTCAATAAGTGATACCTTGTATCAAAGTTCAGCTGTTTGGCTGAATGATACAATTGAGATTCAAACAGTGACAGGTTGCTAGCCCATCTCTTAAAAAAACTCCCAAATTTATAAGCCTAACCCTTAATCTCCCTTCACGACATCCATGGTAAATAGACGGAGCGGTCCTATTCTTTTTTGTATTGGTGCCGGGAATCACACGGCAGGGCACGGCACAAAAATCTATTTAACCTAATTGCGTTAAAATGTACCTAACAAATTGCGTCGATCCGGTCAAAGTATTTGTCGTGGAATTAATCGCGGCGGCTCCGAGCTGGCAAACAGCGCGATTTTAGCACACGCGGCCGGTTTTGGTGCAAGTTTATAAGCGACGGCGGGTAAGTCTTTTAGAGCGTAATTAAAATCTTATTTGGGATAACATACATATAATAAATATTAATAAATAATAAATATTTTCTTGTTACTGTGTAAATTTCTATGCAATAAAGATATTACAAACAAACAAATATACACAGGACAAATTACACATATTGAATTAGCCTCGAAGTAAGTTCGAGGTTTTTGTTACGAGATACTAACTCAACGATACTATGTTTTATATTAAATACTTATAGAGATATATACATCCAAGACCCACGCCAATCAGAAAAAGTTCTTTTCTCATCATGCCCTGGCCGGGATTTGAACCCGGGACCTACGGTGTCACAAGCAAGACAAGCGTACAACCGCTGCGCCACAGAGGCCGCTATATATCATCACGTCTATATATCTTTCGGGTAGATAGAGCTGGCAGTTTTGAAAAGGCTGAACGCTACAATTAACTGTATGATTTGAGATTGAAATAGTGACAGTTGCTAACTAGAATAGACTTTTTGATACAGGCATGGGCATTGTTTACATTATTCCAACTCCAAAAAAACTAAAATAATTGTAAATAGTATAATGGGTAGTTGCAAAACGCTATGCGCTCATGATTTACATCTAAAACCATGAGCATGAAAGAAAACGGAAATTAAACGTTTCGTATAACGTTCAGGCGAAATGTTTTTTCTGATAAAAATTGGAGAGGCTCTCCAGCTCTCGCGGATACGTCGTCTTTGTGACAGGGAAGACATTTAGTTCGGTTTTCTTGATTTTTTTTATTTTGCAAGTTTGTTTTGGTAGGTACCTACAAGTGTATAACCGTATCCCTTAGTGGGCTTCCACGGGAAAGATATAAAGTGGTTCCATTCTAAAGCACTGTGAACCACACGGCACGTGATTGGTTACCTTTTAAAAAATGATTTTTTTCGCCTTCAAGAGCTTCCTGATTATTGAAGACTCTGTCATCACCGTTATTAGATCATTATTTCTTCAGATTGCATCTTCACCTTCTTGAGAGGAGCACTTGAAATGGACCATTAATAAAGGGCCGGCCTTAAAATTGACACGTATTCGTCATTAATTCGTAATTCAAAGAATTTGAAACAAAGCTTTTCTTGAATTTCATCAAATTAAAGTGGAAATAAATTTTTACATCTACCAATTTCGCTTTCAGAGCGAAATATTCGAATTATGTAAGTTATTACATTCATTAAATGAATAAGTTGCCACTTACTTGAAAACTTCTGAGAAACGTGATTGAAATAATGTTTTACTTCAGTTTCCTTTCAATTTCCTTTCTTGTGATGCTGTTTCTATCAAAATACCTAAATAAATTGTTGGTTTCGTAATAATTTCAACCAAAAATGGATCTTCATAAGGCGTTGAAGTTTCTAAGAAAAATGTAAACATTATGTTGTTTCCTAGGTATAATACGAGTAGCTACAATACATAAAATATTTATATAATTTATTCATACAAAGAATATAAGAAAAAGAATAAGACCACTCCATATCGTTCCCATGGATGTTGTAAAAGGCGACTAAGGGAAAGGATTCTTCTTTTAAGCGATGGGCTGGTAACCTGTTACTATTTGAATTTCAATTATACGAGTATTATTAAGCCAAAAAGCTGAACGTGGCCTATCAATCTTTTCCGCACCGTTGGCTCTGTCTACCCCGCAAAGGATATAGACGTGATTATATGTATGTATTTATATAAATTTGACCACAAATTCCAAACAATAGCGCGGACAAACATTAACCGGTTTTTTAAATGTTTGTTTTTCATCATGAGATGAATTGAGCCGTGTGGTTCCCGACACCAGCAGAAAAACACTCCATCTCTTTCGACTAGGGATATGGTTATTTTTATTATTAACTTGGGATTTCTCTTTTAGGCGATGGGCTAGCAACCTGTCACTATTTGAATCTGAATTCTATCATTAAGCCAAACGGCTGAACGTATGTATATGTATATATAAACACGTCTATGTAGATGGATTGTTATGAAGTGGGAATTCCAACACCCATTGTGACAAATATTCTTCAAACCAATAAATGCTATTCATTCATTTTGTTATTGTAAACAATGTGCATTCGTCCACTATTTAGATTTAAGAGATCTATATTTAGAATTTGACATCTGGTAAAAATGCTGCAGTGTAGTTTGTTCCGCCGCTTCTTCTACACGTGCGCTTTGGAACTGGTAGTAGTCATAATCGTGATACCGTGTATCCAATTTTGTAAATAAATCAATTCTATTCTGTTAATATTTTTCAAATGTCATAGCTAAATGAAAGTGAGCTGGTTGCGTGCCGCACGAAAAACATAATTGTTAATTAAGACATGCTCCAACTGATGATTGAAAAGTTCCGGGTTCACACCCGAAGTGCTTTGAGCGAACATGAAGTGGGTAATTAACGGTAATTAAAATGGATATAAAAGCTGGTGATGAGCATGTAAAATACTCTGATGATGAAGAGTGAGTTAAATGATGATCGAGAATATTAGAGCTTAATTAGATAGGAGAAAAGACCGCTGCATATTCTACGAGTATTAAATATTATAAATGCGAAAGTTTGTGAGTATGTCAGGATGTCAGTATGGATGTTTGTTACTCTTTCACGCAAAAACTACTGAACGGATTACGATAAGTTTTGGTATGTGGGTAGTTGAAGACCCAGAATAAAATATAGGCTTTCTATCCCGGAGTTCCCGCGGGATTGATAGGGTTTCCAGGCGGACGAAGTCGCGGGCGACCTCTAGTCTAATATAAGTGCTGACAAACAAAGTATTTATTAAAAAGCTAAACAGCTGAACGTGGCATATCAGTCTTTTCAAGACTGCCGGCTCTGTCTACCCCGCAAGGGATATAGACGAGATAACATATATTTAAGTATATATGTGTTAATAATAATAATGAAAAAAAGTTAATGGACATCCTGGTAAAAGGTAAAGTCAATTGTATTCTATACCTGTAATGAATGTGGATGAAGCGAAATATGTAGTCTCTTGCTATCCCTCAGGGTAAGTGGAGCGATTTTATGTATGTCACATAACATATAATCACGTCCATTTACCCTACAGGGTAGACAGAGCCGACAGTCATCTAAAGACTGAAATGCAACGTTCAGCTGTTTTGCCTAATGATAGAATAATGATTCAGATAGTGAAAAGTTGCTAGCCCATCGCCTAAAAGAGGAAAGGAAGTATGTAATAAACCTAACCCTTAGTCGCCTTTTACGACATCCACGGGAAAGAGATGGAGTGGTCCTTATTCTTTTTTCTATCGGTGCCGGGAACTACATGGCACTTATATAAGTATGTGTGCTTAGTAAATTTGTCTTGTAAGATACTTTAGTTTCAAAGTCAGCAAATTTCTCAGTCCACACCAAGCTTCGGGCGAGCCTGGTAATCCAATGAATCCTTTGATAAACATCCCTCGCTCCAAAAACTCCAACTTCCGATCAGTTTATATCATCTTGAATTATGGTGACAAATTTATTTGGTCAAATTGTGAGGTTCCGTACCACGATGTGTCAAGAATAGTAATTCTTCTTAAGAATTCGTTTGTTAAGTACGTCTTTTTTTAACGTACTAATTAACACCAAACATTCAGGTATAAGGTTTTTTTGACGGCCTCTGTGGCGCAGCGGTAGTACGCTTGTCTGTGTCACCGGAGGTCCCGGGTTCGAATCCCGGTCAGGGCATGATGAGAAACGAACTTTATTTAATTAACTGGGTCTTGGATGTTTATCTATTTAAGTACTTATTATAAAATATAGTATCGTTGAGGTAGTATCTCGTAACACAAGTCTCGAACTTACTTCGAGGCTTGTGAACTTATATATGTATTTATTTATTTTATGATTGATTTGAGTGAAACCTCAATCTGCCTGGTGGTAAGCTAGATGAGGCTTTACTGGTGCACGCAAGCTCAAATAGTGCCTTTTCACATACATACATACATATGGTCACGTCTATATCCCTTGCGGGGTAGACAGAGCCAACAGTCTTAAAGACTAAATGGCCACGTTCAGCTATTTGGCTTAATGATCGAATTAAGATTCAAATAGTGACAGGTTGCTAGCCCATAGCCTAAAAGAAGAATCCCAGGTTTATAAGCCTATCCCTTAGTCGCCTTTTACGATATCCATGGGAAAGAGATGGAGTGGTCCTATTCTTTTTTGTATTGGTGCCGGGAACCACACGGCACTCCTGCCTATTCTGCCTTTATGGACGTTTCGAATCATGTTACAATGATCCGTGGTCACCGAGAGACTTTAATTTTCTTTTACTTGTTTCAAAGGTTTTACGCTGAAACTTGCCAACGATAGGTAACCCTAAAAATCGGGATGTCTTCCCGAAGTTTAGTCCGGGATCATTAGTCACGGGCGGGCGAGCTTAATCGCGAGCAAGTTTGTTGAAGGTCGCATGCCAGCTGTGTATCCGGGTTAAAATTCACACTGACTCCTATACTATTATATTTGAGAAGGTAGACTATATACTATTTTATTAGATAAGTGAGTGGTTGATAAGTTATTCAACTAAACATAGACTTGAGATTTTTTTAATACGTATTGGTTTTTTATTTTATTCATTCATTTATTTCTATAATCACGTCTATATCCCTTACGGGTTAGACAGAGCCCCGCTCAGCTGTCGGCTTAACAATAGAGTTGAGATTCAAATAGTGACAGGTTGCTAGCCCGTCGCCTACAAGAAGAATCCCAAGTTTCCAAGCTTTTCCCTTAGTCGCCTTTCTAAGGGATATAAATGGTGAAATCGTTCTGTGATTTATTTTTGATAATTTTACTTACTATACGATAGAATATAAGCAAGAACGACTTCGTTAAAAGTGTCGTAAAAATGACAATGGTGTCGTGACGGGGATTGCGGGTTGTTTGATGAAATTTCTGGAAGGCGGGAATATTAATGTGCAAAATGAAGTCAGTGCCTTGTGCCGTGTGGTTCCCGGCACCAATAGAAAAAAGAATAGGACCACTCCATCGCTTTCTCATGGATGTCGTAAAAGGCGACTAAGGGGTAGGCTTATAAACTTGGCATTCTTCTTTTAGGCGATGGGCTAGCAACCCGTCACTATTTGAATCTCAATTCTATCTTAAAGCCAATAGCTGAACGTGGCCTATCAGTCTTTAAAAGTCTATTGGCTCTGTCTACCCCGCAAGGAATATAGACGCGATTATATGTATGTATTATGTATGTACAAATCGTTCGCAGTGAAAACACATACCTGTAAAAGTTTTTCTAACAAAACCTAAGAGTGAAACCCGGAATCCGCTTTAGATGACATTGTTGTAGCGATTCAATGACTCCCTAATAGTCCCAAAATCAACCCTTTTCAACTATATTTAAACAGCTATAACCGTGACACAGACCGACAAAACTGGTACAATGCAAAAATGAACTTTTTATATATTTAACAACTAGCTGTGCCCGCGACTTCGTCCGCGTGGAATAGGTATTTTAGGCATCATTGAAGCCCTCAAGGATGAATAATTTATCCCGTTGTTTTTACATTTTCCATTATTTCTTCGCTCCTAATAGTTGCAGCGTTCTTTTTTTTTTGGACAAATTACACAGATTGAGTTAGCCTCGAAGTAAGTTCAAGACTTGTGTTACGAGATACTAACTCAACGATAACATCCAAGACTTAGGCCAATCAGAGAAAGTTCGTTTCTCATCATACCCTGGCCGGGATTCGAACCCGGGACCTCCGGTGTCACAGACAAGCGTACTACCGCTGCGCCACAGAGGCCGTCACTTCGAACAGTAGTTCCTGAGATTAGCGCGTTCAAACAAACTATTCAGGTTTATTAAATTGGTATACATTAATAATTTTAAATATTTTTTTTAGTACCGTGTGGTTCCCGGCACCTTTGGGAAAAAAATGTAGTAAAAGGCGATTGAGGGATGGGCTCATCAACTTGTGCCCATCAAAATAAGATGAGCTTTTAGGCGATGGGCTAACAATATGTCACTATTTTAATCTCAATTCTAACATTAAGCCAAATAGCTGAACGTGGCCATTCAGTCTTTTTAAGACTGTTGGCTCCGTCTAAACCGCAAAGGATATAGACGTGATTATATGTTTGTATGTATCGGATAGGCTTACATACTTCGGATTCATCTATTAGGCGATGGGCTAGCAACCTGTCACTATTTGAATCTCAATGCTATCATTAAGCCAAACAGCTGTCCTCAGTAGTAGCAGTAAGCAGTGTTTTGAAGCCCGTCGGCTCTGTCTACCCCGCAGAGGAGATATGGATTGGGATGAAAGTACCTACTGTTTGTCGAAATTTGTACCGTGTGTAGCACAACCACCTAACCTAACATACAATGGCACCCAATGGACCCCTATCGTTAAACCGAATGGCCTGTTAGGTATAACTCTGATTAAGAAGTGGGTCCATTCAATTACACCACTCTGAGACGTATTAACTTACACGATTGCGTGTTTGGTCGTGTATGTTTTACATACATATACATACATACATATGGTTACGTCAATATCCCTTGCGGGGTAGACAGAGCCAACAGTCATTAC
Source organism: Amyelois transitella (assembly GCF_032362555.1). Taxonomy (NCBI): domain Eukaryota; kingdom Metazoa; phylum Arthropoda; class Insecta; order Lepidoptera; family Pyralidae; genus Amyelois; species Amyelois transitella. The sequence continues at coordinate 10,904,634 of NC_083516.1, read as the reverse complement.
ATACATATGTTTATCATTGTGTTCAGCGTAGCTCGCAAATCAACAATAATCAAGACATCATCTTTATCAATGTTACTAACACAAAATACACAATTTAAAGTCAAACATTCCCAATTTGGTTCCATTTAATTTTGTTCTCAAGTTTAATCCTTCAGATTGGATTGGTTGGTCGTTTACAAATATATTATTTATTTAAAACACGTTTGAATAGGATCAGATGAGAACTCGTATGACTCTGTGATGGGCGTTGGTGATTGGTGCAAGTTAGGAAAGATTTTATGTTTTAAAATTTAAACTAATGGCGTTTTTTTTTATGACTATTCGGCCTATAATCAAGAATGGAGTTAATGTAGTTAAATTAAATATTTCTGTAGAAGAAAATAAAAAAAAAGATCCTTGACTGAAAGATAATGTCATCTGTTTCGTAAAATCTGGTTTATGTACTAAAAGATGCACACAAATCACGTTTACTGTACCAAATTTTATATTGAATTTGTTTAAGGTTTCAAGTAAATAATAATATACTAACCATTAAATTGATTACTAAAGTTAAATAAAAAACGTACTTTACTCTTAGCCTAAGTCGTTTTCCATACATTATATTAAAGTGAAAATATAATTTATTTTTATTTTGCCGTGTGGTTCACGGCACCAATACAAAAAAAAATAGGATCACTCCGTCTATTTCTCGTGGATGTTTTAAAAGGTGACTAAGGGATAATAATATGCTTATAAACTTGGGATTCTTCATTAAGGCGATGGGCTAGCAACCTGTCACTATTTGAAACTCAATTCTATCATTAAGCCAAAAAGCTGAATGTGGCCTTTCAGTTTTTCAAAACCGTTGGCTCTGTCTACCCCGCAAGGGATATAGACGTGACTATATGTATGTATTCAAGTCTTCTATAACTTGGACCACATTTTAATGTGATGAAGTCGAGTTGGGTTCAATTTGTCGCGTGAATTTATTACGTTTCGCTTGGAGCTGCTGACGTGTCGCGAGTTACACCGCTATTTCAATGCTGGCAATACCGCACTACGACACAATTCCGGAATTTCTATGCTGGCAACATTTTGGATGGCTTTATTTCATTTTGAAGTTTCAACTGCGAGTTTACGTTGGGGAGATACTTTTTAAATTAGCAATATTTCGGTGATCTATTGTTTTAAATTGTTTATTTTTCCGGAGGAGTACCCAGAGACTTAATTTTTCCACTTGTCACGGTCTTTTTTCGCTTCATCTACATTCGTCCCTCTTTTTATGCATGATTATCGGCGTAGGGTTTGTTGGGATTTCGGAATATTCATGGTCGATGTATCGATAGTTGAATCGATGGCACTGGTTCAAAGCACTCCTCTGTCTGGACCAATGACTAATTTCGAAGTTATGTACATTAGTTTGAATACTAACCGATGCCCTTACGATAAACCTGAACATTCAGGGAACTGGATTTGTAAAAATGATCCAAATAATACGGGTTAGGTTTCCCTGCAACGGTTGCGGATGTCAGATGGGAGTCGCTTCGTGTTAAAACCTGACTCACCCAATCCTGGATCCATGTTCTAAGGCGTACCCCATGGTCCTCTCCAGAGTGGTGTGGATGTAACCAGGACTATAGTCAGACGAAGAGGATTCATAATAAAAATATGTTAAACCCCTTTATAAATTCCAATATTCGTAGAGGGTCTACGAGTCACGTAGCGTACTACGAAACTCTACGAGATCCAGTTTTTTTTTTTTATTTATTATCATTCCAAAAAAAAAACATCAATTACAATGGTACACATAATGCATTAGGTTAAAACCACAAAGGTTTGTTGTGTACTAATGCAGTTAAATACATTTCAAAATTAATCCAGTTTGGTTCATTTGAACATTTGAAGTATTAATAAAATATGTACAGTGTATTATAACCTACACAAAAGTTTACTCTTTCTCTATGAATAGAATAGAACATATTTATTTGCAAAATTGGATACATGGTATCACTTATTGACGTCACATCACTTAAATCTAATTATAACTACTACCGCTTCCAAAGCGTATGTGTAGAAGAGGCGGCGGAACATACAACATACTACACTGCAGCATTTTTCATCGGACCTCAGTTTAGAAATATACATAGATCTCTTAAATCTCAAATATGATAGGTACGGTCGCGTTCATAATTGCAGTCATAGTTCGCAAAACTTTATAGCTTGCACTCACCGCTATCACTCACACATTCACACAAATAACACAATAAACAACAAGCGGTAAAGCGTTGGGTAATGCGCAATCAAGAAGAGGGTAGTGTAAGTAAAAGTCGCCGCGCAGCGGCCGTCGTCCGCTAATCAACACAGCGACACGCCACACAGCGGAGATCCATAGTGGAACACTACGAAAATAATGGCTTCATACCGACCAGAACATTTGCGGAACAGTTCGATACATCAGTGGTTACTGTTCGTCGAGTTTGCACCGTGAGGGACTACACCCCAGACAGCCAGCAAGAAAGCCGTATTTATCCGAAATAAATAAGCAAAAACATTTAGAATTTGCTCGGCAGTATTTGGATTTTAACTGGAAAAAAGCAATATTTACGGACGAAAAGTTCGTTTACGTCATCGCAACACGGTAGGCTTCATTTATGGCGAAGAAATGCAACTCGGTATGAAGAAAAAAATATTGGGCCAAAGATGGAGTCTGGACGCATATCTATAAATATGTGGGGCTGGATGAGTGCTGCTGGACCTGGGGAACAGGTGTGGATAGCAGGACGCGCTACAGCTGCTCATTATGTGCAAGTGCTGGAAGAAACCATGTTACCAACTGTGCGGTGTATTTATCCGATTGATGATATGCCAACAATATCATTTGTGCAAGACAACTGCCCTGTGCATCGAGTCCATATAGTGCGTGAAAGGTTCTGCCAATTTATATTAAAACTACTAATTACTTAGATAGTGTTTTAAGGACAGCTTCAATATCTTTTCTTTATGAAAACGAATAATTAAGCTGTAACCTTAATAACAGGAGATAAGTAGATGATACAATTAGTGTAATATGCTGTATGTATAGCTTTATATAATCATCAATATGTAAACAAAACTATAGGTAAACTGTTTCAATAAAATTTACTAATTTTAATTATTGAATGTTTTATTTTGCTCCCTCTTGTTTAATATTTTTTGCTGATTTCCGTGTTTGAAGACACGGGTATTGTAATTCTTAGATATCAGTTAGCTAGTTAGTCAGTCAGTTACTTAGTTCAAATGGCACCTTGAAACATTAAAAATTGTCAGTAACACTAATTTTTTTTTAAAGACAAAAAAATCCTTGAATAACTTCGGAATCCAAGTAACGCTAGTAACTAGAACAAGCGAGTGTGAGCAAGCGAGATTATCTAATATATCTTAGATCTCACTTGCTCACATGAAGTGAAGAATTCCTGCGCATTTTAAAATGAGTTTAATGAATCTAATGCACTTTTACGGGTACGATTAGTGATCTTGTTGTTATTAATATTTGCTTGCTATGCCAGATTATTATTGTTATTCTGTTTTATATTAGCAAAACGTTTATAGATTGATAAGCACTTTTGTATTTCGTTTTATACTAATTTATAAGTTTTTATGTTTCCTCTTTTTATTATTAATTTAAACTTTTATTGCCGGTAGTCTGATTTATTTTTCAATGTTTGTTAAGCAATAACGGCTGCCACAGGACAGGCATTCTTGCCTAGTGTGGGGCCAATAGTAAACCAAAATGCTATTTATTTTTATAAGGTTAATTAACATTACTTACTTACTTATTATTATTATTATTGTCAATAAAATCCATATTATTATTATTATTAAAAAAAGTAATAAAATTGCTACCCAATCACTTTCAAAGGAACCACTACCTATGTTAGGGTCGTGTGCAGACAAACTTTCAACCTTATTGAAATGTCATAAGTCTGGCAGTCGCAGGCTTCCCTCTATAGGCAAATCTTATGCAAATAATGAGAGACGACGATATCTCGATCGACAATTATCGGGCCCAGTTCGGCCATCGTTGATTACCGTCTCTTTCTGTTTAGTTATGTAATATGTCATAGAATAATAAACTGTTTTACTTAGTAATCATTGGTATTAAAGACCATATTCATTTGATGGAATATTTATTCTTTTAAATATGCATGTGTGTGTGTTTCTAGTGGAACCACAGTGCACGCTATTTTAACCCGTAAGAATTTTAAAACTATGACTGCAGATATGAACGCGATAGTACGTACATAGGTATGGTTGCTATTTTTTAATAATAGTATTACCATTAAGTCTTGTATCGTAATAACGATTTTACAGCGCACCTTAACATGTTGTTTTAATTAAAAACTGATTCGGTACTAAGTTTATAACAATATCGTTTTAATCTCCTACATAATCTTAAAAAACATAATTCATTTAACAAAAGTTTTATCTCCAAAACTATACTTACGTGTTTGTAAGTTTAATCTTAAAGGGGAGGCGGCACCCGTATCGTCACTTAAGAAAATTCTTATCGTAACTAGTGATGGGAAATCAAGAGTCCAGAAGACTAGTTTCTAATATTTTTTGGAGATATTTCTACATTACATTAAATCACATCGTTTTCCCGGAGAGGTAGGCAAAGACTACGTCTTTTCACTTGCCAATATCTCTGCATACTTCGCTCCATTCACATCCACGACTCTCTTCATGCAAGCTCGGCGGTTTCGGGTACTCTTGACCTGACCTTTTGCCAGAACGTAATTTGAGTAAACTTAATTTGATTAAGGTATGTTCGTCTAAGCCTTGCTAATTCTACCTTTCCATTCACACTCTCCTTGTATATTTGTTTTGTCAACCTGCTTTCATTCTTCCTCTCTACATGCCATTGTATTTTTAACGTATATTTAGATACGATTCTTCATTGCTTACCAGATAAAGGGTATCATTAGACAGATCAGTCACTTTATAACTAAAGTAATACATACAGACATACGTATACATATTATAAAATTATATCTTCATCCTTTACGGAGCTAGACAGAGCCGAAAGTCTGGAAAAGACTGAAATGCCAAACTGCGTAGCATAATGATAGAATTGAGAAAATACAAACACTATAAAGGAAAACTCTATGGTTCAATCGCAAACTAATTGCTTATGTTTTGTTTTTGCGTGCCATGTGGTTCCCGGCACCAATGAAAAAAGAATAGGACCATTCCATCTCTTTCCCATGGATGTCGTTAAAGGCGACTAAGGGATAGGCTTACAAAATTGGGATTCTTTTTTTAGGCAATTTTTAGGCTATCATAAAGTCAAATAGCTGAACGTGGCCATTCAGTCTTTTCAAGACTGTTGGCTCTGTCTACCCCGCAAGGGATATAGACGAGACAATATGTATGTATGTATGTTTTGTTTTTCAATCAAATATTTTTTAGCTTAGAATTAGCCCCGAAGTAAGTTCGAGACTTGTGTTACGTGATACTAACTCAACGATACTATGTTTTATAATAAATACTCATATAGATGAACATCCAAAACCCAGGCCAATCAAAAAAGTTCTTTTCTCATTATGCCCTGGCATTCGAACCCGGGACCCCTGGTTAACAGACAAGCATACTACCGCTGCGCCACAGAGGCCGTCAAAAATATAGAAGGAAATTGGTCTCTGTCTACCCCACTCGAACGAAAGACCAACTTGTGTTTTAGACTTTCCGTCGTTCACAACATTATACCAAACTCGCTTCATAACAATAAGAGATAGAATCTTTTTAGTTCGCCCGAGGGAAATACGTGGCTAAAACTAAGGATATGTTTCTCAAATAATTTCCTTTATTAGAGCTTTGTTATCTAATAAGTATTTCTATATATTTTTAATAAATGCATACATACATACATAAAATTACGCCTCTTTTCCGGAGGGGTAGGCAGAGACTACCTCTTTCCACTTGCCACGATAAATATGTAAATTATTAAATATTAAATGCATACATATATATGTAGTTACATATAATCACGTCTATATCCCTTGCGGGGCAGACAGAGCTGAACGTGGCCTTTCAGTTTCAAGACTGTTGGATCTGTCTAACCCGCAAGGGATATAGACGTGATGAAATGTATGTATGCATGTATGTTACTAGTCGATATTGTGATCGTCCTGCCGTGCATTATAGCCGAAGAACTCTAATCTTAACACTTACTTTAAAATACTTTTAAATACTCAATTTGTGCGCGTCTTGTTCAGCTTATTTGCACAGGCCAGGGCACTCGAATTAATTAACGGATAAAACAAAAATTAACATGTAAATAACGGTCACGTTTTTTTAATTGAGTCTCACATTGTAAGTCCCGGGTGAGTTGGGTCATTAAAACGAGATGACTCGCTCTAATTAGCATACTTTCTTGTTTTACTTTTTCACAACTCAGATGTAAAAGGATTGCAATTTTTTAAATAAACAGAAACGGCAAGTTGAAGAAACGGCACGAATTAAATACAATACTAAATAGTATGTGCCGTGTGGTTCCCGGCACCAATACAAAAAAGAATAGGACCACTCCATCTCTTTCTCATGGATGTCGTAAAAGGCGACTAAGGGATAGGCCTATAAAATTGCGATCCTTTTTTAGGCGATGGGCTAGCAACCTGTCTCTATTTGGATCTCAATACCATCATTAAGCCGAGTAGCTAACCGTGACCATTCAGTCTTTTCGGGACTATTGGCTCTGTCTACCCCGTAAGGGATATAGACGTGAATATATGTATGTATGTATGTACTAAAAAGTATCTCTTCCCCGATACATATTGCTCGTGGATTTTTAAATGCAAGAGTGAATAGGCATTATTTGAGCATGCTTGCGCCACCTTAGGTCTCATCTTGCTTACCTGTGACACGTAGTACATACATACATACATATATTCACGTCTATATCCCTTACGGGGTAGACAGAGCCAATAGTCCCGAAAAGACTGAAAGGCCACGTTCAGCTATTTGGCTTAATGATAGAATTGAGATTCAAATAGTGACAGGTTGCTAGCCCATCGCCTAAAAAAGAAGATAAGCCTATCCTTTTACGATATCCATGGTAAAGATATGGAGTGTCTCTCATGTTATCTATACCTACCAATATTATAAAGCTGCAGAGTTTGTTTGTTTGAATGCGCTAATCTCAAGAACAACTGGTTCGAATTGAAAAATTGTTTTTGAGTTGAAAAGATCATTTATCGAGGAAGGCTTTAGGCTATATAACATCACGCTGCAAATGTAAGGAGCAAAGAAATAATGGAATATGTGAAAAAAAACGGGGAAAATTATTCATCCTCACGCGGACGAAGTTGCGGTAAAATATATGTCGGATTAAGTCACAATGAAGCTCATCAAACAAGATAAAAGTCATAATTATATGACATCATTAAAAGAAACGTCATTCGCTAACAGAACCTCAAGTGCTAATTAAAAGTTTCGCCTTAATTATATTCGCCCAGGGTTTTGAGAAATATGGAAACATAACCAAAAGTTGCTCCTTAAAATCTTCAGCGATGCAAATTTCAAATTATATGTTTTAAAGTGCCGTGTGGTTCCCGGAACCAATACAAAAATGAATAGGACCACTCCATCTCTTTCCCAAGGATGTCGTAAAAGGCGACTAAGGGATAGGCTTACAAACTTAAGATTCTTTTTTAGGCGATGGGTTAGCAACCTGCCACTATTTGAATCTCAATTCTATCATTAAGCCAAATAGCTGAACGTGGCCATTTAGTCTTTTCAAGACTGTTGGCTCTGTCTACCCCGCAAGGGATATAGACGTGACCATATGTATGTATTTTTAAAATATTAACATCAACTGTGTAAATTAAGCAAGAGAATTTTTGTATAAACAAAATATAGTTTTCTAAATATAAAATCTTACATTTAAGTCATATACTTAGTGAGGGTAATATTATTATTAATTTTACATTCCTTTAGAAACTGAATCATTTACCTTGCAGTTTTGTCAAGAATGTTGGCTCTGTCCACCCGCAAGGGATATAGACGTGATTATATAATGTACATATGTACGACACCTTTTAAAATAACTTCCCTATTACCTTCCCAAACCTTAATATTAATTTGTTTTATGTAAACAATATCGCCGGGTTTACTTAAGTTTCCGAATCAAAATAATTAGTATTGAGCACGAATAATACCTTTTAAATTAAATATATTGTCGTTAATAGCACTTACAATGTAATGGACAAATAATTTCAGGCTTAGACAAGGTTAATTGACAAGGGAATTAGGGTTTCACGAAGTTTAGATTGGAAACGTTTCTCATCACCGCATTTTTATAAGTTTCTCACCGCGCCCGTCTTCTTTGTTCTGTTATACGAAATATCTTTACAAAGTTTAACACAGTCTATAAAGCTAAGACAAAACGATCTCTAGTTTATTGTTTTAATTTTTTTTTTTCAATGTTTCTCAAATGTAATCTGCTTGTGATTATTGAAATGAGTAAAAAAAAAGAGGATGTAAAAGGCAAAAAAGAGAAAAAAGGTGTGATATAGCGGTCATCACTTAGCGGTGGAAGGTGCGACCTGGAACATGCCATGATTTATGAGAAAAATTGAAAAAAATTGAATAAAAATACTACATACATACAGTTACATCTATGTCCTTTGTGGGGTAGACTGGGCCAACAGTCTTGAAAAGACTGAAAGGCCACGTTCAGCTGTTTGGCTTAATGATAGAATTGAGAATCAAATAGTGACATTTGCCCATGGATGTCGTAAAAGGCGATTAAGAGATAGGCTTACAAACTTGGGATTCTTTTTTAGGCTATGGGCTAGCAACCTGTCACTTTTGAATCTCAATTCTATCATTAAGCCAAATAGCTGAACGTGGCCATCAATCTTTTCAATACTGGTGCCCCGCAAGGGATATAGACGTGACCATAATATGTGTGTGTGTGTGTATTATGACGCGGTGTCGCTTCGGCCTCCCCGGCGCCTCTCTTCACAGCCCGGGAGCCCTATAAATGCGCGCACGCACCCCGTTTCTTCATCTTTGGACTATCAGCGTTCACCAAGTAGTAAATATCTTCTAGAAGCTACTCTGCTAGATCTCGTGTCTATAGCTACACCCACGACCTCTCATAACATGTAAAACTAGTCCAAATAAAGATAGTCTATTCTATAAATTTTTACTTATCTCTCATTTCTCGCCTCAGTATGAAGAAGTTATGTGTTCCTTTGTATAATTTTCGTGCTTCTGCGTGGTCCAAAAACAGTTTATCATAAGGTTACAAGGGCAATTAAAGGGCCGGTTCTTTTTGTCCCATTGTGAACTCGCAATTCATTATCATGTTGAATTCGCAGCTTTTAACCCAGAAATTACACCATTTAGAAGACCGGATTCATAAAATGGACAATGGCATTATACCCAAAAGGAACCCTCCTCTTCCGTGTGGTTACCGGCACCAATTAAAAAAGAAAAGGACCACTCTTTCTCTTTCTCATATACGTCCTAAGAAGCGACTAAGAGAAAGGCTTAAATAAACTTGGGTGAAACCATATTGGAATCTCAATTTCATCAACCTTAGTAATTTATTTCATTTGCCAACTTATAAACGCGAAAGTTTGTTTGTTTGTTACGTCTTCAAGAGTTATCGACTGAATCAATCTCCTTGAAATATCACGTATATCTATTTAAGAGTCTGGAGAAGGACATAGGATAACTTTCATCCGGTAAAAACCACAGATCCCGTGGGATTTGTGAAAAACCCTGAATTTTTTGTAGGTGTCGCTAAAATCGTTGCTTTTTATAGGTAGTTGTTGAAGTAAGTTTAAAATTGACGCCTTATCTACTATTCAAATGTCAGTGTCACTACACTATTTTGTCATTGTCGATGTTACTTCCGCTTTTTATTATGATTGATTGAACATCCATCTTGTTTGTAACACATAGTGCTCTCTCAATAAATAACTTATATTTTTGTAATCCGTTTTAATTAGTACAGGTTATGGGCCAAGAAAGCTCTGATAAGTTTTATAGTTTGAGAAAAAGTATCGGTTGTTGTGTTTTACAAAAATTTTCATAAAAATAGTTCCGCGTGTATAACCTACAGTTACCGACTCGCGAGTCTCTATTTTTCAGCTATTTCAAAATAATTATTATCATCATGAATAATAATAATAATATAATGTCAATCCCTAAACTTACGGGACGAGACAATTGGGCTACCTGGAGTTTTGCCGTCAAAGCATACTTACAACATGAAGACCTGTATGATTGCATACTGAAGGAACCAATTCCTAACGATTCAAAATCCATTAAAATTGATGTAAAAGCTAAGTCAAAACTTATTTTATTAGTAGAACCGATTCTCTATGTCCATATTCAAGATGCAACAAATGCAAAACAAGTTTGGGACAACTTGACGAAAGCGTTCGAAGACAGTGGATTAACCAGGAAAGTAGGTTTGTTGAAAGACCTAATAAACACAACATTAGAAACTAGTGAAACTGTAGAAGCATATGTAAACAAGATAATGTCATCAGCGCATAAGCTACGGAATATCCACTTTAATGTTGATGATGAGTGGCTGGGAACGCTGATGCTTGCTGGCCTCCCAGATAGCTACAAGCCTATGATAATGGGCATCGAAAGCTCCGGTGTAAAGATAAGTGCTGATTTGATTAAGACAAAACTGCTACAAGAAATAAAATCTACTGATACTGACACTTCCGCACTTTACACAAAGCATGCCAAGTTCAATAAGCATTACAACTCCCAACAAGGTCATAATAAAGGTCCGAGATGTTTTAACTGCAACCGCTATGGTCATTTAAGTAAAAATTGCAGATTAAAGAAAAATAAGAAAGAAGAACAAAGCAATAAAAATTCAGGTTATGTTGCTGTATTCTCTGCAACAGCTAAGAATGATGATGGGTGGTACATAGATTCAGGCGCGTCCATGCATATGTCCCTGAGGCAAGACTGGCTTTATGATGAGGTACCCCCTCCGATCACTAGCATTAGAATAGCAAATGATAAAATGCTTCCGGTTAAAATTTGTGGTAAAATAGACTTAAGGGTTGTTGCTGCAGATGGAAAAAGTCAAGTTATTCAAGTAAAAAATGTTCTCTATGTACCAGAACTAGCAACTAATTTACTGTCAGTTAGTCAACTGATAAAGAATGGATGTTCTATACAATTTACAAATTATGGCTGTAAAATATTTAACAACAAGAATTATGAGGTAGCAACAGCAAATCTCATCCACAATATGTACCGGCTGAATACAATCACTATTCCAGCATACAGTTGTAAAGGAAATGAGTCAGATTTTGTATTATGGCATCAAAGAATGGCACATTTAAACTTCAATGATTTGAATAAATTGGCAGGCAGTACTGATGGAGTGAAATTAGTACAAAATAAAGACAAAATTATATGTGAACCATGTCAAAAGGGAAAACAGTCAAGACTGCCGTTTCCAACTGAAGGTTCCCGAGCTAAAAAACCTTTGGAGTTGATACACTCTGACATCTGTGGACCGCTGGAGGTAAAGTCACTTGGAAAGGCCAGGTACTTCCTCACATTTACAGATGATTATACCAGGAAAGTATATGTTTATTTTTTACACAATAAATCTGATGTTTTCTTGAAATTTAAAGAATACAAAGCATTAGTAGAGAATCAGCTTAATTCTAGTATTAAATGCTTACGAACTGATAATGGGAAAGAGTACTTAAGCAAATAATTCTCTGATTACTTAAAGAAAGCAGGCATTATTCATCAAACTTCCAATACTTATACACCTCAACAGAATGGTCTGGCCGAGCGTATGAATCGCACACTCATGGAAAGAGCACGCTGTATGTTAATTAACTCTAACTTACAGAAGCAGTACTGGGCAGAAGCAGTAGCTACAGCTGCCTATATAACCAACAGATGTCCAACCCGTGCACTGTCATATGCTACACCTGAGGAGGTATGGTCTGGAAGAAAGCCAGATGTAAGTCATTTGAAGGTTTTTGGTTGCGAAGCCATGGTTAAAGTGCCTAAAGAGAAACTACATAAACTGGATCCCAAGGCAAGTAAGATGATTTTTATTGGGTACTGTGATACAACCAAAGGCTATCAATTAATAAATCCAAAAACACATAAAGTAATAATTAGTAGGGATGTTGTATTTATGGAAAATTCAACTAAGCAAGATTATTCAATGATGCCCTTATCGACAGTGGAAAATAATAATGAACCTACAATTATAAGAGACTTGCACGAAAATGAACAGAGTAATGCTAAAACAGATGATAAAAGTATGTTAATGGACAGTGATGATTCTTTTCATTCTGATAATAGTTGTGATGACAGTTCTCTGTATATTCCTGAAACAAATATTGAATTAGATGAACCAAGTAATATTATAACTAGATCTAGAAGATTAAAACAAGAAAATAATACTTACCTCTGTAAAGGTGGAATTCTAGAAGATCATGATGTGCCACTGACATACGTTGAAGCTATATCATCAAGTAATAGTGATAAATGGAAACAGTCAATTAAAGAGGAACTGAAAGCACATGAGCTCAACAACACCTGGACACTGATGGAGAAACCACCAAAATCAAAAACAATTGGGTCGAAGTGGGTCTTCCGTATTAAAGATGGTCCATCAGGTTTAGTCTATAAATCAAGACTCTGTGCTAAAGGCTGTTCACAAAATTATGAAATTGACTATACTGAAACTTTTTCTCCAACTATTAGATATGACTCGGTTCGAATTTTACTTTCAGAAGTATGTCAACACAATCTTGAAATGATGCAGTTTGATGTTAAAACGGCTTTTCTTTATGGGGATATTGTAGAAGATATATATATGAAAGTACCTGAAGGAATAGATGCCCCACCGAATCATGTATGCAAATTAAACAAATCTTTATATGGGTTAAAGCAAGCCCCACGTTGTTGGAATAACAAATTCACATCTGTTATTAACAAATTTGGTTTTTCAAATAGTCACTCTGATCAATGTGTCTATACTGGATGTGTTGATGGAACTATAGTATATCTTTTGCTCTATGTTGATGACGGTTTGATAATTTCTAAAAATAAAAATGTAATAAGCAAGGTACTGGATGATCTTAAAGAAAACTTTGAAATAAAAACCATGGAGCCAAGGACTTTCGTGGGTTTGCAAATAGAAAGATCAGAAAAACATATATTTGTTCACCAGAAGAAATACATTGAAAAATTACTTTTTAAATTTAACATGAATGATGCTAACGGAAATAGTATTCCTGTAGATCCGCATACAACATTGGAAAAGAGAAAAATAGCACCAGAAGAGAACATACCTTTTAGAGAGGCAGTGGGTTCTCTTATGCATCTTGCAATTGTAAGTAGACCAGATATTATGTTCGGTGTCAGCTTATTGAGTCGTTTTCTAGACTCTTATGATAATACTCATTGGGCTGCTGTAAAACGGATGCTAAGGTATTTAAAAGAAACCAAAGAGTATGGGATACTCTATACTTCAATGAGTAATAATACTGTGGAAGGTTACAGTGACTCAGACTATGCCACAGACAATGATACGAGGAGATCTACTACCGGATATGTATTTATCAAAAATGGTGCAGCTATTACATGGGCTAGTCAAAGACAGCAATGCATAGCATTATCTACTACAGAAGCCGAATTTATGGCAGCATGTTCTGCCACAAAAGAAGCATTATGGATTAAAAGACTACTCCTTGATATAAGTGCTTATAATCAGAACTCAATTTGTTTGTGTGTGGACAATCAAAGTACAATTTCAGTTATTAAAAATACAGACTTTCACAAAAGGTGTAAGCATATTGATGTAAAATATAAGTTCATTAAAGAAAAGTTTCAAGAAAAAGAAATAGATGTAAAATACTTATGTACAAGTGAGCAGTGTGCTGATATGTTTACAAAACCTCTTCCTCGAGGTAAATTTCAATATCATAGAGATAAAATAGGAGTTACTTATATTAAATAAATATTTTTTCTTGCTAAGAGTGTCAGCATACTGTTGCATATGAAAGTGTATATGTAGGTTATAAGAATTATGTAAGATTAACTTGTATCTCTGCATTTTTGAATTGTGTAGAAAAGGTAGGATGGGATAAGGCTCTAATTTGGTGGGCATGTTGAAGTAAGTTTAAAATTGACGCCTTATCTACTATTCAAATGTCAGTGTCACTACACTATTTTGTCATTGTCGATGTTACTTCCGCTTTTTATTATGATTGATTGAACATCCATCTTGTTTGTAACACATAGTGCTCTCTCAATAAATAACTTATATTTTTGTAATCCGTTTTAATTACTACAGTAGTGCTAAATTTACACGAGCAAAGCTGAAGGTAAAAGCTAGTACATTATAAACAAAACAAACTGTACCACATAAAATTCGGGACTTACAATAAGAACACTTCAAACAGCGCTCAAAGTGCGACCACACCACCTGGCCGGACATTTTGTTCATTTTTCACAACAAACACGATGCTGAGCCGCGCTAGTTCCGGCTGACATAGATCGAGGTAGACCGCGCTAGTTTAGAACATTGGATTGTATAGAATCGTAAACCACTTTTCTGCCGTAAGTGTATGCAAGGCGGTATTATTTTATACTAGAGGCCGCCCGCGACTTCGTCCGCATGGAAACCTTATCAATCCCGCGGGAACTCTGGGATAAAAAGTAGCCTATGTGTTATTCTGGGTCTTCAGCTACCTACATACCAAATTTCATGGTAATCGGTTCAGTAGTTTTTGCGTGAAAGAGTAACAAACATCCATACAAACTATCGCCTTTATAATAGTAGTAGGATGCAAAGTGATGTTTCGTGCACAATTCTAATCAGTTTAGTTGAAATTTGTTGTCAACTTAATTAATAATAAAAAAAAGGAATAAAATAATGATATGTATATAGTTATATTAAACTCTATCAGTGTAATTTCCTTACTAGATATAGAGACTTGGTTAAACACACGTAAATATTATTCACATGAATAAGAGATGATTTATCATTCCGCCAATTGTTTTCCGAGAAATAAAGAAAGTTCTTTTTCTTAAAAATATGCCTTTTGTGTATCCGTCTGAGGTCGTCGGGTAAGGCATTCCAGAGTCATATAGTTTTTAGTGCAAAAGCGTTGGTCAGAGCGATATAAAGGGTAACAATGTGGGAAGCTGCCAAACTTGATATTCTCCATCAAGAAACCATCCAATTGAATGTGGTCTTCTAGTGTTTTTGCGACTATTGGCCGGTCTTAACCGTAAGACCAATTTAAGTCGATTTAACAGGAATTTAGAATGTACTTTATACTCGTTAGTGTTCATAAAGACATTGCGATATCTAGCCAGATCTATGTCTGTGATGGTTCAGCACATACATCGGATGTCACCCCGTGACATTCTATTGAGTGCGGTTTTACTGTTTCTGTATTGGACTTCCACTCATTTTTTATTTTGATCGGAATCGGAACTGTGACGTTGGGTAAGCATCTAATCTGGAATTAAATATGTACGTAGCTCACGTTAATTTAGTTTTTTTTTTTATGTAATACAATATGCCGTGTGGTTCCTGGCAACAATAGAAAAAGAATTGGACCAGTCGATCTCTTCCCATGGATGTCGTAAAAGGCGCCTAAGGGATATGCTGATAAACTTGAGGTTTATATTTCAGGCGATGGACTGGCAACCTATTTGAATCTTAATTCTAGCACTAAGCCATACAGCCGAACGTGGTCTATCAGTCTTTCAAGACTGTTGGCTCTATCTACCCCACTGGGATTTAGACGTGATAATATATTTCTATGTATATGTATGCATGAAATCTACTGGAATCACGCTTCAATCTTACTACTTCTACAGGTGCCGGGAACCACACGGCATATATTCTATTTAAATACTACCATATAAACATATCTAACAGACAATTTTAGATCATGGAGCAAACGTTTAGACGAGAAAAACAACGAAATCACGTGCCTTTAATCCATCCAGCAAACGTTTAACAAAGAAATCACTTGCCTTTAATATCCATACGCGCTTCGCTTAACTTCCACGTAAAACTATTTAGGCAAAATCGTGTGGGTTCATGTTTTTACTGTATAACAATGTACACATTCCATCAGATTTACTCTGTAAAGGTCAAAGATTATCTTTGACTTTATGACAAAGACTGTCAGAACCAGTAGGCTAAAATCGTTATTGAGTTTCGGAAATAGTACCTATACTTATATCCAAAATATTACTGCCCCAAAAATTTTTTCAAATGTAAATAAATTTAGCAATGTAAATTGCACGAATGCGTATTGTTTACATAAAAAAACATACATATATTAACGTAAAACTAATTATATCAATACGAATATTTCATGTCAAATAAATAAAGATAAAATAAAATATGTACACACTGTACAAATTATGTCAACACCATGTCAAAAATGCACAAGCATTGAAGAGGCCATTATGTCAAGCTCGGGCCACACATGTTTATCATTAATATAATCCTCTGTGCTGTAATATGCTTAAAATTGCTATCCTTTTTTTTAGGCGATGGACTAGCAACCTTTCACTATTTGGATCTCAATTCCATCATTAATCCGAGCAGCTGAACGTGGCCATTCAGTCTTTTCGGGACCTTTCAGTCTTTCAAGACTGCTGGCTCTTGTCTACCCCGCAAGACGTGACTATATGTTTGCCTACTTGTAATTGTCACCTGATTGTGTGAAGTTCTCCATTCAATTGTTACTTTCGTCGTGGGCGGATAAGTATGCGTAGGAGTTCTTCAAGAGAGTTAATAATAGCAATGTCAGATTACAACTTAACAAGAAGGGTAGAAATTTGTATTCAGATTTCAATGGGATATATATATATACACACTAATTGAGGTCATTGAACTCTTAGTAACTTTATAAATGATACATGATTGTTGCTTATAGGCTTGAGCATCTCCCTCGGGAAGAAATAACTGCGCGTGAGAGCCACAAGGTCGATATTTGGCTATTTAGTATAATCGCTCGGTGACCACGGATCGTTGTAACATGATTCGAAACGTCCAAGATATAATAATGGTACTGCTGTCTACCTACGCGTATAGTACCTATATTCTACTAATATTATAACTGCGAAAGTTTGTACATACATACATATGGTCACGTCTATATCCACTGCGGGGTAGACAGAGCCAACAGTCTTGAAAAGACTGAATTGCCACGTCCAGCTATTTGGCTTAATGATATAATTGAGATTCAAATAGTGATAGGTTGCTAGCCCATCGCCTAAAAAAGAATCCCAAATTTGTAAGCCAATCCCTAAGTCGCTTTTTACGACATGGAGGGGTCATATTATTTTTTGTATTGGAACCATGCGGCAAATTTCTTTAGAATAGAATAGAAAAGATTTATTTTTGGATACAAGGTTCCAAAATAAATCGATTCTATTCTATTTTAAAGAAATGATTTCAGAAAATTCCGCGACTATCCCCAACATCATAAATTATTATTATACATTCCCTTCGGTTATTAAAAATACAGTTTACATATACGAGTAAGTTATACATAAATATACATGAAATAACGATGACGAAGCAAAAATGTTTCGTTAGAATTTCTCGCAGCATCAGCGGTTCTCAAACTATTCTCATTAAAAACACGCGTTCGGGATAATTTCAACCACTTATTTTGTTCTATACTAGTTGTTGGTGAGAAATGGTTTCTAAAAATAATGGGGGAAAAAATATGCAGGGATTGTGGTAAGATCTTAACTATAACTTAACTTACTAACTTGGTAAATTGGAATTCTTCTTTTAGGCGATGGGCTAGCAACCTGTCACTATTTGAATTTCAATTCTATCATCAAGCCAAACAGCTAAAAGTGGTTTATCAGTCTTTTCAAGACTGTTGGCTATGTTTATCTCACAAGGGATATAGACGTAATTATATGTATGAATGTATCATGGTAAGATATAGTCTCTACCTTCCTCTCTGGGTAAGGGACGTGATTCTAATTAAGTATGAATGTTGTTCTATACTTATTGATTCCAAAACTAATTGACTAATTTGGATGATATAAATAAGATGGACTAAATTAGATAGAGACAAAACTCCTAACAAAATTTAAGTACTTCTATTAAATTCCCATTGAAGTAAAGCATCTTGCAAAATCTAATATTTAATGCATAAGAGTAAAAATAATAAAAACATGTGTACAACTCTTTTTGTGCAAGGGAAATAACGACATCTTGGTAAACAAAACTCCAAGACTTTAAAAGTAATAAGCACCAAACTTCAATTTGGTTCAAAACATTGCTGAAGTTATAGCAAACAATTTTAACATAACACTAAAGCTGATTTAACCCTGTTACGGACCATGAAAAATACAGAAGTCAAGGCTTGCGAATAAATATCTTATTGTATATCTTTAATCAAACATTATCTGCCGTGTGGTTCCCGGTACCAATATAACAAGAGTAGGCGTATCGCTCCACCTTTTCCCATGGATATCGCAAAAGGCGACTAAGGTATAGGCTTATAAACTTGGGATTCTTATTTTAGGCGATGGGCTAGTAACCTGTTATATACATTAGTTTGAATATCAACTGATGCTCTTACGACGAGGGAAAACATCGTGAGGAAATTTGGACATTCAGGCAACTGGATGTGTAACCATGATCTATCCAATACGGGTAAGGTTCACCTGCAAAGACTGCGGAGGTCATTATTTTTTTACCTGCACTTCGGGATATTGGCGTGATTTTATGTATGTGTATGTAGTAGCGAACTACAAAGCCCTAAAATTTATTTACTTTGATATTTTGAGTTGTATATAACGTGCTGTGTATAAACATAAATACATCACGCCTTTTTCCCTTTTTTTTGTATAAATGCCTATTAAAAATATATTGATTCGTACATCGTAAGCTATAAACTAAACTATATAAAACAACATTCTTAACTTCTACACCCTAAATGTTTTGCATCACATTATTGTCGTAAATCACCCGCAATGTTAAAAGTTTAAGAAACAAACTATGAGAATTGTGAATAGAATTTTAGATTTATAATGCACTATGCTAGACTTTATCCCCGTGAGAATTTGAAGAGTATAAGTTAAATGTTATTCATATCCACCCAGCATTTATGTTGTAACATGTTATTGTATGTAATGTTGTAACAACTTATGTAACATAGCTATATTACGATGTAGAATGAGATATAAGGTAAAAGCACCTATTACGGAGGTATTTCGCAACATTTGAAAGTAAGAAGCAAAAATAAGCATAAGTAAGTATTTTTAAAGGTTCCAAACAAAATTATTATCTAAAATGGAATTTAAATTTTGTATTGCTGTTGAGTCTAAGTATCATTTCATGCGATTTCTTATTTAAAAAAAATATTTAAAAAGGCAGGTCGATTTTCCCTAATACGGAGGTATGATTTTGGTCAGAGCCTATTACTGCGGTAGACGGCTCCTAATACGGAGGGTCAGGAAGTACATTAATTTAGGCTCCGTACAAATAATATGTATAACAATAATAGAAATGTGTAAGTACCTTTATTGTAAGTTTTTCGTTCATTGACTATTTAATTACATTATTTCACTTTAATGAAATTAAAGACGACTTTGAATTTAAAGTATATTATTTATTTAAAGTATATATATGACTATGTATATATTATTATTTAGTGTTTTCTACACGCGTGTGTACAGCTTTCACGGATTTAACAATATAAAAAAATGCAGGTTCATTTAGGAATTAAGTTTTATTTTTTATTACAATTAGTTACTTTGGCTAAGAAATAATGACGAACAATAACAATCATCTAAAATCTTTCAAAAATCAACACTTCGTAGAGGTAACAATAATGAAATATTTATAACATCAGTCTTTCAAAAACTAACACTCCGCAGAGGATAGTAAACTGTAACTAAAAGTTTTACATATTAAAAAATAATCACTTTAGTAATGGTAAGTGAACTTAATATAAGATACCTAAGTAAAGTTTAGGGTCAATTCAGGCTGCAGTTACAGTGGTCGACAGCAGCCCGAAGAGCATTTACAGCTTCGGAAGAATTTTAAACGTTCGCTACTAGACTAGCTTCGCTTCAAAACTGCTGGCTGTCGTCAGCAACCGACGCCGCATCAGTCACCAACAGTTTTATTTTTTCGAGCGATTACTGGTCTATAAAATAATGAAAATAAAGTTTTTTATTTATTTACGAAACCCTAAAATCTTGTGATTTTCTGTTTAATTAATAAAGCCATAATAGGAAACCATATTACCTAATACAGAGTTACCTGGAAATAACTACCACCGTATTAGGAAAACTACTCGTGTTTTTAATAATCCTAATTCTGACCCATCAAAATTCCGATTAACAAAAGAGTGTAAATTTTTAATCAAACGACAACTATTTTGTGGCTAAGATGTGTAAAACTGAAGTAACAGTTATACACAGGATATTATTTGTGATAAATTAAAACACACCTCTCAATTTTTACCCCTCCTAAGAAACTAACATTTTGTACTCAACAGTTTTATTATTTAACTAGATTTCTAATTGAGAACACATACCTCAGAATATGGTTATTAATTTATGAGATTAATAATTATTTCAATTGAACTTTTAACTAATTCAAAAACTTAATAATTTGAAAGTTATAAACAATTAAATTTTATCAGTATTTTTCCTATTACGGAGTTATACCACCGAGTTAGGATTAGTCTATAAAATTCGTATCCTATTACGGCGGTATTTTATTTCTTATTTTTTGGGTAAAAACTGAGTTACAAACGTGAAACAAGCTATTTAATTTAAAAATTTAAAAGTAGGGAAATGCTATAAGTTATTCATAAACAAACTTGAACGGCCTATTAATACGAAAAATTGCCTTTGTAAATATTAGTGTGTTTACTTTTGTTGTTCCGCGTTTGTATGAAAACACCTGTCCCGTCGATGCCGTGACACAAACTGATTGATTTTGTTGTGTTGCCAATGTGTTGTAGTTGCAAATGTCGGTTAAGTCGTGCCGTAATAAATTTAGAATAACACATTTGCGTTATGATGTACTTACACTGAATAGAACAGGAATAAAACTAAGAAATATAAATACCACCGTAATTGGAAGCGATTTTGACTACCGCCGTATTAGGAGCTTTTACCTTAATGATGCCATTTGAGTTGAAATAACATTTTAAAATGGCTACAAAGTTATTTATATCATTGGAATAAAACGCGTCTTTCCGGGAGGGGTAGTCAGAGCCAACAGTCTTAAAAAGACGGATAAGCCACTTTCAGCTTTTTGTTGCTTTCACATCGCCTAAAAGAAGAACCCCAAGTTTATAAGCATATCCCCTAGTCACATTTTACGTCATCCATGGGTAAGAGATCGAGTGGTCCTTTTCTTTTTTTTTATTGGTGCCGGGAACCACACGGTATTGAAGGTAGAAAAGTGAAATATTTGTTTTTCATTCGGCATTGGAAGTGAGGTTGATTGCTCCTCTTGTTCCATGAAACTTGATTTTATTCTTGCTCTCCTCGATGACCTAGATGTTACGTTTTGCCTCTTGATTACAAGGTGTGAGATTTGATACCCAAAAAGTTCTTGAAAAACGCACAGGTTCAAAAGCGAAGTCGAATATATCAGACAGTCACTCAAACAATCATTCAATCAAATCAAACATACATACTCGTATATCACTTGCGGGGTAGACAGAGCTAACATTCCAGAAAATAGGTACTGATAGGCCACAATCATTAAGCGTACTGTTAGAATTGAGATTCATATTAAGTGACAGGTTCATAGCCCATTGCCTAAAAAAATGAAGAATCCCAAGTCGCCTTTTACGACATCCATGGGAAGGAGATGGAGTGGTTCCAATTTTTTTTCTGTTGGTGCTGGGAACCACACGGCATCTAATAAATTTTAATCATTTATATATATTTATCATTGAAAACCGACAAATACTAGTAGAGTTGTAGACTACTAGTCTATCAATAACTTTCGTAGCAATGCTACGAGGCTCTACGACGCTCGCATGCGCTACGATTTCAGCTACGGCGTAGCTGTTTTACCGTCACGCGTAATGGCCCATTCCCACGTCACATATTTTCAAGTCATTGGAACACATGTGTTTCGGATACATTTTAAAACATAAATTTGTTATAAAAACTTGCTTTTTTATTTAAAAACTAAAATTTTATATTCTCCCCTCAATAATTAGAAGCTAAGTAAATAATATATTTTGCTGTAATTATTGTGTCTGGTGAATGTTAACCAAGTTGATTTTATTTTATATTGTGAAAAATTGAAGTCCCTTTGATGCCAACTCAATAATCGGTAACCACGGATCATTGTCTCTCTCTCATCTCTGCGTGTTCCCGGTTGCACCCTCCACAGAAGTGTTTCGAGGCCCGGGGTCCGCCTTCCGACTTTTCTCTCTCCACTCGATCCGATTTCAGATCGGCGTGCTAGGATTTCAGTCCATTGGCTCGCATATCATCTTTTGCGACGTCCAGCCATGATCTTTACAGCCTGCAAATTAAATTTTTTTTATTCAATATTATACGAAACTTCATATCACTTAATAACTGTCATATCTTTTGGTTTCACAACATTGATTGAACTCAAATATATTACTTTAAACTAAGTTTACTACATAAGAAGCGGTAACAAACTGCACTGCAGCATTTTAATACCTGTAGCATTTATGAATAACTTATAATGCTTCTAACTACAAGGAAACGGTGTTTTACATTGTAAAATACAAAAGGCGTATAAATAATTCTTACGATTACATGTTAAAAGTGTAAATAAAATGCAAGTTAAATTTCCAACCAATTACAAAAGCAATAACATAAAGTGTTGTGAATGCATTGCGTTATTTGCACTGAAATGCGCGCGCTAAGGTCAATAAAATACGTACGATGCATTTTTCATTGATAATAACGACAATAGACTACTAATATCTTATGCCGGCTATATTGGATCAATTTTTGTCTAAAGTAGCCAAGAATACTCTCGATTTACCGACACGATAAAAATATATATTTATATACATATATATATAAATAAATAATAATAAATAGATATATACGGGACAATGCGGTCTGCTGAAAGCCGCTTTGCGACGATGAATGTAAGAGGAGGAATGAAGGATAAGATTGAGGAAGTATGCCAGATGATGGATGAAAGACGTTTGGATGTGTTGTGCGTGAATGAAACGAAGCGGAAAGGATGCGACGCGACGCAGCACGGCCCTTACACGGCGTATTGGTCTGGAATTTCCATTACCAGCCGAGGCTGTCAAGGGGTCGGTCTAATTCTTTCTGCACGAATGGCTGAGTGCGTGAATGAGTATGAGTGTGTCAGCCCTCGTCTTCTATGGATTAGGCTGAAAGTTGGAATCACTCGGATCTTCGTTCTAGGTGTTTATGCACCTTGGGATGTGGGTTCGAGGGGTACAACATCAGCAAAAAGCGAAAACGAGGAGTTCTGGAATAGTGTAAGAGAAGTATTGAAAGTTACCAAGCCAAATGAGAAGATTATTATGTTAGGTGATTTTAATGGATGGGTGGGTGTAAAGCGTGATGGATATGAAAAGGTGCTTGGTGCGTTTGGTGACGAAAAGGTGAATGATAATGGAAGAAGTGTATTAGAAATTTGTCTAGAGTGGGATCTTTTTGTGTCGAACTCAATGTTTCAACATAAAGAGATCCACACCTATACAAGAGTGGAAGGTATTTTAAAAAGTATGATAGACTTTGTGATTGTAGATGAAAGATTGAAGAACAAAGTGCTGGATACCCGTGCATATCGCGGTGCTGGCATTGACTCGGACCATTTACTGGTGATATCCCGGATAAGGGGTATCTTCAATCGCTGGCGGCACAGGGTAAGGGAGCAAACCAGCGCTTTGGAAAGAGTAAAAGTGGAAAATTTGCAAGATATGGATGTAGGTAAGAAGTATATTAATAGACTGAAGGATGAATTTGAAGATTTAGATGAAATGAGCGATATTGAAGATGGATGGAAGGAACTTAAAGAAAGAATTGTGAAAGTAGCTGTTGAAGTGTGTGGTGTAAGTAGAAGAAGGAAAGGAAAAAATCACAAAAATGCGTGGATGAGTAAAGATGTGCAAGAACTTGTGCGATTAAAGAAGAAAGCATGGCTGGATTTGTTAGCAGCAAAAGCTAACTTAAGAATGCAAGAGGTTATAGATGAAGATGTGAATGAAGCACGTAAGGAATATAAGAAAATGAAAGATTTGGTTAAGAAAGCTGTGATTAGAAAGAAAGAAGAGTATAAAGAGGATTTTGATAAAAGGCTATCAGAAGACTTTCAGTCAAATCTGAAAGTATTCTGGAAATCCGTAAGGTCAGCCCGAGGAAATACTATAACCAGAGAGCTGACTAGGATCAGATGCCAGGATGGTAGCGTTGTGAAAGGAGAAGAATGTGTACTAAAGATATGGAAGGACTATTTTGAAAGTTTATTTGAAAAAAAGGAAGGAAATAAGAAAGATTTCTGCTATAGCGAAGAAAAAGAGAATGAGATGGAAGGCGAAATTGAAATGTTCGAAATTGTGGAAGCACTTAAGAGTATGAAAGCGGGAAAGGCTGCTGGGTGTGATAGAGTGTCGGTCGAGATGCTTAAAGCAGGGAAAGGCGTAGTAGCTAGTCAGTTGTACTACCTTTTCAATTTGTGTTGGAGAAGCGGCCGAGTACCAAAAGATTGGTGTAAGGCTGTTATCGTGCCACTTTACAAAGGAAAAGGGTCACAGCTGGACTGCAAAAATTATCGTGGTATAAGCCTGCTTAGCGTCGTCGGCAAATTGTATGCTAAGGTATTGATTAATAGAGTCAGGAATGAAACTGATGACAAAATATGGGATGCTCAAGCGGGATTTCGAAAGGGAATGGGATGTACTGATCAGGTCTTTTCCTTGCGGTGCATAGCCGAAAAGTTTTTGGCCAAGAGTCAAAAAGTCTATTGCACATTCGTAGATCTGGAAAAGGCCTATGACAGAGTTGAGAGGAATGAATTGTGGTCAGCACTTTCTATGCATGGGGTGAGCAGTCTCTTAATACGAGCACTGAAATCCTTATATGAGGATTCGAGTGCTTGTGTCAGGATAAACGGAGCGCACACTGAGTGGTTTAAGATTGAGAAAGGCGTTAGGCAAGGATGTGTTGCGTCACCGTGGCTGTTCAACCTATTTATGGATAGCTGTTTGACAGATTTGAAAGAGTCTAAAAGTGGATTAAGGATGAATGAGTTACTCATCAAATGTCTGCTCTATGCCGACGATCAGGTTATACTGGCGTCATCAGCGGAGGAGTTACAGGAGATGGTTAACTGTATGCATGAAGCTTTAAAAGAGAAAGGAATGAAAGTGAACGTAAGTAAAACTAAAACACTGGTTTTTGAAATGGAGAAAGAAATGACAGCATGTAATATTTTGATTGGAGGAGAAAAAGTGGAGCAAGTGAAAGAGTTTGTATATCTAGGATCAAAGTTTACATCAGATGGCAAGTATGATAGTGATATTGAAAGGAGAGTGAACGCGGGGAACATGGTGAATGGAGCTTTGCATGCCTTTATGAGCAGTCAGAAACTATCCAAAAAGGCTCGACTGGCTGTGCACAGGGGCGTGTTGGTCCCGACATTAATGTATGGGAGTGAAAGTTGGGTATGGCAAAAGAAGCATGAAAGCAGAATAAATGCAGTGGAAATGAGAGCGTTAAGGAGTATGATGGGTGTGAAATTGAGTGACAGGATAAGGAATAGCGTGATAAGGGAATGTTGTGATGTGAAAGAAGATGTAGTTACAGGAATAGAAAAGGGTATGTTAAGATGGTTCGGTCATGTGGAGAGGATGAATGAAAGCAGGTTGACTAAGCAGATATACAAGGAGAGTGTGGAGGGAAAGGTCGGAGTGGGAAGACCTAGACGAACGTATCTTGATCAAATTAAGGACGTCCTGGTAAAGGGTCAGGTCAAAAGTACCCGAAACCGCCGAGCTTGTATGAAGAGAGTTATGAATGTGGACGAAGCGAAAGAAGTATGCAGAGATCGTGGCAAGTGGAAAGAGGTAGTCTCTGCCTACCCCTCCGGGAAAGAGGCGTGATTTTATGTATGTATGTATGTATACGGGACAAATTACACAGATTGAGTTAGCCTCGAAGTAAGTTCGAAACTTGTGTTACGAGATACTAACTCAACGATACTATATTTAATCATAAATACTTAGACAGGTAAACATCCAAGACCTCTTCTTCCTTTTCTCATCATGCCCTGACCGGGATTCGAATCCGGGACCTCCGATGTCACAGACAAGCGTATTACCGCTGCGCCACAGAGGCCGTCAATATATATGGGAGAGGTCTTGTTTTTGCTTTTAATTAAGTCTTTTTTCTTAGCTGCTCTTACATATTTTTTTGCTGGCAACATTAAGAGAGAATAGGGAATCTGTGTTACGATGTAAGACGCTCAAAGATGTGTTTTGAAGAAATCTAATGAAATAAGAAGATTTACGATATAATTCCGCATTGTTTTGCTTTCACCAATCCCACATATACATATATGAATCTTCTTCTTCTTCTTCTGTACCTGATCCCATTATGTGGGGTCGGGTCTTCTCACTTCTCTGCGCCAAGACGTTCGGTCTTGAGTTGTCAATTCTGGTAACTGGGCTTGCTCGAGATCCTTTTGGATATTTGACCACCAGGTCGATGGCGGGCGACCTCTTCCTCTTTTTTGCCACATATAGGTATATAAACCTGGTAAAGGGTCAGGTCAAAAGTACCCGAAACCACCGAGCTTGCATGAAGAGAGTTATGAATGTGGATGAAGCGAAGGAAGTATGCAGAGATCGAGCAAGTGGAAAGAGGTAGTCTCTGCTTACCCCTCCGGGAAAGAGGCGTGATTTTATGTATGTATAATAGGTATATAAATATATATAAACTAGTATAAATTAAAATCGCTTTAACCTTATTATTATGTAACACAATCGTTTTAAGGTAGATCTGTCGGCAAAATGATGACAAAAATGTGTATTGTTGTAAGTCTACGTCTGGAAGGCTAGCCATTGAGTTATTTAAATGAGTTCCGGCTTGTGGCGGGCTAAGTTATGACTTCAGCGCCACACTAACAACGATACTGTATGTTTTTTTCTTAGAAAGAATAGGACCACTCCATCTCTTTCCCATGGATGTCGTAAAAGGCGACTAAGGGGTAGGCTTACAAACTTGGGATTCTTTTTTAGGCGATGGGTTAGCAACCATTTGAATCTCAATTCTATCATTAAACCAAATAGCTGAACGTGGCCATTCAGTCTTTTCGAAACAGTTGGCTCTGTGTACATACATACATACATAAAATCACGCCTTTTCCCAGAGGAGTAGGCAGAGCCTGCATCTTTTCACTTGTCACGATCTCTGCATACTTCCTTCGCTTCATCCACATTCATAACTCTCTTCATGCAAACTCGGACGAAACTACCCTACAAAGAATTAACACCTGGTGTATGTATGACATAATATAAACTATTGGCTTTGGCACACCTTGAAATAAAGATGTGATACGTATGTGAGTTAAAATCTTTAGTATTTTTAATAAAAAAAAAATACATACATATATATAGTCACGTCTATATCCCCTGCGGGGTAGACAAGAGCCAAAAATCATGAAAAGACTGATTCTGAGGCCACGGTCAGCTTTTTGGTTTGAGAATTGAGATTCAAATAGTGACAGGTTGCTAGCCCATCGCCTATTAGACAAATCCTAAGTTTATCAGCCTATCCAGTTATTTAGTGGACTTTTTTTATATTAACCACCCGGCTCTTTTATTAACTGTTTATTAATTAATCTTAAACCAGCAACGAAGCTTGCACTATTTAAATCTGCTTTTTACCCTTAGTCACCTTTTACAACATCCACGTGAAAGAGATGGAGTGATCCTTCTCTAAACTCCCGGTAACCACACAGCTTTTCAAAACATAAGAGTTTCAAATCACAGCGTTTCAAAAGGAACAGTCAAAAAAACAGTCTTTTTACATTAACCTTATGACGTAGTACTTTTTAGAACAAAACATTAACAATTAAGTGAATTGAAACTTATAACCCCTAAGTTTCAATTCACCCCCGTCCAACAAGCAAGCAGGTTGAAAGCATGTTGAAACTAGTCCTTTCAACCCGACCCACCCTGTTTTACAACGCTTATGACAGTGTCTCAGCGACCGTCGCGCGGTAAGGTCGCGTCGCTCCGTTTTAGAAAATAACTTTACGTGAAGTGTTAATTTTAAAGTGAGTGTTTTGTGTTGTGAAGGATTTTGTTTTGAAATGCTAATTGACTTTGGTAAGTTTTTAAGTGATATGTCTTAATTTTTTTTTATTGGGAATTTTTATTTGAGAAGTTACAATAATAATTGAAAACAATTTATTTATTTAAACTTCATTGCACATAATATAATACAAATGTATCTACCAGTCAACCATTGGGTCTGACAGAGAACTTTATGTGAGGTCAAACTAAATAAATATAATTATACCTACACAAAATATAAAATAAAATAATTATAATATATAAACAGTATACATACATAAATAGGTGCTATACAATTAGAACAACTATAGAAGCTGAATCGTCCCTTCATATTACAAAAAGGCTGGTAGTATTTTTGTGTATGGCATTTCTATTCATTATTACAAATTACTAACTCTGTAATCTTTGTTAAGAAGTTTCATAATTAGTTTTTCTTATAAGTTCTGCGTTTTTCATTAAATTTAATTGTTTTTCTTTTCTATTAAGAATTTAGTAATTTCATGATTTGTGAAATCTCTGTCAATAAATAATGAAAATACTACATTAAATTAAAAATAAATCCTATATATTTGATTTTTGTGTTCCTAGAGAACCTTTTTGTCGCTTTTTCCTATATTACATATATAGGAAAAAGCGACAAAAAGATTCTTAACTCCCTAATTTTATAATTCAAAGCATCTGCTGATAATATTTGAGGTAAAAATATCGGAAACAATTTAATCGAATCATATTTGTAACCATAATATAAGAAGTAATAAAAACTAATATTACATGAATATACTGGGTGGTATATCTTGCCATTTCTTTTCCAAGTACATGGTAGTACTTGGAAAAGAAATGGCAAGATATGGAGTGGTCCTATTCTAAGTGTCGAACCACACGGCTCGGCAAGTTAGTGATTTAATACATACATAAATACATAAAATCACGCCTCTTTCCCGGAGGGGTAGGCAGAGACTACCTCTTTCCACTTGCCACGATCTCTGCATACTTCCTTCGCTTCATCCACATTCATCGGTTTCGGATACATTTGTGATTTAATACAGAAGTCATACCTCGAGTTGATGACTTGATGACCGATGATCCGCGGAAGACCACCGTGGCGTCTCACAATGTGACATTCGCTGAGCGGAGCACCTTTTTGGTACATTTTTGGATGTAAATTGCCATATTTTAATTAATATTTTGTACCAAATATATTTTTTTTCTTTCTTTCTTTCTATGTATAACTATATCAGTGGGTAATTCTTTAATGAACGCTTTATGCAATAAAATTTTCCTTCAGTAACCAACCGGCCCCAAAGTGTAATTGGCTGAGTATGATGATGAAGAATATTAAGATTATAGCCTTTCAAATAATTTTCTTTAATCTGCGCGGCACACTGGCATTACATGTTTTTTTCGTTTTCAGACGAGCATGTAGTAATTTATTTCGACGTCAAAGAATGTTGTGAAACCAAAAGATATGACAATTAATCAGTGATGTGTGAAATGTCCCATAATAATGCATAAAAAATTTTGAATTTAAATTTTAATTCGAAAACGACCATTCAAACAGACTTATTATCACGTCTATATCGCTAGCGAGGCAGACAAAGCCAACCTTGAAAATATTGAAACGCCGCGTTCAGCTTTATGACCTACGGATGGAATTAGGATTCAAATAGTGACAGGTTGCTACAAGGAAAATCCCAAGTTTTTCATCCTTTCCCTTTTCGCTTTTTACGACATCCATGGGAAGATATGGAATAGTCCTTTTCCTAAGGACTGTTCTGTTATGTTTTATGTTGTTTTATATGTTTTACTCTTGTGGTGCAATAAAGAGTTTTATCTATCTATCTATCTCACATCACATTTCACATATAATCACGTCTATATCCCTTGTGGGGTAGACAGAGCCAACAATCTTGAAAAGACTGATAGGCCACGTTCAGCTATTTAGGTTAATGATAGAATTTAGGTTCAAATAGTGACAGGTTGCTAGCCCATCGCCTAAAAGAAGAATCCCAAGTTTATAAGCCTACCCCTTAGTCGCCTTTTACGACATCCATGGGAGAGAGATGGAGTGGTCCTATACTTTTATCTGTTGGTGCCGGGAACCACACGGCACAACTAAAATTTATTTAATTCAATATAAGGCTCATAAGTACTATGTACGCGCTCACGAGGTGTAGTTTTATAAAGACAAAACTGGTCTTTGTAACTGATGAGGGTTTGAAATTTAAAATTTCATGCCTCGCTCGCTGGAAACGGGTCGCTTTCAGAAGCTTGAATACGTTTTCAGAGCGCACGCCTCTCCTTCCAATTGGGACGAGCTTTTTTACAGCTCAGAGATCGTCATCGTTCAGTTACCGTTTACTCTACATATGGTCACGTCTATATCCTTTGCGGGGCAGACAGAGTCGACAGCCTTGAAAAGACTGATAGGCCACGTTTAGAGCTCGAAGATCGTCATCGTTCAGTTACCGTTTACTCTACATATACATATGGTCACATCTATATCCCTTGCGGGGTAGATAGAGCCGACAGTCTTAAAAAGACTGATAAGCCACGTTTAGAGCTCGGAGATCGTCATCGTTCACTTACTGTTTACTCTACCTATACATATACATGTGGTCACGTCTATATCCCTTGCGGGGCAGACAGAGCCAACAGCCTTGAAAAGACTGAATGGCCACGTTCAGCTATTTGGCCTAATGATAGAATTGAGATTCAAATAGTGACAGCCCATCGCCAAAAAAAGAATCCCAAGTTTGTAAGCCTATACCTTAGTGGCCTTTTACGACACCCATGGTAAAGAGAAGGACTGGTCCTGTTCTGTTTTCTAATGGTGCCGCGAACCACACGGCACATTAACCAAATTTTCGCTTCTTATTTTCTGTGCGCTGCCATCAGTCACTCAGTCAGTCAATAATGAAAAAGCTTAATAAATTTTGATTGATGATCGGATGTTAGGCGTAATGGGCCACTAACATTTTTTGGAAGTATCACTTATGGTATTATAGAGTAGTCATATTACAAATACTACTTAATCCAAACGAAATAATGAAATACGTTTAGCAATGAAAATTTTGTCTTCTTCCATCGCCTTAAAAAAGAATCCCAAGTTTATAGACATATCCCTTAGTCGCCTTTTACGACATCCATGAAAATGAGTGGTCCTACCCTTTTTTTGGTGCCGGGAACCACACGGCATCGCCAATAATGGTACTAATACCTTAATGCTTCTATGTCAGACCTCAGAGGTCAAAAAGAGTTGGAAATGCAACCAAAAGTGCAACATATTGTACAATTTGGACATTTGCCAGTAAACTATGTAATAAAAGTGCGCATCAAGTTAAACGTTGGAGTAGTTACCCCGATATCAGAATATTTTATACCTAACTAGCTGTTTCGGTACACATTTTTTTGCCATACAAATAATTTTCAAGTAATTTCTAGTTGAAAAAAATCTAAGCGGAATGAAAAATAGATGTAGGCCGATTCTCAGACCTACTCAATACGCTCACAAAATTTCACGAGAATCGGTCAAGCCGTTTCGGAGGAGTAGGGGAACGAACATTGTGACACGAGAATTTTATACATACATACATACATATTATCACGTATATATCCTTTGCGGGGTGGACAGAGCGAGACTTGAAAAGAATGAAAGACCACGTTCAGCTGTACGAGTATGGCTAATTTCCATTTATTGCTTTTTACGACATCAACGCAGTCGTAAGAAGCGACTAAGGGAAAGGCTAATTAAATTTAAATACTTCTAGTAGGCGATAGGCTAGCAACATGTCACTATTCAAATCTCAAGCTTAGTCTTTTCAAGACTGTTGTCTCTGTCTGCCCCAAAATGGAAAAAGACGTGACCATATGCATGTACATATTTATATTCCATCGTCAAGCCATAAACTGAACTTGGCGCTTCAGTCTTTTCAAAACTATTGGCTCTGTCTACACCGCAAGGAATACAGACGTGACTATAAGTAAACTGTGTATCACAAACTTAGTCCCTTCATTCATTTAGCGATTCCTCCATAACGGCTGTAATCCGCTACACGTTTGTTGGAGACTTAGTTCGTTCAACTGAAAATTGAGGCATGTTAGGTTTTGGAATTCGGTAACATCACAGCTTTTCACGATATGAGATGGCAGATGCCTGTGTTTCTTCATATGTATACTAGCTGTACCCGCGACTACGTCAGCGTGGAATAGTTATTTTGGGCATCATTGAAGCTGTCAAGTATGAAAAATTTTCCCGTTTTTTTTTCACATTATCCATTATTTCTTCGCTCCTAAAACTTGCAGCGTGATTTTATATAGCTTAAAGCCTTCCTTGATAAATGGTCTATTCATCACAAAAATAATTTTTCAATTCGAACCAGTAGTTCCTGAGATTAGCACGTTCAAACAAATAAACAAACAAACTCTTCAGTCTACATACATATGGTCACGTCTATATCCTATGCGGGGTAGACAGAGCCAACAGTCTTAAAAAGACTGAATGGCCACGTTCAGCTCTTCAGTTTATAATATTAGTATAGCTTTATACGTTTACCCGTCAATTGGCACAAATTGTTATTGGCTATTGGTATATTGCCATACGATTGAGAGTTCGACCGCTTTTCGATAAATTGCTTAATGTCTGGAATTTCAGAAATGATGATAGGTTTTTGACTATTCATAGACAGCTTTATTTAAGAAAAAAAAGGTTTGTTGACTTGGGATTTTTCTCAAAGGGAACGAGTTCACAACCTGTCATTATCTGTATATCAGTTCTCTCACAAAGCCGTTGACTCCGTCTACCCTGTAAGGGATAGATGTGATTATAACATATATCGATGGCTCCCAAGTATACTATCGTATGTCTTAAAATGTAACTTTACAGGAGAAGCGATTGAACGTGTTAGAGTGTGTAGTTCCTGTAAATTTTAAGCTAGACACATGATTTTTTTTCTATAATTACTTGAAGTATAGTGTATATGAATATAATAACATTCATTTATAAATATGTTATAGTTTCTGAGATATTGTTGTTAGGATACTTTACGTTGAAACGAAAATTTTTTTAAAGTCGTAACTTATCTATACAATTATTTACTTCGTATAATAGGGAACATGCAATAATTTTAGTTTTGATTTCATTTTAAAGAATTCCATGTAAAATAGGTCTTAAAATATTAAAAAAATTAAAACAATCTAATTTATCGTAAAAAATGCGACTTTAAACTGATCGTTTAAATTTTCGCGCCAAAACGGACCTACATTTCCAATGACGTCACACGTGTCTGACACTGGTCGTGCTTGCCTTCGTTGATTACAGTGTTTCCACAATGAGGGGAAATTCCCCTTTTAAGGGGTAATCAGGGTCCAGAGGGGAAGAAAAAGGGGAAATACTATAAAAGGGAAAATTTTAGGTAATCATATATGTATTAAAAACGTAAATAATACGTAAATAAAGCACTACTGCCTATAATCGCAAAGTTAACTTCTAAAAGTTGACACAGCACGAGTGACGTCACTGAACGCTGATTGGTGTTTTGAAATGCGTTTCGTTTAACGTAATTTTAATTCGTAATAATTGCTAAAAATCAACATAATTTAAAATAAAAACGTTGAAGAAGTTCTTCTTTTATATTTTTTTAACATTTTATACGTAAAATTTTCATAAATATCATATTTGCATCTTCCCTATTTGTCGATCAAAAAATCGTATCTTTCCTTTACGAGTATTTACTTTGTATATTTGTCAACAAAAAATGTGGTATGAGTTACTTACTGCTTTTTACGGGAATATAAGATTTTTGTTTATGCACGTATGTTGGGATATTATTTTTAAAACTTATTTAAAACATAAATTTCATTATGATAATAGGCAGTTGAGTGTAAGGTATTAATTTTGTGCATAATAAATTATTACACCAATTAATATTTTTGGAATTTTTCATCATAATCAAAGAATCAGAGATTATTTTATTTTCATACTTTTAGAACATAATAATTGCACATAAAATAAACATTTTCTCCAGAATTAAAAAAATAACAACTAAAATTAATTATCTTGATAAAGTAAAATAATATTTCTTTATGATTTGTGTGTTTTTAATGCAAACAATATGCAAAATATAGAGATAATATATTATTATACGATATATAATCACGTCTATGCGGGAATATACTCTTGCGGGGAAGACAGAGCCAACAGTTATCAAAAGAGGCCACGGTCAACCGCTTGGCTTACATACATACATATGGTCACGTCTATATCCCTTGCGGGGCAGACAAACCAAGTCTTGAAAAGACTGAATGGCCACGTTTAGCTATTTAGCTTAATGATAGGATTGAGATTCAAATAGTGAAAGGTTGCTAGCCCATCGCCTAAAAAAAAAGAATCTCAAGTTTGTAAGCCTATCCCTTAGTCGCCTTTTACGACATCCATAGGAAAGAGATGGAGTAGTCCTATTCTTTTTTGTACTGCTTGGCTTAATGATAGAATTGAGATTCAAATAGAGACAGGTTGCTAGCCCATCACCTAAAATAGGAATCCCAAGTATATAAGCCTATTCCTTAGTTAAAGTTATGTTGAACTGCTGGAATAATTGAACTATTGCAAAGACTTATTAGGTCATTTTTAGCCAAAGATATGGGGAGCACATAATCATAAAGTGGAGGAATATGGGTACTATCTTGGAGTCGTCGTCTTGTATTTGGTCATGTATTGGGATTCATCTTAATTATATTTATAGAGAAGTTTATTAGGCTCAGAAGAAAAAACATTTATTTATTTTATGTTTATCCATTGCACTACTTCACTGTTAATATTTTCAGACCAATTTTTTAAGCTCAAAGTTGATTTATTATTCAATAACTTGGTATGATCCATCTCAACAACATTATAAGGTTTTCCATCTTGCTTAGCCCATCGCACTTATGCAAACCATTCCAAAGGAGTATAGATATATTTAGGTATTATTGGCAGTTCCTTTAATCAATGCATAAACACTGTCTCCTTCTTGTTATATATATATTTTTCAAAAAAAATCCAAATAAAGAAAACAATCATTACACGTTGTTAACATGTAAGCTGCATAATCTATTCTATTCCGGTTTACCCTGTGGCGCTAGCTAACCAAAACCTAGATTCGACTGCCCCTGCCATTATTTCTTTTAATATGAAATCGGACAACCAACTTAAGACCGCGCAAAGAGCATAAGTTTATGTCACTATCTAAATACAATTTCAAATTATCTTTTCGAGTATAATGGGATTCTACAGGTTGGAAGCATTTGATATAGTCACATACGCTTTTCCTGGCATCAGCAGATATTTACATGGATAATTTTAATGCTTGCCTCGGTTATCAGTAGCAACAGTACCTGTAGAAGAGTCTGTCTTCTGTATTACTGTGTAAACAAATTGTTCACTGTTCATCAGCGTAGATAAGAACTGTTTTGCAAACTATAATGTAATTTCATCTGTACTATCTGACTCGGGAATATAAGTACCTGGTATATAAGTATTGATTACCCCAATCAATACTTAATACTTATATACCATATATTGTATTTTCGGTGGGATTGGGTATCAATATAAACTCTTCGCTTAGGATTTTGGTTTACTAGATTATATACATAAATCCATCGTTTATGATGATTACCAAATTTCCAGAAAGCCAAAGCAAAACTGGCTTTTCTTTGGTCAGTTGACATATTTTTGAAACATTTTAATCGACATTTACACGGTGATTTTATTTCTTTTTTCGGATTTTGTATACCTTCACGAGTCACGTACACCTTACCAAGATTTTTTTTATTTTTCTTTTTGCATATATCCATTCATTCTTATACTGTCTTCTAATAAATGTACTGTTTCTAATGGTCCTTGTCTATTTAGTTACCTTTTTTATTTCGGGAGTAGGTGTAACATCACTAAAATATGTTAACGGCGTGTTTGCTAAGGATGTCGAATAGTTTGATCACCAATAAAGTACGGGCAAAAATCATGCCTATTTATTCTACATTTTTAGTTGTACATTCAGGGCAAGGCGGGTACTGTGTGTTTGAAGACTTTGGTGAAAAAATCGTTAAGTACTCTATGAACAGGGGAATGCTGCAAGTGATCAATTATAGTTTCAGGTAAGTTGCTTAAAATGTTTCCTGAAAATATAATAACTGATAAAATCTACTATTGTGATATTTACATATGTCAATAGTAGATTTAAAATATTAGTTGTAACAATTGCATCAAAATACCGGCATCATATTCATTTTAGAAAGTGTGTCAATTTCTTATAAATCTGCTTCTTCTGATAATGATGAGTATAAAAAAAATTGAAATAGCAAGTGATTAATTCCGTAAGATTTATTAATGGCCGTTTTTTTAAATAAAATGATACATAAGATACATATTTATTTTGCATCTAAGACGTAAACAATCTTAACTAAACATTACTATCAATAAAAAAATATAATTAAACAATGTAAATTGTAGTAAGTGTAAATGCTATAATAAATATTTCAATATTTACCACGTAAAAAATCGTATGTATTGCATACGATAAAAAAAAAGTTTTGATGACAATGTAAATAATAGTAAATGATACTTACGATACTTGTTCAATGCAAATGAATAACGTAAACAATCGTGTGTTATATTTACTATAGTTTAAGTTTTAACTATTGGCAAAAAATAAGCAAATACTTGAATATTACAAATTTCTTGTCAGTATACTTACTCAGTACTCATCCAGTTTCTTCTACATTATTATTGAGCAACGCCAAATCTTAGGTGATAGAAATTGATTAAGAAACAACAGTGTCATTTCTTGCCGTTGTCGTTTTTAATGCAATATCGCATAATTTTCGACCTCTAGCGTGTTGTTTTGAATAATCCATCCTATACTTATTACGCATTCTTAACATACATCAATTTAGTTATTGTATTATGTGTGAAATCTGCAGACGCGCTGTACGAAAATATCGCGCTTCTTTGCAGCGTACCAAACCGCAAGTAATCGTTACGATTGCCAACTCCGCTCCTGCCTTCCCCGTAGCAGATCGTATAAGACATTACGACGGTATACTATGCAGGAAACGGCAACATACTATTATATACGTGTGAAAACTTTTTAATTTTAAATGATAGAATTTTTTTTGTTTGTGAATTAGATAGTTTATAATAAAATATTTCGGAAATACTAATAAAACGAAAATGGCTATTTTGTGGATTACGATAGTATACGATCGCCATCGATATACATATATATATAATCACGTCTATATTCCTTCCCGGATAGGCAGACCCAACGCTCTCGAAAAGACCAATATACCACGTTCAGCTGTTTGGCCTAATGATAGAATTGAGATTCAAATAGCGACAGGTTGCTAGCCAATCGCCTAAAAGAAGAATCCCAAGTTTATAAGCCTATCCCTAAGTCGGCTTTTACGACATTCATGGGAAAGAGATGAATTGATTCTAATATTTATTTGTATTAGTGCCGGGAACCATAAAGCACGTGATTATAACTACGTATGTTAAGCTGAAGAGTCGTTTTTGGTCTGTCCAACCCTAACGGATGGGGTAATAGGTAAGTTATCTATCATCATCATGATAATGATAGAACGATGATGAAATATGGTGGGAACCCCAAGTAAATCGTAACCTTGTAACTTTCAGAAAACAAATTCGGGCACACCTCATCGCATCATGCAATATGTATCAACGGGCGCTCGTTTCCAGAACTCATTCACAGCTATTGGTCTACATTCATCTGGGAAACTCAACCTTAGGCATAAACCTTAGGATATATTTCAGCTTGGCATCTATGTTTGCAGTATTCAAACTGAACGGCGCAGCTGCTAAGAGTCATTCACACAGACATGGATGTAGGTAGATACCGTAATTTCATCGTGATAAAAAGCATTTATACAGATTTTTTTTGTACTAACCGAACTAAAAATAATACTATTGACCGAAAAATCGTGGTAACCTTTGAAGTGACTGAATTCGCCTGGCTGATTTAAATACAGTTAATAATTATTCTTCTTGTGAGCCTTGGATAATTTATCAATCGTGTGTCGTACTGACCGATAAATGACGCGATCGCTTGCTTTAAATCCTTAATTATTTATTTGCTTAAAAAAGCTTTTATTACTCTTGTATATATATACCAATATCTTTGAGTAAAGATAGGACAAAACTTGAATACTTAAAGTCTGTGAGGCTCAAGACAGCTCAGCTCAGGAAAATTTTATGATCCGTTTTTATCGAACATAGTAAAGTATAGTTCCCGGCACCATAAATGGCGACTAAGGGATAGACTTATAACCTTGTGATTTTTCTTTTTGGCGATGGGCTGGCAACCTGTCACTATTTGAATCTCACTTTTATCATTAAGCCAAACAGCTGAACGTGGTCTATCAGCCTTATCAAGACAGTTGGCTTTGTCTACCCCTCAAGGGATATAAACGTGATTATAAGTATGTATGTAAAGTATGGAATGAAAACTTATGGTGCAGTGCTGAACGATATAATTTGCGAGGTCTATCTACATCTATGTCTTTGGTAATTTCACATGTAACGCTGGTATTGCAAGTGAGATGTTGTATCCTAACGTCCAATTAGTTGGGATTGCAAAAATCTTGGCTTTTTTCGCTGAAACCCAATATTCGTTATTTGCAATTTTGTTTTATATACCGAGTGAAGTGGATGGTCGGATAGTGTGAGGTGAGAAATATTGGAAAGCGAACGTTGAAAAACTGCTACTTAACTTAAAAATCTAAAGTTGATTTTTCTATATAAAATATACGAAATTGCTGAAAAGAAATTTTCAAATAAACACGATATTAGGTAGGTATATCTTTTGTAGACAGAAATGATAAATCAATTGGAAACATGACATAAAAAAATCTAAATTGATCACAAACACACACTACATTACGTCTTATTTATTTACGGGGTATAGCATTCGCTATACTTTAAATAGTAGTTTAGCATAACAAAAAGTCAAAATACTTAAAATTCACTGTTGGCTGGATAATCTAAAATGGTAATGAAAAATCTTTAACCTTAGGAGCGTCAGTGGTTGAATCGGTAAGGTTAATATGCGTGTGGAGCAAAAAGGCACACGTTCGAATTCCACCTGGTCCATGTACCAATGACTATAATCGAAGTTATGCATATTAGTTTGAATAGTGCCGTGTGGTTCCCGGCAGCAATACAAAAAAGAATAGGACCACTCCATCTCTTTCCCATGGATGTCGTAAAAGGCGACTAAGAGATAGGCTTACAAACTTGGGATTCTTTTTTAGGCGATGGGCCAGCAACCTGTCTCTATTTGAATCTCAATCTTATCTTAAAAGCCAAATAGCTGAACGTGGCCTATCAGTCTTTACAAGACTGTAGGCTCTGTCTACCCCGCAAGGGATATAGTCGTGATTATATGTATGTACATAATTAAATATAAATATAAATAAATATATACGGGACAAAATGTGTGTAACCATGATCGAACCGATACGGGTTTGATTGCCCTGCAAAGGTTGCGGAGGTCAGACGGGAGTCGCTTCGTGTAAAAAGCTGACTCACCCAATCCAGGATCTATGGTCAAAGGCATACTCCTCTCCAGAGTGGTGAGGGTGCAACCGGGACTAAAGACAGGAGGAACAGGATAATTAAAAATCTAGAAATTGTTGGCATAATAACATTTACAATTAAGTAAATACATACATACATATGGTCACGTCTATATCCCTTGCGGGGTAGACAGAGACACAACGTCTTGAAAAGACTGAATGGCCACGTTCATCTATTTGGCTTAATGATAGAATTGAGATTCAAATAGTGACAGGTTGCTAGCACATCGCCTTAAAAAATCTCAAGTTTGTAAGCCTATCCCTTAGTCGCCTTTTATGACGTCCATAGGAAAGAGATGGAGTGGTCCTATTCTTTTTTTGTATTGGTGCCGGGAACCACACGGCAATTAAGTAAATGTGTATGTAAAATTTTCGTCGAATATTCAATTACCTAAAAACTAATTAAATACCTATTCAGGTTTCATCCATCAGCACCCAGCTCAAACCTTCGACCTAGATTTAATATTAGCAAAAAAGGTTTCCCTTATCATCGGTAAGGGAAAATTTTCAATCTTTCCAAACGCCATTGACGAAAACTAATTGCTTTTATAAAGTATTAAATTAAGGGTAGGTACAGAGGAATAAAAATTAAAGGGATTTACAGAAGGCTTCGGTAACCTGTTTCTTAAATGGATGGAAAGTTTGGAATTAAATGGTCGAAAAGAAATAAATTAAATTATGTATCGTTCTCGTACTTCATCTACGGCAATGTTCATGACGCAAAGCTGTGTATTGTAGTTGATAACATATGTAGTTATGCCCATTTAAACATGATATAATTAATTTTAAACAAATTTATTGCTGCAGACCAAATAAATAAATAAATCAAATACATACATACATATGGTCACGTCTGTATCCCTTGTGGGGTAGATAGAGCCAACAGTCTTGAAAAGACTGATGGGCCACGTTCAGCTATTTGGCTTAATGATAGAATTGAGTTTCAAATAGTGATAGGTTGCTAGCCCGTCGCCTAAAACAAGAATCCCGAGTTTATAATTTACCATATGTATGTATGTAGGTACATGTAAAAGTTGTATTTCATTATCATCATAATATCAACCGTAGGACGTCCACTGCTGAATATAGGTCTCACCAAATGACTTCCACCTCGCTCTGTCGGAGTCGACCTGAATCCAACGTTTCCTTGCTGACTTCACCAGATACATACATACATACATATGGTCACGTCTATATCCCATGCGGGGTAGACAGAGCCAACAGTCTTGAAGACTAAATGGCCACGTTCAACTATTTGGCTTAATGATAGAATTGAGATTCAAATAGTGACAGGTTGCTAGCCCATCGCCTAAAAGAGGAATCCCAAGTTTATAAGCATATCCCTTAGTCGCCTTTTACGACATCCATGGGAAAGAGATGGAGTGGTCCTATTCTTTTTTGTATTGGTGCCGGGAACCACACGGCACTTCACCAGATCGTCGGTACATAACGCGAGGGTCCTGGCGGAAGGTCTTCCCTTTGGTGGCGGTCGAGCCGAATCATCGCTCCCGCTACAATTGTTTAGATAATACATACATATACATATAATCACGTCTATTCAAAAGTCAAAATTGCTTTAGCGTTGAAAACATAAAATTATGTATACATATCATAACGTCTATATCCCCTGCGGGTTTAACAGAGCCAACAGTCTTGTGAAGACTGATAGGCCACGTTCAGTTATTTCAGCTATTTGGCTTTAAGATAGATAGATTAGATAGTTTAGATAATTCCTGTATTTATAGCTCCTTTTCATCAAAATTCACCAATATTTTTTATGCTCGGATTATTCTTGACAAACGTTTAAATGTTAATATTTGCTTCTACAGAAACCATTAAAGATTTTAACAGTGGAATCGTTGCTTTAGTAACAGCCGACTAAGGTAATCCTAAGGTCAAATGGACTTACACCGACCGCAGGACCCTGGTTTTATAGACATTCCCTCCTACTATAACAATTTAAGCTTAATTAATAGCTGTTATAACTAACACTGAATCCAGGTTTACGGTCGCAAAATTACTTTAGCGTTGAAAACATAAAATTATATATACATATCATCACTTCTAAATCCTTTGCGGGCCTAACAGAGCCAGCAGTCTTGAAAGACTAATATACCACGTTCAGCTGTGAGGCTTACTGATAGAATTGTGATTCAAATAGTGACAGGTTGTTGCTTATCGTCTGAAAGAAGAATCCCAAGTTTATAAGCCTATCCCTTCTTCTTCAGCCCATATTCATCCACTGCTGGATGTAGGCCTCTAGTAAGGCACGCCATTCTCCACGGTTTTGTGCTTTTCTCATCCGCCTCCTTCCAGCAATCTTGACCAGATCGTCCGTCCATCTGACAGGTGGTTTACCCACATTTCGGCGACCAGTTCTGGGTCTCCACTCCAGTACCACTTTGCCCCAGCGGTCGTCTGTGGTGCGGCATTTATGGCCCGCCCATCGCCACTTTCTTTGGCTTGTCCGTCTTCGGATATCCGTGTTTCTAATATTATCCCGGATAGAAACACCAGCATTGCCCACTCCATAGCCCTCTGAGCGACTTGTAGCATGCTTACAAATTGCTTTGTCAGCGTACATGTTTCCGAGCCGTACACCATTACGGGAAGGACACAGATCTATCCCTTAATCACCTTTAACGACATACATAGGGAAGAGTTGGGAGTAGTTCTATTCTGTTTTATATCTATGTAGGGAACCACACGGCACAAGATATTA
Source organism: Amyelois transitella (assembly GCF_032362555.1). NCBI lineage: Eukaryota > Metazoa > Arthropoda > Insecta > Lepidoptera > Pyralidae > Amyelois > Amyelois transitella. The sequence goes on along the minus strand of NC_083516.1, from coordinate 10,861,953 downwards.
TAATGTTTGCGTTTACCTGCCGTATTTAAGTTAAAACTATCCAATTGTAATCCCAGAAACAGTGCGTTAAATCCCTTACTCAGGTTACGTAATGAATATCTAATGGCCGTTAACACCAGCCCGAGTTGAATTTAATATTTTACCACCAAATTTACACGTGTCCGTTTATAACTCGACTTCGCAAAACGGTGTAATGTTTCCTGAACTCGTTGATCAAAAAATACATACATACATATATATGGTCACGTCTATATCCCTTACGGGGTAGACAGAGCCAACAGTCTTGAAAAGACTGAATGGCCACGTACAGCTATTTGGCTTAATGATAGAATTGAGATTCAAATAGTGACAGGTTGCTAGCCCATCGCCTAAAAGAGGAATCCCAAGTTTATAAGCCTATCCCTTAGTCGCCTTTTACGACATTCATGGGAAAGAGATGGAGTGGTTCAATTATTTTTGTAATGGTGCCGGGAACCACACGGCACATTGATCATAAAATCTTTGTATATAAAACTCTTTCGTTACTGAGTAACTTATACACTGACTGTCAGACAACGCATGGCCCAAATGTTTGGACGAGAAATTAGGAATTTGACATGTAGGTCCAGTGGTCTATCGAAAGCTGCACCAGGGTTGCTCTTAGAGCGGATTTCCCAAAATTCCCGCGGGATTTTCTCTTTTCGTGAGTGGAGTTGAGGGCATACTCTACATACACATAAATACATATGATCACATCTATATACCTAGCGGGTTAGACAGGGCCTCCAGTCTTGAAAAGACTGATAAGCCACGCTCAGCTGTTTGGCTTAGTGATAGATTTTAGCATACTCTAGTTCAGTTTAAATGAGTAACATATAGATATATTGTGTACCAGCTACTGTTCTCCGTAGTAATTTATACAAACACTAGCTTTTAGCTTAGCCTGTGCGAATTTACCGCCACCTGCATAAGAATATTACATACATACATACATATTGGTCACGTCTATATCTTTTGCGGGGTAGACAGAGCCAACGTAGTCGCCTTTTACGACATCTATTGAGATGGAAAGAGATGGAGTGGTGCTATTCTTTTTTGTACTGGTGCCGGGAACCACACGGCTATTTATCTAAACACTAGAGATGTTCTTACTACCTAAAATGCTCTAACTTACCCATAGGCAGACAAAAGTTATTTGTTCTAAAATTATAATATTTAACGTGATTAATTGTAACAAAATTACAACACAAAGTCTTAGTTTAAACGAAATTTTAATACTCTAGTGGATTGTTGTAACTCTGTTCTATTATTGTCTGTTATTAAACGAAACCTAATTCTGTGATGAAACTTCAACCATTTTGATTGTTTCACCCCTCGACGGCGTACAGGGATCAAAGGGCATTGAGTAATGTAAAATTAAATAGATAACAATATAATAATAACTAAAATTATCTATACCTACTAAATTATAAAGCTAAAGTGTCTGTATATTTATTTGAACGCGCTAATCTCAGAAACTACTGGTTCGAATTGAAAAATTCTTTTTGTGTATTTTTCGAGGAAGCTTTAGGTTATATAACATCGCGCTGCAACTATAAGGTGCAAAGAAATAATGGAAAGTGTTAAAAAAAACGGGGGAAATTATGTATCCTTGAGGGCTTCAATGATGCCCAAAATAACTATTCCACGCGGACGAAGTCGCGGGCACAGCTAGTTAATAATATGTGTCATGTGGTAGCCGGCACTTTAAAATAGAACCACTCCATATCTTTACCATGGATGTCGTAAAAGGCGACTAAGGGATAGGCTTGAAAACTTGGGATTCTTCTTTTAGGCAATGGGCTAGCAACCTGTCACTATTTGAATCTCAATTCCATCATAAAAACACATAACTGGACGTGGCTTTTCAGTCTTTTTAAGACTTGGCTCTGTCTACCCCGCAATTAATATAGACGTGACTATAGATACACTTGGTATCATGTTTCCCCTAGTCACTACATGAACTAATATAATATTCAATTAATTATTCAATTATTGATTCGAATATAACTGATAAGCGTGATTTGAGTTATAGGTAATTGTTACTTGAACCGACATCATGTTCATATACCACGATTATTAATTTTCAAGGTACACTTTGTAATGAAATGACATACATACATACAATCACATCTTTATCCCTTCAGGGGTGGACAGAGCTTACAGTCTCGAAAAGACGGAAAAGCCACGCTCAGCTGTATGGCTCAACGATAGAATTGAGATTCAAATTGTCTTTGTCATATATTAAATAAATATAAAATATACCTCTCTCGTATATACAAATAACACAGATTGAGTTAGTCTCGAAGTATGTTCGAGACTTGAGTTACGAGATATCAACTCAACGATACTTTATTTTATAATAAATACTTATATAGATAAACATCCAAGACCCAGGCCTATCAGTAAAAGTTCTTTTCTCATAATGCCCTGGCCGGGATTTGAACCCAGGACCTTCGGTGTCACAGACAAGCGTACTACCACTGCGCCACAGATTCCCGGGTCGAGATCCCATGACATGACAGAAAATAACTTTTTCTGATTGGCCTGGGCCTTGGATGTTTATCATTATGAAATATAGTATCGTTGAGTTAGTATCTCGTAAGACAAGTCTCAAACTTACTTCAAAGCTAACTCAATCTGTGTAATTTGTCCCGTATATATTAAGTATTTATTTAGTATAATGTTATCATGACATCGCAATAAAAACATGACAGATAGGTACCATTTCTTTTATCAAAAACATTACAATAAATAAACGAAAAGCGGCATTATGATTACAAAAATAATGCCGTAAACTTTCACCTATAAAATAGGGAAGTGGGTTTCCACCAAATAAACATTACGATAACGGTAACACCCCAGGCATAGCGTATTTATTTAGTTGAGATCTGTCGCGCGGGCGGAATTCTAATGTTGGAGATTACTTTAAGTTTTTTATGTGGAAATCAGGCCCTGGTTAAATGGGATTTATTTGGTTTTTGGTAGGTGTTTTATGTCTTGCTATTCATAAATACATAAATCAAGTTTTTATCCAGGGTAGACAGAGCAGAAACTCTCGAATAGATTGGAGGGTGCTGTTAAAAAGCGATCAGATTTTCAAAATAATATTTAATTTTAATGATGTTTATTTGTTTTTAAAAATTTAATTTGTTTAAGTATATTACTTTATTTTAATAAGGTAGTTTATTAGTATAGTTTAATTATATAATTATAATATTATCTTATATTAAAAGTAAATCCAAAATATCATCTTATATATGTCATCTAATAACCAGGACAAACATTATTTGTGGTACTTTTCCATTTTGTAAAGTGTTTTTTTTTAAGTTAGATTTTATGGAATTATTTTACTATTGATCCATCCATGATAATCAAGTCAAGAACTGATGATGGGAGTATGTGCTTTTCTCTAACAGAGAAGGCGAGGGTGTTCATCAAACAGTTACCCCTAGCACTGCGTGTTTATCCACTTGAGGAGATCAGTGGCGCGGTCGGAATCCCAATGTGGTAACTTTGTTCCCCCTTTTTTATATGGAGATCGGGTTTAAATTGGATTTTTCATGTCGCCAACATAAAGTTGATCTTTTTTCAAGAGGATCTGAGAATATGCTGTTTGTTTTATTAGCCGTGTGGTTTCCGGCACCAATACAAACAAGAATAGGACCAATCCATCTCTTTCCCATCGATGTCGTAAAAGGCGACTAAGGGATAGGCTTACAAACTTGGGATTCTTTTTAGGCGATGGGTTAGCAACCTGTAACTATTTGAATCTCAATCCTATCTTAAAGCCAAATAGTTAAACGTGGCTTATCAGTCTTTACAAGACTGTAGGCTCTGTCTACCCCGCAAGGGATATTGACGTGATTATATGTATGTATCTTTATTGCATAGAAATTTACACAATAACAAGAAAAAAAAAGTACATAGTTATAAAAGAAACAACATTACTTGCAATGGCGGACTTATCCGATGAAGAGATCTCTTCCAGTCAACCGGCAATTTGTTTTATTAGACTTTCCTCATTCGGGAATCAAACCGAAAATGTATGACCAAATGCAGTTCCGAAGGTATACTGCATTGTAAATTACAATGCTGGCAGCATTTTAAAAAAAACCTACATAAAACTTTATGAATAGTTCCTAATTTAAATAAATTTTGCCGAATCCCTCATTTAATGCTCTTAAACTTTCGCGTTGCATGTTAGTTATTATATGCAAACAGGAATTAACATGAAACCATACCGTTTTTTTCCAACGTTTATTATGTTTTCGAATTAATTCCTATTTGCATTAAATTCCTTTTCTATATGAAAGAATCATCTTGTACAAATAAGGTAAAGTGTGGTTGTGGAATGCCTTTTTGAATGTTTGTAAGTCGCACTCAGTCATTCAGTCAGTCATCTCATGTGTGGCATCAAAGCCTTTTTGATATTTATCACCAATAACCATTTTCGATTTTCGTTCGTGACGAATAAAATATGGTATTAAAACTAACTCTTACATTTATTCCTAAAAAATTCGTGCATAGAAAAGTCTTTAAAAAAAAAATCTCACTTTTACTATATAAAACCTGCCTTTCTCCGCTATCTCCCTTCTTTATGGCCCATCACTGAACACGGAAGCCGCTGGTCACCACCCTCCCTGATTAGCATTCCCGGCGCGCCCGCAGATAAATCGGGTATACAAACGCCAGCACAACTGACAAGCAGGCGTGGTAACTGTACTTTTTATTGGGAATTTGAGTGCGTTTGACCTCAATCTGCCTTTTTTTTTTTCTCCGAAGGGAAAATCCTTTTAACGGACTGCCTCCCGGGTCTTTACCCGGGAGAGTGTGGCACTCCTGGCATCTAATGTGCCAGCCTACGGCCGGCATTTTACGGCCTCTGTGTACAGCGGTGCAGTGCGCAGCGGTAGTACGCTTGTCTGCGACACCAGAGGTCCTGGGTTCGAATCCCGGCCAGGGCATGATGAGAAAAGAACTTTTTCTGATTGGCCTGGGTCTTGGATGTTTATCTATATAAGTATTTATTATAAAATATAGGATCGTTAAGTTAGTATCTCGGAACACAAGTTTCAAACTTAATTCGAGGCTAACTCAATCTGTGTAATTTGTCCTGTATATATTTATATTTATATTTATTTAATTCCCTCCGGCTCCCCGGCGCGACTTGCCAGGGACTCTTACCGTTTGACCTCAACCTGCCTGATAGTAAGCAATATCTTTCTCCTGGCTTTAGTCCCAGAAGAGGCTTGGTTTTGTATAAGTATAGATCTGAAGAAACATTGACTGATAGGCGAATGGTGTTAGGACAAGAAAGACGATGGTCACCCTCACTGATTAGCATTCCCGACTCGCCCACAGATAACGTGGATATACTAACGTTAACACAATAACGAGCAGGCGTTGTTGTTAGTTATTTGTTGTTTGATAACTTCTTAAGCAGCGTTGTGCACTTTTTGTGATGGGTAAAAATTGTTAAACTTTTGTCCTGACACGAGACTTGACTGAAAATTCGTACGACTGACAGTCTTGTCAGCATAGAAAGATATGTATGTATGTCAACGGGTAATTAGTTATTTATGGATACTTAGGTAATTGGTTTTACCTAATATTCAAGTTTCCAACTCCCCTGGGAATCTGTTGATTTTTAATTTATTTACTAACTTCTGTAAGTAGCTTCGCCCATCTTAAACTAAAATAGTAAATTTTTGACAAAAACATATCCATTCAATTATCATCTGATAACCAACTTACACAAAATTCGGTCGAGTTGAGTCGTAAATGAACAATACATTGCTTCTGTTTGTCATAATTATCTAACGCAGGAATAACATATAGTCACGTCTATATCACTCGCGGGGTAGACAGAGTCAACAGCCTTGAAAATACTAAAAACCACATGTAGTTGTATGGCTTAACGATAGAATTGAGATTCATATAGTGACAAGTTGCTAGTCCATCGCCTACAATATCAAGTTTACTAGTCTTTCCCTTAATCACATTTTACAACATTCATGGATAAGATATTCCTATTCTAGTAAGTTATTATTCCAAGAAGCTTTGGGAGGCAATACGTAGGGCAACGGACATGAGCAAACAGACCAACCAATCTGAATCTCTTTTGTCTATAAAATCAACGCCTGGAGAATCTGTAAACTTTGTCAATGAATACTTTTCAGGAGTTGGAGCAACATTGGCATCGAAAATCACTCCAAATTCTCCATCCTTAATTTTGCCAACAACTGCTATGTTAAACTCCTTTGTTCTATCCAGCGTCGACGAAATAGAAATATGCAGCATTATTGACTCTTTAAAAGCAGATGCCACCCCGGGATGGGACAACATCTCTTCTAAATTGCTCAAAAAATTTAAAAAACAATTAGCCCCAGCTATCACACATATTTGCAATCTGTGCATTAAAAAAGGTTATTTTCCTAAGTCGTTCAAAATTGCTGTAATTCACCCAATTCTCAAGTCCGGAGATAGTGATCTTGTTGATAATTACCGCCCTATTAGTATTCTTACAGCACTCTCTAAAATCATGGAACGTATTATTCATAACGCCTTAATTAAATACCTAGAACGAAATTCCGTTCTATCTAAAAACCAATTTGGTTTTCGTCACAACTCATCCACTTCTGAAGCTGTAAACTCGGTGGTTGGTAGTGTTGCTCAGGCATTAGACTCAAAGTTAAAGTGCGTGGTATTATTCCTAGATTTTAAAAAGGCCTTTGATACCGTGTCCGTTCCATTGCTGATCACCAAGCTGGAGAGGATCGGTATCAGAGGCACACAACTCAATTTGTTCAGGGAATATCTAACTGATCGTGTTCAACGTGTGAAGATTGGCATGTACACAAGTTCAGACCAGAGCGTCAATTATGGGGTTCCTCAGGGGAGTATATTGGGTCCTTGTCTGTTCTTGATATATATGAACGATCTGTGCAATCTCCCACTTCATAACGGTAAAATCGTGTCATTTGCTGATGACACAGCCCTTGTTTTTACAGGCACGAATTGGTCAGAAACTTTTAGATCTGCACAAACGGGTTTGGATTGTGTAAAAATGTGGCTAAATGATAATTATTTGACATTGAATGTTACTAAAACCAATTATATTGCTTTTACTATTAGAAATGTAAACCGACCAAACCCCGTTGAGCACTGCTTGATTGCACACTGTCACAAGTCTTCCCAATGCAATGATAACTCATGTCAATGTCCCAATTTGAAAAGTGTGAGCACCACCAAGTACCTTGGCATCACCATCGATCAACATTTGAGTTTTGAAACCCATATCGTATTACTAGCTAAACGTACAAGAAAACTTATATATATTTTCAAAAAATTACGCTATGTGGCAGATGCGAAGGTCCTCCGTATGACATACTTGGCTCTATGTCAGTCCATCATTGCTTACTGCATCACTTCCTGGGGTGGTGCATCTAAATCCCACATTCTTCTTCTCGAAAGGGCCCAAAGGGCTGTATTAAAAGTATGTACCTTCAAACCATTTAGATATCCCACTTCCGATCTCTATAAATTATGTGGTGTCCTTACAGTAAGGCAGCTTTTTATTCTTGCAACTGTCATGCTACAACACTCTCGGCTTCCTTACGTACCCCAACCGGAAATTAGGAACAGAAGGCTCAGACTTCCGTTGCCAGACGTTGAAACCCAATTTGTAAAGAAATTTTTTCACTATCTCGGACCATATCTTTATAAGAAAATTCATTCTATTACCAATATATATAGTCTCAACAAATTTAATTGCAAAAAAACTGTAAGCATCTGGTTACAAACCCTCACTTATGACGAGACTGAGGATCTAATGATCTCATTGTCTTAGTCTTAGTCCAATCTTTGTCCATGTCAGTGATATGTCCCCCTATTGTCTAGACTCCTATATATATATATATATTTTCGTTGATACCCCTTGTGCACAGACACAGTTGGGTTACAGTTTTGTCTGTGTACCTATTGAGCAACCATGGTGCTTGTGTGTGCTCACACAGTAACCAAAAGTTATTTTATAATAATAATTTTCTCGCCTGGCCAGGCCATACGCAACACATACACTCCACATACTTTAGAATACATCTGAATAAGTACTAACATAGATTAGTCTTAACTTAATTACTGGGTGAGACCTGGTGACCCGTAACACAGGATCTTCGGAGCCTAGCACGGGCACCAGTCTCCACTCCTACATGTTTTGAATTATTTACTGTAACTAGGTTAATACTTTGTTTATTGTGGAGAAAATAAATAAACTTTTTATTTTTATTATTATTTTTATTATTAGTAAGTGGTCCTATTCTGAAATGACTTTATGAAACTTTTGAATCGGCATTTAAACCCGACAAAAGATCTATAGTCTATGCAAAAACATGAATGTAATATGTCTATGGTCATACAATTGTAGACAATACGTGGTGCCATCTATTGATTGCTCTTCAATTGTTTGATAGTGCTTTGTAGAACAAAGCTTTGCATATAAACTGAATGAACATGCACTTTCCGGTTTCAAGTTTATTACAAATTTCTTAATGGAAAAATTGATGGGAAGAAAAGGGGGACAGGATGGGTTAGGTATCCCCACCTCGGAATTTGGCATTTAACTTATGTATAATCGTGGAATTGAACCTGAACTAAAGGTAACTGCTTTCTAAGTAATTAGCTAAGATATACTGTGGCGACATCTCTACGCCACAAGTAACAACAACCAATCACGCGACGCTATTAGTCTGAATCGCGCAAGCAAAGATTTCACGGACTGAAGCATTAATACAACCTCCGACACAACATAGTCTGTCGCGCGGTTCCCCAGGCATCACACCAGCCTGGCGGAAGATCTCCCCTTTGGTGGCGGTCGAGACGAATCATCGCTCCCGCTACAATACTATTACTGTTTTGGATTTATTTTTATATATCGATGGTGGAAATGTCAAAGGGCTTAAAGGACAAATCACCGTTTTTCAGGAGAGCCAAAAAACTTTTTTTACTGATTTATAGGCATAACTTTTTTGTTTCTTAATCAATCTGTTTGATGTAAAAGACCATTTATATTAACTTTTTGAGCTGAGCCGTTTCAAATTGTTTAATTTACTCCATCTATCGTATTTTAAGAGATAGATGTCCTTTAAGTTTTGTGTTTTGGTGATATTGTCCTTTAAATCATAATTAGAAAAGCAATTAACAAATGTTTGAGGCTTAAAAGACGGCAATATTGTTTCTTTAGCTCTTAAAAGATAAAAACATTCTTAACATTAGCAAAAAAATGTCCTTTAGGCTGTAAATAAGCTTCAATATTTTTATTGTTTTCATTAATAGGTTTATTCATTTAGTTTACTATGGGGATGTATCAATGATAATGGATTTGATATATATAAATAATAAATAAAAAACAGTTTTTACAATTATCTTTTATTCATTTCCACTTTATCATTCATCTTTGACCAGTGAGGGTGCATTTTTAGCTATCACTAAATCATGTTTCAATAAGTAACTTTCTACCTATAGCTGATGATGTATCTATGACAATCTACCCTTTTATACATATTTATCAAATTATTTTTTGTACTCAACTACTTAGTAAAGATACACCCTTAACTAGTAAACTTATTAGGAAGAAATCTAACAATTATGAAAAATAACACAACATAGCATTTTAAAGAACGAACATTAGCAAAGTATGAATATGGTATGTAGTTATATTGCGCCGTAATATTAACTGTACTACTATAAATGACAAAAGTTTTAATTAAGTTATTTGCATCTTAGAGAACTAGGCATAGGAATTTGCGACTCATTAAATTAAACTCTCGTATTATAAATAAAATTATATATAAGCAACAAATAACTTTCATATTTATAGTCTACTTATTTAGTTTTTATATTATAGAATTAAAGTATAGGTTCTAGGTAATCAGTAGCTATCACAATAATTTCAGTCTTTTAATTGTCACTTTCTCCTTCATCTGTTTCCGGAAGTCTATCTCGTGTGTCTGTCGCAGTTGGCAAATTAAGATATTCTGAGTGATATCTTCTTGGTATGGTCCCGTTGTTGCATAATTTGCTTAGGTCATTATATTTTGCCCGAGAAATTGTTTGCTGCTTTGTATAAAGCGGCAACAAATTGATGTTTTCGTAAGGCTCACTCTGAGCTAAAATATTGTTGGTAGCCTTCGGTAGCTTTTTTCCTCTTCGTTTAGTCTTCAAAGTTGGGACCTTGAAAATTTCTACTACCGTTGTTTTAGCGTCATCTTTCATAGAATATTTAATGTCAAGCCTGTTCAAATTCTTTTTTTTTCATAGTAACCACTCTCATTTTTCTAAAATCTTTGATAGGATCACCTAAAAATGCTTCGACAGACAGTTCATTCCAATCCAATATGTCTGAATACTCTAGAGTTTCTACTTTGTAAGGAAAAGGCTTTTTGCGCGCTGCTTCAATATAGGTTGGCCATTGTGATGGACTCCATACAATTAGTCTCTTCACTTCCCTCTCGATGACTGCGTGCATGGAGTCCACAGGCATATAAGAGTGCCCAGGCAGAAGGAAATTAATTTGTATCACTTGAATATTCTGTGATGTAGTCAAAAAATGATGAATAGCTGTTAAGACTACTTTATTTTTATTTTGTCCACAGCAGGCATCACAATACAGAACAACATTTTTCTTCCCTCTTGTATCTACATCTTTCAGATATTTTGTGATACATGTAGCCACTTCATTGCTACCTCTTTTAGCGTCGCACTCTCCCCAAAGATAGCAAAATCCATTTTGAGTCTGACTTTCATAAAAAGTCAGATTGTACATGCTGTATTTCCTTGAATAATAAAGTAACATCGATTCACCATAGGGAGTATTTAACACCTTTTGTAGATCGAAACTTGTTACGACAGTATCTTCAGATTGCAAATTTTGATGTACTTTAAATCGGTTATAAGAAGCCTTCTTTTCCTCTAAGTGAATTTTTAATTGCTCTTGTTCCATTTCTGTTAATTTATTTTCATTTTCTGATTTGACACATTGGACACATTTATCTTTTTTTGGAACATGAAACGATAGATTATATTCGTTTGTAAATATTTGTCGAAACATTTTTTCGCTGATTCTCTCTACATTTCCTAATTTGCATTCGTCAGCATAAAGTCGGTACAAATTGGAAATATTTTTTAATTCTTGCGGTAGGTAAAGTTTTTGACTGTCTCGCCTGCAGTAATGGGAACTAACTGCAGGAAGTTTATCTATAAATTCCCTTGCAAATTTTTTTGCTTCTTCACTATACTTCAAAATCCCATTGAATGTCCGTTGATCTGCAAGTGCCATTCCTTCAACTGCATGGTTATTAGTATATTGTAATAGTTTTTGGCTTACATCCAGAGTATTTATCAAAAACTTTTGACAGACTTGTCGCAAACCTTCTCCTTCATTAATAAAATATTCAACAGTCTTGTTCCTTTTGCTGATATCATTCTTAGTTTTTTTCCTTTTAATATCAGTCAACTTTGAATGTAGAACAATCCAGTCGCGTTGATGTTGAGAATCTAAGGACCAATAATGATCGAAAATATTCTTTCGCCGTTCATCTGTGACATCATAGCACCTTCTTGTGCATTTACCAGGCATGCATGGATTTTCTTTCATCGATTTTGATTCTTTAACTTTTCCCGATCTATTTTCATATGATTTACCTGTATTTTTCAAAATTTTCTGGGATTTACGTTGGTTTTTACGAGAAATTTTCAATCTAGATATTACTGGTACTTTTTCTTTTATTATCTTCTGTTTGTCTCGTTCATTAGCGCTTTTCTTCTGTTTCTTCACTTTCCTTTTTTTTATTCCATCTACGTCTGATTCTTCAGATTCACAAGGATACCAACAATCGGAACTACCCGGGGAGAAATCTTCATTATCTGAGATAAAGTCAATGCAAGCGTTTCTAAATATTCTTCTGGCCTTTCTATTTTGACGTTTCATTTCAATATTATTGCTGCTAACAGCGTCATCTGACAGTTCCTTATTTTCAATTGGCGTTGATGTATTTATATTAAAAGACAAGCCGGCGTTCTGATTTCTCTCGAGCTGATTTTTTGCGTCATTTAAATCATCATTTCCATATAGATTAGATTCATATAAAACATTTAAACTTGCTTGACTTAGATTTACATCATTTCTTATAGCATTGTCCTCGACATTAAGGAAACCAGTTTCATTATTTTCTTTTTCTTTATTTGTGTACTCTATATTGATTATATCTTTAAGCATGTGTATATTAACTTCCCCATCAAGTAAACGAGTCGCGTCATCATCTATATCCTCAGGTTTGTCCTCAGTCTTATCCAAGGGATTGTTTTTCTTTGAAGTAGTGCTAGTTTGGGTATTGGGGTAACAAATATTGTATTCTTCGTTATTTTCAGGTTCCATCGTCGTATATATTTCAATATCTTTTTGCAGGGTTAAGCTAGATGTACTACAAAGGAAATGAGGTTGATTTTCGATTTTGTTCCTAAGTTTATCCGTACTGTTATCTATACCTAAGTCCATTTCTTTGAGTAAGTCAGTGCTAGATTCACTATCGGGGTTTCGAATGTTATTACCTTCTTCATCTCCACATCTGCTTGTCGTCATATTTGGGTCTATTTCTTTACTATTTTCAACATCAAGGGAACGAGTCCTATTTTCATCTACATCTTCAGGTATTTTTAGACTATTGATAATATCTTGGTCCTGATTTTTGTACAAATTTGTAGTAATCTTGGTATTTGGGTCTATAGCTGTTTGCGAGTTTGCGCTATTTTCACCGTCAAAACGTGTTGTATCATCATCGACGTTCTCAGGTTTGCCCGTAGCCTTTATAGTATCTAAGTGAATTTTTGTCTGTGAATTAGTTTCACCTTTTGGGGAAAGGATGTTATTATCGCCTTTATTTGTCTGTCTGACCATATTTGAGTCCATTTCTTCTTGTAGGTTTTGGTTAGATTTATTAACTAGAGAATGAACCTCCTCATTATATTTTTCTATATTCGTAATAATTTTCGGTTCCACATCATTTACCTGATTTTGAAAGTTATGGTTAACATCGCTATCTATGTCTATATCTCCAGTTCTACGCATTATTTTATATAAATACATTTCTTTTGATGAGTTTGAGCCATAAATGTCTATTTCTTTTTCGAGATCGGAATCCGGAAACTCTTCGTGTTCTTCATCCTGTGACGTAGACTTCAAAAAAGTAGATGTTATGTTCATTGGTTCATCATCATTATCATTACTGCTATTTTCAATCCATTGTTCTATTTCAAGCTCTTCTTTAGTCGAAAGGCGTTTTTTCTGGTGTTTTCTGTAAATTAAAACACATCACAACAAAAGTAACAAACATTTGTACCTGCTTAAATAAAATAATTTGCATTGGATTCTAAACAATTAAAGAAAATTCTAGTTAAAAGTATTTTGTAAACGTTTATACTCACTTGATAATATTTGAGTCCTCTTCCCTTAAAGTTTTCCGAGCCTTTTTCAAATGAGTAGGAGAGATGCTCATTGTACGTTTATTCCTACGTAAAACAGAAGAGCATAAGTAAAGTTACACATCAAGTAACCTTATTAGGTTTTATTATACATCAAGTAACCTTAGGTTTTATTATAAACGTACCCGTATCTTTCTGCAGACTCCTGTTCTAAGTCGATAATTTCATTTGCAACCAATAGATCAGCCCTGAAATAACAGGAAATCATTTTCAATTTTTGAGAAGCCACCTTATATAAATATTTATCATAATAGGACTCAAGGAATTTTTAATGCTTTTGATTTGGGCTTAAGGGACACTTAATATTTTTGCTTAGGGCTTAATGGTACTGATTTCATACTAAATCTTTCACTACTCCGATAAAAATGTTCTATAAGACCAAGAGAAAGTTTATTTTGTGTCCTTTAAGCCCAAATCATCACACACAACTGCTCGTACCTATATGAAATTTTAGGTCGACTCAATGATTGATTTAGTTTTGCTATTATACAATGCACTAACTACTTACCTACAATAACAAATCAATAGAATAGTAAATTAACTTACCTTAACATAATATTCCGGCGGACGTCAATGTTTTTGATTGTTATTTTACTTTTCGCAAGAGAATCAAGTCTCTTTTTAGTATTCATGTTCACACTCGCTGTTTTATGTTTATCAATGATCACAAATCACAGATTCAACTCACTTATTACGTTTATAAACAGAAACAATCAAAGTAATAAAAGAAAACAAAAGAATACTCTGTACTTTCAAGTAATGCGTAAAGTAAACACTGCGTAAAGCGCTCAACCGGCATGACGCAACTCGGTGCGGGGAGTGCGAAAGCAAAGTTCGTGCGTACATGTTTACTATAGGTGCCTACGACAGGTAGATGATGGCTCAAATCGCAACACGTTACTATTCAATGGCGTTAAGTAACAACTGGCGCGCAGATAAAATTGATTTATGTAGAAATTCCATCTAAAAGAACTTCAGCAACTATTCTATATATTCTACCCTGCTAATAAGTTTTGGTTTATAGGACACTGTGCCTGCGATTTTGTTAACATGTTTAGATTACGCTATTACACTTCTAGCCAAAAAGTACTTTAAGCTCAAAATATTTAATTTATTATGAAATAGATTGACTTAAAGGACAATTATTTTGATTGTTAAAAAATCCGTGGGTCGTAAGTTTAATGTAAATTACAATGTGTCCTTTAAGTAAATAATTAATAATTAAAATATGGTTATTTGTGTTTTAAATATAATCACAATTTACGTGATGTCCTTTAAGCATTGAACACATTAAAATCGAAACGTTATGGTTCAATTTGTTTGTTATGTCGACCTTTAATGCAAAAAATGAAAAAAACGCAAATTTTACCTGTCTAATATCTCTCTCATTTTTTGACTTAGAGAAAAGTTAATAATACCAATCGACAGCGCTTAAACTGTACTATAAAACCGCATCAAAAAGTGATTTTAGCCAATTTGTCCTTTAAGCCCTTTGACATTTCCACCATCGATATATAAAAGTTCTCAAGTGATGCCCTGAGAGGAAATTTCTCGAAATTTGGATGCGGACCAAAAAATAACCACATTTTTAAGTTCGTTTTGAAATATATGCGTTCTTGACCAGATAAACCCTGCCTTCTTTTTTTACATACATACATATAATCACGTCATGCCAACAGTCTTGAAAATACTGATAGGCCAAGTTCAGCTCTTTGGCTTTATGTTAGAGTTGAGATCCAAATACTCGTAGTGAAAGGTAAAGCTAGCTAGCCCTACGCCTAAAAGAAGAATCTCAAGTTAATAAGAATATCCTTTAGTCGCCTTTTACGAAAAAGGAAAGAGATGGAGTGGTCCTATTCTTTTTTCTATTGGTGCCGGGAACCACACGGCATTTATTGTTATTTAGCCGTAGGAATGTTACTATACTAAAAATGTAAATGTTTACGAGATCTGAACAAAATGAACAACATTCCAGGGCACAAGATTGCACGGCTTAGCTTAATCTAGGCTTATTCGTAGTCGAGGATAGGCTTAATTTAGTGATCTTAGTCCTAAAACCCATATTTACTCAAGACCTTGGATGACAGAGATTAGAAAGTCATGTAATTATATTGTTTTATTTAGTCGCTTTTGTACATACATACATATATAAAATCACGACTCTTTCCCGGAGGGGTGGGCAGAGATTAGGTACTTACATCTTCACACTTTTCACGATCCCTACATACTTCGCAAATATGTTGTTTATACAAATGTAGTTGTATTATGAATGTCATAAAAACTTATCGTCTTCACACTGTCTTCACTTTATAACAATTCAATGAAATTCAAATCCAAAATTTTTATTCATTATTAAAGGATAATTCATATCGCTTAATAATTGTCATATCTTTTGGTTTCACGCCAAATGAATTACTTTAAACTAAGTTTACTGCCGCTTCCAAAGGGTCACTGCAAAAGTAGCGGTAACAAACTGCACTGCAGCATTTTCTTCAACAACGTCAACTTAACAACTATCATAACTTGGAATCGAAATGTGGACGAGAGAATACATTGTCAGTAAACCACCCAGATATATCCTACTAGTATTATAAATGCGAAAGTTTGTGAGTAGGTATGTCTAGATGTCAGTATGGATGTTTGTTACTCATTCACGCAAAAACTTCTGAATTTGGTATTGGGTAGCTGAAGACCCAAAATAACACATAGGCTACTTTTATCCGGGAGTTCCCGCGGGATTAATAGGGTTTCCATGCGGACGAAGTCGCGGGCGGCCTCTAGTATATGATATTTAAGTTCATTACCTTTATCTGTTTTTATCTGTCTTGTTTCTTAATATTCTTTTAAAAGTCAATTGCGTTATTAGCCCTTAAATTAACACGAAAAAATGCAAAAAAAACCTATTTATTTATTCCCTGTTCGCAAACATTGTCATAATCATACAACGCGTAAGATTAAATTTATATTATTATGCTATAGAGCTAAACGTGGTCTTTCAGTGATAACAGGATCGTTGGCTCTATCAACCCCGTACGGTAAGACGTGATTTTACGTATGGTCACGCTGTACCTAACCTGCATTCGGTATGTAGAAGGCTTTCGTTCGAAACCCGTGTGTATATTTACGTGACAGTGTGACACGCTCGCAGACGCAACGGGACGTAATATTTTGTGTGTCGTGTTTGTTTTTGTTGAAACAAAACGCATAAATCGTCACAATATATTTATTTAAAGCCTGGTGTTTCTGTTTTATGTCTTCATTTTTATTGTTTTAACGTTTTTTTTTGATAACTAGTCGGGATGTAAAATAAAATACTGTGTGTTGGTAAAAGGAAAAAAAACTAGGTAAAATAAAAAAAACTTAAAACATAAAAATAATCATAACTTCAATTCGTCCTAAATCATTGTTGTGAAAATTAACAATTGACAATGACCATTTTTTTTTATTAAAAATTAACTTTTTTATTAGCGGCCAGTACGCTATACAATATTGACCAAACGTGCTGAACGTTTTTCGTCATTTTCCTTAACATTTGCCTTCCTTAAAAGAACACTGTATGAATATATTTTATACGTTTTCAATTTTGTGAAAAAATATAACTGAGTATCACGATCAATTTGCTGTCAATTTTGCTGATCAATTTTTGTTCTACTTATTTTGAAAGATACGAAAATTCACGAAGATCATCTAAAACCCATCTCATTAGACGAAGTGAACAAAATTTTTCCTACCTTTTAAAATACTATATCAAGTTGAAAAATGAATATATTTCATAGCTTTCCAGCACAACATCGTCCCAGTAAAACTTCCATAATATAACTTAATTTTAAAACACATAATTTTATATATATCCTCGAAAACAAATATAATAAAACTTTTATTAGAATCAACAGAAAAATGAACGGTTACGATTATTATCAATTTACCTGAAAAACTTTTGGGCCAAAAATTCTCTCACATATTGCACGCAAAAATTTACACTAAATTAAAAGCATCAGGTGTACATTTTTGGATATATGCGATGTAACTTACTCTGGAATACGTGAAAAACCCTGTATTTAATTAAAGGAGTTTTGTTTTATTTGGTTTTGTGGATATACCGAGCCAACCCATTTGGGAGTTTAATTTTAAATATTGACGAATACTTTGAGCTCCAAAAGTTATTTTCACATAATTTTTGACAAGGTTTATTGCAAAAATGTAACTAATTTTCTGTGAAGCCTGTTAAATTTTTCGGAAAATTAATTACATTCCAGTTTTTTTTTATTTTATTTTTTATTTATTAACAATAAATAACCAACCCTATTATTACAGTGTTACCCAATGCGATAGAGTTGACTTACTTGACTTAAGGTCCTATGTCCCCTAGCTGGGGCAGAGGGCATCCACAGTGCGTCGCCATCCCACTCGGTCTTGAGCTTCGCGTTTTATTTCGCTCCAAGTCTTCCCTAGATTCTTCACCTCTGCAATGATTGTCCGCCGCCAGGTCTGTTTAGGGCGGCCACGTTTACGCTTTCCTTGGGGATTCCAGTCTAGGGCTTGCCTCGGTATGTGTTCGGGGTGCCTTCGGAGCGTGTGGCCGATCCAGTTCCATTTGCGGCGTTTGATCTGCTGGTCGATCGGAGTCTCACCGCAGCGTTCCCACAGGTCTACGTTGGAGATTTTCTCAGGCCAGTAAACACCGAGAATACGGCGAAGACAGCGGTTAATGACGACTTGGAGACGGTGCGAGATGTCTTTAGTGACCTTCCACGTCTCACACCCATACAGCAAAACGGTTTTCACATTGGACCGGAATATTTTGAGCTTAACTCTCCTAGTCAGTTTCCGTGATTGCCACACAGGACGGAGCTGTGCGAAGGTTGCTCTTGCCTTGGCGATTAATGCGATAGAGTAGCTAATTAAATTTTAATTCTATTAAGTAATTTAAGTATAATAATAAGGATAATTCATATAAAAGTAGTCTAAGTACAGTTGAACAAGTACCAGTTCCCAAGGGTTAACGAAAAATGACATTAGAATAGAATAGAATAGATTTATTTTCAAAATTGGATACAAGGTATCACTTATTGACGTCACATAACTTAAATCTAATTATAACTACTACCGCTTCCAAAGCGCATGTGTAGAAGAAGCGGCGGAACAAACTACACTGCAGCATTTTCATAGGACGTCAATTTACAAATATAGATCTCTTAAATCTAAATCGTGGACGAATGCACATTGTCTACAATTGTAATATGTGATTATAAACTTGGGATTCATTTGGACGATCGGCTAGCAACCTGTCACTATTTGAATCTCAATTCTATCATCAAACTACAAAAGCTGAACGTGGCCTATCAGTGTTTTCAAGACTGCTGGCTCTGTCTTTCCCACAAGGGAAAAAACGTGACCATATGTATGTAAACGTATACATATAAGTATCAATTAAAAATACATTTCGCGCATAAATTTTGTATTCTCAAGTAAAAAAAAATTCAATAGACTATACTCGCATAAGATGTAAAATTGTCGTTAATTTCCGCGTACATTCCTAGGAATCCCCTCTCAGGGTAGGGCACTGTTTTACATAATATTACTTTCAGTTCTTAGATACCATATTTCCATTGTACCAGCTGTACCAGATTCCAAAATAAATTATACCCTATATGTTGGCCAGGCACAAGAGCTATGCAACAAAAAGAGTTTTATTCACATCCGTTCAGTAATTCCGGAAATAAGCGTGTACATACAAACATACAGACTTTTTTTTCAAATTCACGCTAGGTTACTATTTTTATATCGTCATAAATTATTTATTTTTAATATACATACTCTATGTGCAGACAATTTTTTTTTTATTATAAATAGTTTTATTATATGTATTGATAACTTTTATTATAAATTCACGCATGTGAAAACGAGACAAATGCCCATTCACACACACATAAACATTCTTCACATAAAGTGTAGTGACTCCGACATTTTCCTGTATTTCCGCGACGTACTCGACAATGGCGTGTTCTGTGAAATTAAAAGCTCGTTGACAAGTGTGAAGTGCGCTTTAGCTGCAGCTTGTAATCTGCGTGTCATTAACATAGGGCGTCGAGATTTTTTTTAATGGCATGAAGAGGTGGATATGTCAGATTTTTTTTCTCTTTTTAAC
This sequence comes from Amyelois transitella, assembly GCF_032362555.1. Lineage (NCBI taxonomy): Eukaryota > Metazoa > Arthropoda > Insecta > Lepidoptera > Pyralidae > Amyelois > Amyelois transitella. Next base: position 10,842,248 of record NC_083516.1, on the reverse strand, counting down.
CTACCATAATCCCAGATGCCGTGTGGTTCCCGGCACCAATACAAAAAAGAAAAGGACCTCTCCATCTCTTTCCCATGGATGTCGTAAAAGGCGACTAAGGGATAGGCTAACAAACTTGGGATTCTTCTTTTAGACGTTGGGTTAGCCACCTGTCACTATTTGAATCTCAATTCTATCATTAAGCCAAATAGCTGAACGTGGCCATTCAGTCTTTTCAAGACTTTTTTTTTCAAAGTTTCTGGTCTGGATTGGTTAAAGTTTTGTTAGTGATATACCTACGTATCACAAGAAAGGTTATTTTTTTAGTTACGAAATGAAAGATTTGGACTGTAAATTAAGAAATACTCCAATTTCTATGAGTCAGATATGAAGTAACAAGTTTTTAAGTAAACTGCTGTATTTTTTTGAACTTACGTGACACATGATCATTTACATAAATCACGCCTCTTTCTCAAAAAGGGTAGGTAGAGACAACATCTTTCCACTTACCACGATCCCTGCATACTTCTTTCGCGTCATCCTCATTCATAACTCTTCATGCAAGCTCATCGGTTTCGTGCACTCTTGACCTGACCTTTTGCCAGTAGGACTTCGATTTGATCGAGGTACGTACATCTAGGCTTACACGTAGTCACATACATACATATGGTCACGTCTATATCCCTTGCGGGGTAGACAAAGCAACAGAGTTGAAAAGACTGAATGGCCACGTTCAGCTATTTGGCATAATGACAGAATTGAGATTCAAATAGTGACAGGTTGCTAGCCCATCGCCTAAAAAAAGAATCCCAAGTTTTTAAGCCTTTCCCTTAGTCGCCTTTTACGACATCCATGGGAAGGAGATGGAGTGGTCCTATTCTAGTTTGTATTGGCGCCGGGAACCACACGGCATGTAGAAAAATATTCTTATTCAACTATTTAATTAAACACTATTTAAGTTTAAACTCGCTGCAATCAGCGGTGTCGTTAACTTCTACTGGATTTCACTAATCGCCCCATTAGTGGTTAAATGCAGGGTTAACTATAATATGTACATATAGTTAGGATTTGGCTAATTGAATGCGCTGAATAACTAAGCATTTTGCATAGAAACTATATTTTTTTAAGGCTTATAAACTTGGGATTCTTCTTTTAGGCGATGGGCTAGCAACCTGCCACTGTGTGAATCCCAATTCTATTAACAAGACCATCTGTCTTTTCAAGACTGTTTGTTGGCTCTGTCTACCCCGCAAGAGATAAATATACGTGAGTATATGTATGTACATACATACATACATAAAATCACGCCTCTTTCCCGGAGGGGTAGGCAGAGACTACCTCTTTCCACTTACCACGATCCCTGCATACTTCCTTTGCTTCATCCACATTCATAACTCTCTTCATGCAAGCTCGGCGGTTTCGGGTACTTTTGACCTGACCCTTCACCAGGACGTCCTTAATTTGATCAAGATATGTTCGTCTAGGTCTTCCCACTCCAACCTTTCCCTCCACACTCTCCATGTATATCTGCTTAGTCAACCTGTTTTCATTCATCCTCTCCACATGACCGAACCATCTCAACATACCCTTTTCTATTCCTGTAACTACATCTTCTTTCACATCACAACATTCCCTTATCACGCTGTTCCTTATCCGGTCACTCAATTTCACACCCAACATACTCCTTAACGCTCTCATTTCCGCTGCATTTATTCTGCTTTCGTGCATCTTTTGCCATACCCAACTTTCACTCCCATACATTAATGTCGGGACCAACACGCCCCTGTGCACAGCCAGTCGAGCCTTTTTGGATAGTTTCTGACTGCTCATAAAGGCATGCAAAGCTCCATTCACCATGTTCCCCGCGTTCACTCTCCTTTCAATATCACTATCACACTTGCCATCTGATGTAAACTTTGATCCTAAATATACAAACTCTTTCACTTGCTCAACTTTTTCTCCTCCAATCAAAATATTACATGCTGTCATTTCTTTCTCCATTTCAAAAACCAGTGTTTTAATTTTACTTACGTTCACTTTCATTCCTTTCTCTTTTAAAGCTTCATGCATACAGTTTACCATCTCCTGTAACTCCTCCGCTGATGACGCCAGTATAAACTGATCGTCGGCATAGAGCAGACATTTGACGAGTAACTCATTCATCCTTAATCCACTTTCAGACTCTTTCAAATCTGTCAAACAACTATCCATAAATAGGTTGAACAGCCACGGTGACGCAACACATCCTTGCCTAACGCCTTTCTCAATCTTAAACCACTCAGTGTGCGCTCCGTTTATCCTGACACAAGCACTCGAATCCTCATATAAGGATTTCAGTGCTCGTATTAAGAGACTGCTCACCCCATGCATAGAAAGTGCTGACCACAATTCATTCCTCTCAACTCTGTCATAGGCCTTTTCCAAATCCACGAATGTGCAATAGACTTTTTGACTCTTGGCCAAAAACTTTTCGGCTATGCACCGCAAAGAAAAGACCTGATCAGTACATCCCATTCCCTTTCGAAATCCCGCTATGTATGTATGTATTATATATTAAAGGTAATTATTAATAAACAGGGTATAGCTTATAATATAACCTGGCTATTGACGTGTGAATGCGCTGACGAATATATTGGAGCTGTTAATCACTAATGAATGGGTGGAACATACGGGGATGAATTATGTTTAGGTAAAAAAAACATTATCCAAATTACAGTATGCTCTGATACAAACATACAGTCATGTCTTTTTTCCTGGCGTGGTAGACAGAGCCAACAGTCTTGAAAAGACTGAGGCCACGTTCAGCTTTTTGGCTTGATGATAGAATTGAGATTCGAATGGTGACAGGTTGCTAGCCCATCGCCTAAAAGAAGAATCGAACGAACGAGATGGAGTGGTCTTATTATTTTTTTATTATCAATTCTCGAAAAATATTTTAAGCGAAAGAACTTGAATTTTACCTTTAGTCGCAGTATATGATATTCGCAAAACATCATAAGAGCAAGACATTATAATCTCAAAATAGCACATTCTCAAAATATGATATTCTCAAAATATCATAATAGCTAGACATAAGATTCTCGTAAAAACACATTCACGAAATATGATTTTCGCAATATACCACACTCGCAAAATATGATAAGCTCAAAACATTATATTCTAAGTACAGTAAGGCATATGTAATTGATATATTACGATATATGACAAAAATTTATGTAGCTAGACAAAAAAGAGCGGAGGAGGTGACCGCTGGAAGTGCTGGAAATGGTAGATATATTATTTCGAAACATAGTATTATTTGTTAGGTATTACAAAACAAATTATTTATTCTTATTACAAAAAACAAAATAAAAAATATTCTTATTATGATTAATTATATTCAAAATATATTTACTACTAATATTTCTGTAAAACACTTAACCGTTTTAGACATACCGGAAGACTTATTGTTTTAAGTACACAATCATTGACGATACTTTTAATTTTTTTATTTTTGTCTATCGTTTTTTTATTTCGTTTCTTGTCAGCAAAATGTAAATTGTTTCTTTCTAGTTTTACTTTTTGTATTTTTGCTTCTTTTTTCATTAATGCTATAAATTGATACAATGTTGGCTTTTTAGGAATTTTACTATTAATTCGGCGATGCCATCCTTCGACTCCATTTGTAGTTCTGTTTTTTTGATCATAACAGCTTAATATAGAACTGCTTATCTTTTTCATCCACTGATTATTAAAATAATCAAGAAATTTATTAATGTCTCGGTCTCGTGATGACATTTCCATAATCGTGTAGAATGTCTCCGGTATCAAATTTGATGGTAGCAGTGGTAACAATGAACAATATTGCACAATTTTTCGATTTTCTGCAGAGAGATCGAATTCTTTGCTTTTTTTGAAAACAGCGTTGCAAAAGTGATAATAGCAGCCTTTGACGGTTGCATTTGGGAATACCTGGTTTACAGCTTTAACAACAGGCAGTTCGTAATCGCACTTGTACATATTTAAGTTCAATCCGAATTGTAGTTTAAGTATAGAAAAAAAAGCACTCGTACGTTTTTTGCTGTTTGTTGGGAAGTAAAGCAAAAATTATTGGAATAAAATTAATTGTTTCTTCAGTACGTGCCACGTCGACATGTAAGCTGTATAGTTGATAATACGGCTTAGGTACAATCTTAAACGTACCGTCTCCGTAAATACTTGATACCGTTTTTAAATATTCACGTATCTCTGCACGTGTCAACATTGAAAAAAATATAATACGGCCAAATGATTCATGTACGTCGTATAAATAGAAATCTCCTACTAAGTTATCTGGAAGTCTTATGTTAAATGAGTCTTTTTTCAAGTTATCCATATTTAAATATTTATTTCTAGCTCTGTACAGAGTATCTTTTTTTGACGCAAATATTGGTATTTCATGTTCTTGACCCTTGAAATCGTGTTTTAAAATATTGTTCTCAAAAATCTTTTGCGCAGAAGTAAAATTGGTGCACACCTCATTCTTACAGTCATCAACAATCAAATCTATTAGGTTGCTTGTAAAATTGGGAGAATCACAGACATGCTTAGCGGGTCTGATAATTTCATTGTTGGCGTTGAGAGTTATTGACGTTCTGCATTCTTGTTGCTTAGAACACCGCCAGTTTGTCGTCCCAGATTTGTTTTTTAAATAGAAATTGTACCTGTATCCCTGATAGAGTAACACCGGTTTATTTTTTTGACTTTTGATGAACTTTATTTCATTATTATTACATTTGAATTGTTCCATATTTATGCCTAAGCAGAGAAACACTAATTAAAGCAAAGTATTTTACCCTCTGAGGCAATAAATAATATGTTTAATCAAAGTTGACGTTTTTCCTGTCATTATTAGTCATAAATAATAAAGGAAAATAAATGGCCAGCCAGTACCACGTTTTAGGACAAGAATCAATTAAACGCAGTCTTGGTTTTATTGTAGCTGATGTTACTTTTGGATCAAAAATATCGTGAAATGCGAATATGATATTTGATTGAATATGATTTCCTGAGTATTAGCTTTTTTGCAAATATGATGTATTGGGAACATTATGATTCGCGAATATGATATCTAGCTATTATGATATTTTGAGAATATCATATTTTGAGAATGTGCTATTTTGAGATTATAATGTCTTGCTCTTATGATGTTTTGCGAATATCATATACTATTGAACATATTCTTCAAGTACCAATAACTGTTTTGTAATTTGTTATATTTATTTTTATGAGCAATGAAGAGTTTACAAACAAAAGGATGATCTTACATTAATTAATTTTTTTTTTGGAATATTTGGTTTATCATCCAAATATATTAAAAAAATCCTATCAATAAAATTCGCATTCGAATATGCTCAATTCGCTTAGAACGTGACAAATAAGGACGAGGTAACTAATTCCTTAATTAAATATATCAAAAACATTGGAATACAATCGAGCACATCATTATTTATGATTTCAGTTGCAGCATTATTTGGTATTGGTTTCGCTTCATTTCTGGTCTAGTAATCTGGAACCACTGGCGAGCTTGGCTAGCGGCCAACGTCATTCGCAATTTTGTATTTAACTTACCATTCGAAGTAGTTAAAAGTACTGTGCAAATTTTAAAGTAGGTAGGAATTAAGTTTTAATTTTTTTTTTCAAAGGCTTTCGACTCCGCTTTGGCGTTCACTGTTATCATACACATACATACTACTCTGTCAAGAAAGTAGCAGGAAAAGATCAATAATACACAAACTGTTTGTTATTCATCCAAATTTATTTTATCACCTTCAAAATATGCTCCTTTAGAAACGATACACTTACGCCAACGAATAATCCAATCATCAAAACATTTTTTAAACGCTGTTTCCGGAATTGAGGTCAGTTCTCGCCGCGAATTCTCTTTTATGTCTTCTACCGATTGAAAACGGGTGCCACGAAGTGGTAATTTGAGTTTAGGAAAAAGAAAAAAGTCGGCTGGAGCCATATCTGGTGAATATGGTGGTTGCTCGATGGTATTTGTTGAGTGTTTGGTTAAAAATTCGTTCACAATGATGGCCTTGTGCGAAGGTGCATTATCATGGTGCAAAATCCAAGAATTTTCTTTCCACAAATCTGGCCTTTTTCGTCGGATTTGCTCTCTTAAACGCCGCATAACACTCAAATAATATTCCTTATTTACCGTTTGACCTTCCGGCAAGAATTCCGAGTGCACAACACCGCGATAGTCAAAGAAAACAGTCAACATGACTTTGACTTTTGAACGACTTTGGCGTGGTTTTTTCGGTTTCGGTTCAGTTGGAAGGCGCCACTCCGAAGCTTGTTGACTAGTTTGCATGTCAAACTCGTAAACCCACGTCTCGTCACCAGTAACAATGCGTTTCATGAATGTTGGGTCGGAATTGACTCGTTCTAGCATGTCTTCAGCGACTCTCATGCGATTTAGTTATTGAAAAAAATTCAGGTCTTTTGGGACTAGCCGAGCGGCAACATGTTTCATACCCAAATTATTAGTTAAAATGGTACGGATCGACTCGTGAGATACAGAAAGTTCGGTGGCTATCTCTCTCAAAGTTGAATGAGGATTTTCAGTCACTATTTCCTTCACTTTTGCGATGTTAACTTCAGTTGCAGACGTTGATGGCCTACCAGAGCGAGGCAAATCTTCCATCACATCTCGACCGCTTTTGAACGCTTTGTACCACTCATAAGCACGAGTTTTTGATAAAGTCGATTCACCGTAAGCCTTCTGTAACATTTTCAGTGACTCCGAACACGATATTCCATTGGCAATGCAAAATTTAAGACAAACTCTTTGTTCGATGTTTTTATCCATTATGAAATTAGCAATACACACTAGATATGATATAACTAAAAATAGCACTGTATTTAATGTAAACAACAGATGCAACTCAAACTCCGCGCCAAAATGGAAAACAGTTGTGCCAATCTAACAACAACAAAAAAAACAAAAATTTGAATTTGGAACCATAAATAAATAATCCATTCCCGATACTTTTCTGACTGAATGTACATAAATAAATCACGCCTCTTTCTCGGAGGGGTGGGCAGAGACCACATGATTCCACTTGCCACGATCCCTGCACACTTCTTTCGCTTCATCTACAGTCATAAGTCTCTTCATGACTAGACCTTTTGCTAGAACGCCTCCAAATGACCTTTAAACAGTCCGTGGTCAAACGGTTAAAAATGTACGAAGTAAAAACCGTAATTTTTGTATGCTTCTAACGTTACATATATAAAACATAACGCGTCTTTCCTGGGTTAACAGAGAATAAATATAAATATATACAGGACAAATTACACAGATTGAGTTAGCCTCGAAGTTAGTTCGAGACTTGTGTTACGAGATACTAACTCAACGATACTTTATTTTATAATAAATACTTATATAGATAAACATCCAAGACCCAGGCCAATCAGAGAAAGTTCTTTTCTCATCATGCCCTGACCGGGATTTCAACCCGGGACCTCCGGTGACACAGACAAGCATACTACCGCTGCGCCACAGAGGCCATACATCTTTCCATTTGCCACGATACCTGCGTACTTCTTTCTGCCAAATGCTTCTCTATTCCCTAGTTCAGTACATTCGTTTCATTCCTAGCTGACGATGTTATGCTATGGGAAAAACATCTATTATGAATGTCTATGAGCTAATCAAGTTTTCCTGCAAAAGTTACGGAGGGCAGACGGGAATCACACCATGTAAAAACTTGAAATCCCATTGGGGATAAGTCCGCCATTGTACGTATTCTTCTAAATCCAATAACTGTTTTGTAATTTGTTATATTTATTTTTATGTGCAATAATGAGTTTACAAACAAACGTGCCTTACCCAGCCTCAAGAACGAAAACAGACGCAGGCGAAATAAATCCTATCTATTTTAAAAGAGTAATTGGAAAACGACACGGGACCGTCCACAATAAACTCCCATATGTTTTCACTGAACATCATGCAGCTTTCAGCGGCCACTGACGTAATACCCTCGCCTAAATCATAAGGTTTGTTCAGAGCGATAGCCGAACATTAATCTAGCTGCCACGCTAATGAAAGTGAAAGTCGTGACTTTGGTCTTTTGTTCTAATTACACCGTGTTTTGGGTTGGGCTATTACAAATTATGGAGAAAAACTTATTATACAACTCAGAAGTTCTTTTTTATCGACAATCGTAAAGATTTTTTATTATTAGCATAAATAATAGAACACAGAGAGAGAGATCGTGGCAAGTGGAAAGAGGCAGTCCCTGCCTACACCTCCGGGAAAGAGGTGTGATTTTATGTATGTATGTATAATAGAACACGTTTGTTGTATATGTAACTACTACTAACTAACTAGGCTTACAAAATTGGGATTCTTTTTTTTAGGCGATGGGCTAGCAACCTGTCACTATTTGAATCTCAATTCTATCATAAAGCCAAATAGCTGAACGTGGCCATTCAGTCTTTTCAAGACTGTTGGCTCTGTCTACCCCGCAAGGGATATAGACGTGACAATATGTATGTATGTATGTACTAACTAACTACAACATGTAACTTTACCTTATAATCGTACCGTGTCCGAATTCCGGAAACACATTGAACCTTTAGGTTGTATTGTATATTAACTTACGGCCTCTGTGGCGCAGCGGTAGTACGCTTGTCTGTGACATCGGAGGTCCCGATTTCGAATCCCGGCCAAGGCATGATGAGAAAAGAACTTTTTCTGATTGGCCTGGGTCTTGGATGTTTATCTATATATAAGTATTTATTATAAAATATAGTATCATTGAGTTAGTATCTCGTAACACAAGTCTCGAACTTACTTCGAGGCTAACTCAATCTGTGTAATTTGTCCCGTATATATTTATTTATTTATTTATCATTCCCTCTGAACAGAGACCGCGTGAATTTCAGAATGTTATCACCTAACAGGTGACTAACTTACTCTTATCTTAACGAAGCAGCGCGTCGGTGCATTGTATAAATCATTTTAGCGCTACAGATTTATGAATCAAATAGAATTGTAATTCACAGTAAATCTAGAGTATACTTAATTAGAACAGATACGAATACGTAACTTAATACTTCGTCCACCCCGTAAAAAATAAAGATGTGATTTATACACCTAAACTATCATATAATCACGTCTGCATCCCCCGCGGCGCAGCCAGAGACAACAGTCTTGAAAAGAATTAAAGGCCATGTTCAGCTGTAAGGCTTTATAATATTCGTAGAATTGAGATTCAAATAGTGACAGGTTGCTATGCCCATCGCCTAAAAAAAAGGATCGCAATTTTATTAGCCTATCCCTTGGTCGCCTTTTACGACATCCATGGAAAAGAGTGGAGATGGAGTGGTCCTATTCTAAAGCGGCGGAAACCACACGGCACTTATAAATTATCAAAGTTTAAATCATTGTCATCCTGACACAACTCCACTCGTTTTGTTATCTAAAACCGATCACATTGTAATTGATAAGTGTTCTTGATCATTTCTCTCCTGACAGTGAACGCTGTCAATCAGGACAGGAGTGACAAGTTCAGTAATAAGACGCCATTCTTGTCGGGACCCAGTCTTGGACACATGAAGAGCCCGACGTGAAGGGGAGTGATTGATGGTGTGAGCCAAGTAGTTTAATTATCCTACTACTATTTCCTACTACTATTATAAAGGCGAAAGTTTGTATGGATGTTTGTTACTCTTTCACGCAAAAACTACTGAACCGATTACCATGAAATTTGGTATGTAGGTAGCTGAAGACCCAGAATAACACATAGGCTACTTTTTATCCCAGAGTTCTCGCGGGATTGATAGGGTTTCCATGCGGACGAAGTCGCGGGCGGCCTCTAGTCTGCTATATTTGTCGGTCTTTGGGACGCAGTGGTAGTGTACATTATAGGAAGTATAGTTGCAAAGTTACGTTATTCACTACAGAAGACAAAAGGAGAAAAGATGAGAGAAATAATCAGTTTAAAAGTACCTAATTTTCGGACATCTCTGACATTTTTTCCTAACTAACAAACCATGGTAACCGTTACTAAAGCGTGCGTTAAGAAGGTTGCCTAGATAGACTATGCATACACATAAATCACGCCTCTTTCCCGGAGGGGTAGGCAGAGATCATCTTTCCACTTGCCACGATCCTTGCATACTACTTCGCTTCTTCCACATTCATGACTCTCATCATGCAAGCTCGTCGGTTTCGGGTACTCTCGACCAGACCTTTTGCTAGAACATCTTCGATTTGATCAAGGTACATTCGTCTAGGCCTTCCCACACCAATAGTCCCATTCACACTTCCTTTGTATTAGCTTAGTCAACCTGCTTTCATTCATCCTCTCCACATGACCAAACCATCTTAACTTACCCTTTTCTATTCCTGTAACTACATCTTCTTTCACATCACAACATTCCCTTACCACGCTGTTCCTTATCCTGTCATTCGATTTTACACCTATCATACTCCTAAGCGCTCTCATTTCCACCGCGTTTATTCTACTTTCGTGTTTTTTCTGCGACACCCAACTATCACTATGTATATAAACGTATGTGTAGATTACGAGTGACAAAATACTGAATTTTGATTGTTTTGATAACGAACCGATGCTATTTATGAAATGAATAATGTACTTCTTCTTAAAAAGAAAAATAATATAAAACACAAATCTATTTCTTACGTAACAACATATATTTTCCCACTAAACCTCAGCAAAAATAACGAATGAAACGTCACAAGAAATAAATTTTCCTCCATATCAAAAGCCGATATAGAAATGAACGGAAAAAGATTCTCAATTCGTTACTTTTGTCGTCTTTGGTATTGTTAAAGTTATTGGATAATATTAGTAATACACTTCTGATCGAAGACACGTTAATTCGTTTTTGACAAAAAAAATTACCTTGTGCTTCTAATTTAAAGAAATCTTAAGTGCCAGGTAATCACTCCGTATCCTTCCCATGTATATCGTGAAAGGCGACTTAGGGAAAGGAAAAAATAAACTTGGAATCTTCTAGCAATATGTCACAGTTTTTCAGTCCAGTTCCATCATTTATTTATAAGCTGAACGTGACCTTTTCAAGACTGTTGGCTCTGTCTACCCTAGAGATATAGACGTAATTATGTGTGTGTATGTACAAAAAAATTGTGAACAATGCTTCATATTTTTTTGTTTATTTGAATCTAGTACTCCTCATTTTTTAAAGAAGGTTTTCTCATTTGACGGCATTACAGCTGAACGTGGTCATAGCCTTTTCAAACAGCTTTTATCCGCCACTACGTCCATAATAATCGTTACATAATATAATATGTATGTATGTGTCACAGTGACCACTCATATCCGGTCAGATAGAAGTCAGTCAAAAGTACTATTGACCGAGAAGGTCGTCAATTTTTTTTTTTCTTTCAGATAAATTTTGACGGGATACAATTTAAGACTGTAACATACACATATCGAACGTAAGTGAAAAGTTTGTGATATTACGAGTGTATACTAGCTGTGCGCGCGACGTTGTTCGCGTGAAGCATATGAATTACTGCCTCTAATTTACATACATACATATGATTACGTCTATATCTCTAGCGAGGTAGACAGAGCCACCAGTCTTGAAAAGACTGATAGCAGGCCACGCTCAGCTGTTTGGCTTAGTAATAGAGTTTTGGGATTCAAATAGTGACAGGTTGCTAGCCAATCGCCTAAAAGAAGAATCCCAAGTTTATAAGCCTATCCCTTAGTCGCCTTTTACGACATCCGTGGGAAAAAGATAGAGTCGTCCTATTCTTTTTTCTAATGGTGCCGGGAACCACACGGCACATCTCTTATTTATATCGTACAAAATGAAATAACCACTTCCAAATAATGTATTTATACTTACAGTAACTACTATAATTTGAACATCTCAAAGTGCTGTGCGAGTTATATAAAGTTCTCTAAAGAAAACACGTTTGGTTATTCAGTGCAGACAGACAATTTATTATAAAGAATATTGACACTTTTGTTTTAGTTCACACACCACAGACTAAGTGTCGCTAGTAGTTGCATTTTGATACAATGTTATTGTCTATTACCAACACCCCCACTTATCAAAATAAACTAAACATTACAATTTTAATATACCCAAAGATTCCATAAATTTATAGTGTTTGACTGCACTTAGACCTTTAGTCAACAAATCTGCCGGCATTTCATTTGTAGATAAATAATTGACTTTTACTTTTCCACTATTGACAGTCTCTCTAACAAAATGATGTTTAACATCAATATGTTTTGTCCTGTTGTGACATTGATGATTTGTAGCCATCTTCAATGCACTTTGATTGTCGCAATTCAACCTAATTGTTGACAAAGATCCAGTTAGCTCATACAATAGTTCTCTTAAATATACAGCCTCCCTACAGGCTTCAGAGAGCGCGACATACTCGGCTTCGGTGCTCGAAAGGGCAGTAACTCTCTGCTTCCGACTCTGCCATGAGATGGCTGTACCCGACATTACAAAACAAAATCCGGTATACGATTTTCTATCTAGGTTATCGCTTGCCCAATCAGCGTCAACAAAACCTTGCAAGTCCCCTCCATGACTACTAAATTTTAAACAATACTTTTTCGTCTTTTTTAGATATTTAAGAACTCTTTTGGCATAGTTCCAGTGTTCAGTACTATAGCAAGTATTAAATTGACTTAAATAAGATACAGAGTAGGTGATATCAGGTCTTGTCATGACCGCAAGATACATAAGACAACCCAAGAGTTTTTGATAACTAAGTCCTACTGTACATTTTTCTACTTTTGGTATATTCAATTTATTTTCTATAGGTGTATCAATTGTACTACAATTGCTCATATTAAATTTCAACAATAATTCTTCTATATACTGTTGCTGATCTATAGTTATCTCATATTTATTACAATCTTTCTGAACACTAATATTCATACCTAGATATTGCTTAACCTCACCCAAGTCTTTGATTTCAAATTCTGAATTTAAAATATCTTTTAACTTTTCAGCCTCATTCTTACTATTTGAAAATATGAGAAAGTCATCTACATACAAAGCTATTATAATCTTTATATCTTTACACATCTTTATAAATAAACAAGGCTCTTGTATACAGTTTTTATACTCATTTTTACATAATACATCAGAAACTCTCTCATACCAAGCCAAGGCGGATTGTTTTAATCCATATACTGCCTTCTTTAGCTTGAGTACTTTCCCTGATGTTTCTGATACATAACCTTCAGGGGCACACATATAAATTTCCTCATTTAAATGACCATTTAGATAAGCAGTCTTAACATCTAACTGAGTAATGTTCAGTCCTAGTTTTACACTTATTGCAAACAATAGTCTTAATGTAGAGTGTCGCACCACTGGTGAAAAGGTCTCACTATAGTCCAGTCCACGTTTTTGGGTAAAACCTTTTGCAACTAATCGCGCACGATATTGCACTTCACTATCACTTTTGATCTTTTTCTTTAACACCCAACGACATTTCACAATTGTAGCCCCTTTTGGAGCATCAACAAGCTCATAAACTTCATTCTTCCTGAACGACTCCATTTCCTCATCCATTGCCTTCTTCCATTGCTCGCTTTCAGGACCATTCAAGGCTTCAGTCACTGTCAGTTCAGTATCCTCTGTAGCCAACAAGCCTGTCTGATCGTACCTAGCTGGCTTACGTCTCTCCCTCTTCGGTCTGTCGGAGATCTGTTCTGGCGAATGAGTTGGGCTGCTCAATGATGAACAATCAGGAACGTAGGTCTCATCAGCTTCATAGCATGTCAACTGTGATGATTCACTGTCAGAGTTTTCTTCGGTATCTAGTTCTGATCGTTCCAGACATTCTGCCCCCACTGAACGATCATCCCCTACTGGGTCAGCCAAGCTTTCTTCTACATTCCATATTGTTTCTGTAGTTGCAGGCATTGCTTCTGACACTAGTGACTCCATCACCACTACATCTCGGCTTGTAGTAACCTGGTTGGTGACAGGATTGTATACTCGGTAGCCCTTTACATGTTCTGAATAACCAACAAGAATATGCTGCTGAGCTTTCTTGTCCCATTTGTTTCTCCTTTCTTTGGGAACATGCACCATGACTGGACTGCCAAAGATCCTTATATTGCTCAAATTGGGCTTCGTTCCTTGCCACATCTCAAATGGTGTCTTGTCATTGAGGCCTGATACTATAGATCGATTTTTTAAGTATACGGCAGTTGATACTGCCTCTGCCCAAAACTTTTTACCTAAGTCAGCATCAAACAACAGGCATCTTGCCTTTTCAATAATTGTTCTATTGTTTCTCTCTGCCATACCATTTTGTTCTGGCGAGTAGGGGTTGGTTTTCTGATGTATGATGCCACAAGATTTCAAAAAACCTTCCATTTCTTTTGAACAAAACTCTCCACCATTATCTGTACGTAATATTTTAATCTGTACATTCTTTTGGTTCTCCACCATTGCTTTGAATTCTCTGAAGTATTTATAAACCTCATTTTTCTGTCTCATAAAGTAGACAAAGGACATGCGACTGTAGTCATCGACCAGAAGGAGGAAGTATTTAGATAAACCAATGGATTGGGTTTCCATTGGCCCACATACATCCGCATGCACAATTTCCAGCACTGCTGTTGCTCTAGTGCCTGTGGGGAACGGTAATCGGGGTTGTTTTCCTTGACAACAAACCGTACAATTAGATTTTGTCACTTTAAAAGAATCTTTATAGTCGACACCTTCCACAGAACCATTCTTCATTTTGGTCAAATCTTTTGTATTTATGTGGCCTAACCTCCTGTGCCATAATAAGGCACTTTCTCTGGCAATCAAACATTTTGGTGCCGGTGTATTTCTTAAATCTAGTTTATACACACCATCAATGAGGTTAGCAACTGCCACTAATTCATTCTTTGCATTGTGAATTAAACACTGACTATTTGAGAAAGAAACACTGTTGTTGTTTTTAATTATTTGGCTGACTGACAACAAATTTGTTGTAAGGCCTGGTACAAACAGAACATCCTTTATCTTGATATCATAGCCTTGCTGTGTTGATATTTCAATACTGCCTTTGCACAATACATTAAGCTTCTCATTGTTAGCTATCATAATCTCGGTGCATGTCTCTGGATTTGAAACTTCTTGCAACCAACTTTGGACAGCCGTCATGTGAACACTGGCTCCTGAATCCACGTACCAATCGTCTTTACTATATTTAGCACTCAAGAAAACAGCACTAAAAGCATTATTCGACTTATATTTGCTTGATTTTTCTAACATTGGACACTGATTACGATAATGACCCGGAGTTTTACATTTGTAGCAGGTAATGTTTTTATTTTTACTTGTCATTTTTACGTTTGTGGTTGATTTACCGCTATTGCCGCTCTGATCGGTGTTGCCATATTTTGTTTTAAATTTTTCCCATTTTGACGCAAACGCCGATTCAGTATTCTGCGTATCTTTCAAGGTCAATAATTCTAACGGCTCCGAATCTAATAACTTTGTTTTTATGACGTCAGCCGTAATCGCAATACCTGAGTGTTCTATGGCCATAATCATTGGTGTGAACTTATCTGGTAGTCCAGCAAGCATCAAAGATCCTATCCACTGATCTGTTATTTCAAAGCCGGTTCCACTCAACCTTTGTGATGTCTCCACAATTTGAGTCACGTAGGTGGTCATATCTTCACAATTTTCTCGCCGTATTGAAATCAAGTGACGTAGTAACGAAATCTTTCTCGAAAAACCTGAGTCATCAAACAGAGATTTAAGTTTATCCCATAACTCTTTCGAAGTTTTCGTCGTCTTGATATGCACGTACAAAGCTGGGTCGATAGTTAGGCATAATTTGGCCCGAGCCTTCGCATCATCTTCGGTTTTTATTTCCTTTTCTGCTACCGGTCGTACACAATGTAACATGCCATCCAATACCAGCACATTTTCAATTGCAAATGTCCACTCATCAAAGTTCTCTCGACCTTTTAATTTAGGCACACTGGCTAAATAGTTCGTCGACATATCGCACAACACAATCGTGATCCAAAATTAATAACTTTATCACTTTATTTTATGAAGCGTTAAATAGCCCATAACCTCTAAAGAAAACACGTTTGGTTATTCAGTGCAGACAGACAATTTATTATAAAGAATATTGACACTTTTGTTTTAGTTCACACACCACAGACTAAGTGTCGCTAGTAGTTGCATTTTGATACAATGTTATTGTCTATTACCAACAAGTTCAAACCTTTTACTTCAAGTAATGGCTGGAGGCCAACAGCTTTCAGCAAAGTGATTCTGATGTGACGTCAATTTTTACACTTTAGAGACAGCTATCAAAATGCAGCCATCTTTGTTAGATAGAACACTTTCTGATAGTTGATTGATTAGATTTTACTTTGTGTACATTTATTTATTTACCGTATAAATTTTTGAACCTCACTCAACTTGAATTTTACGGGTCTATACACCCCGGATTTTTGAGAGGCTTTCGTGGGGATATAAATCTAACACGTAGAGGCCTTTTGGAGAAGTTGATGTAATGTTGTTTCTCCTGCCAAAACCTGTTCCCGGCCATATCAATAATCGATTTATCCATGAACAGGTCTCGGCAGAAGGTGGAGCTATTACAAAATAAGGAAAAGAATGACGGGTTATGGAGTTGACGTTTAGATGGATTTAAAATAGGCTATTGCTGGAACCACACGGTACTAAATTCTGAACACCGCAATAATACTTGAACAACAAAAAGTTCTTTGCTTCTCAGATTGTCGGGGTTGTATGAACTGGAACAAGTAATCCTAACACCATTTTGTCTCGAAGTTTCTAGAAGTGCGCGGAACAAGATCGCAATGTACTTACAAAGAAATATACTTTTGTATGTTAATGTTACTTTTATTATATATACATTCAGTCAGAAAAGTATCGGGAATGGATTATTTATTTATGGTTCCAAATTCAAATTTTTGTTTTTTTTGTTGTTGTTAGATTGGCACAACTGTTTTCCATTTTGGCGCGGAGTTTGAGTTGCATCTGTTGTTTACATTAAATACAGTGCTATTTTTAGTTATATCATATCTAGTGTGTATTGCTAATTTCATAATGGATAAAAACATCGAACAAAGAGTTTGTCTTAAATTTTGCATTGCCAATGGAATATCGTGTTCGGAGTCACTGAAAATGTTACAGAAGGCTTACGGTGAATCGACTTTATCAAAAACTCGTGCTTATGAGTGGTACAAAGCGTTCAAAAGCGGTCGAGATGTGATGGAAGATTTGCCTCGCTCTGGTAGGCCATCAACGTCTGCAACTGAAGTTAACATCGCAAAAGTGAAGGAAATAGTGACTGAAAATCCTCATTCAACTTTGAGAGAGATAGCCACCGAACTTTCTGTATCTCACGAGTCGATCCGTACCATTTTAACTAATAATTTGGGTATGAAACATGTTGCCGCTCGGCTAGTCCCAAAAGACCTGAATTTTTTTCAAAAACTCAATCGCATGATAGTCGCTGAGGACATGCTAGAACGAGTCAATTCCGACCCAACATTCATGAAACGCATTGTTACTGGTGACGAGACGTGGGTTTACGAGTTTGACATGAAAACTAGTCAACAAGCTTCGGAGTGGCGCCTTCCAACTGAACCGAAACCGAAAAAACCACGCCAAAGTCGTTCAAAAGTCAAAGTCATGTTGACTGTTTTCTTTGACTATCGCGGTGTTGTGCACTCGGAATTCTTGCCGGAAGGTCAAACGGTAAATAAGGAATATTATTTGAGTGTTATGCGGCGTTTAAGAGAGCAAATCCGACGAAAAAGGCCAGATTTGTGGAAAGAAAATTCTTGGATTTTGCACCATGATAATGCACCTTCGCACAAGGCCATCATTGTGAACGAATTTTTAACCAAACACTCAACAAATACCATCGAGCAACCACCATATTCACCAGATATGGCTCCAGCCGACTTTTTTCTTTTTCCTAAACTCAAATTACCACTTCGTGGCACCCGTTTTCAATCGGTAGAAGACATAAAAGAGAATTCGCGGCGAAAACTGACCTCAATTCCGGAAACAGCGTTTAAAAAATGTTTTGATGATTGGATTATTCGTTGGCGTAAGTGTATCGTTTCTAAAGGAGCATATTTTGAAGGTGATAAAATAAATTTGGATGAATAACAAACAGTTTGTGTATTATTGATCTTTTCCCGCTACTTTCTTGACAGAGTAGTATATATGTATATATATGACATATTTCCTTTTTTTGTTTAAAAATGATTATTCGTTTTACCGTTATTTTTATTACAGTGTGTTAATGTTCCATCCTATCTTAAAGGACTACATTTTAACCCAATGGTAGACTGTTAGATAATATTATTAGCATTAAGTGCTGCAGTGTAGTTTGTTCCGCCGCTTCTTCTACACATGCGCTTTGGAAGCGGTAGAAGTTTAATTAGATTTAAATGATGTGACGTCGATAAGTGATACCTTGTATCCAATTTTGAAAATAAATCTATTCTATTCTATTCTAAGTCCACCTATTGTAATATACAAATAATAAATATAACAATAAACAATGAATCCTACTTATATCATATATAAATATAATATATACAAAAGTTTGTGAATAAGTATGTATGTATAGATATTTGTTACTTGTCTTTCACACAAACACTAGTGAACCAATAACAATGAAATTAGGTATGTATACTGCTGTATGTAAACATTTTGGCAACTTTATATCATAGAGTTCCCGCGGGATTGATTCCACGCGGACGAAGTCGCGGGCGGCTGAATGGTAAGTTTATTAGCCTAACCCTTAGTCGCTTTCTACGACATCCATAGGAAAGAAAGGGGGTGGCGACATTTGATGTGTGACAATGGATACAATTAGACTTACAAATGGTGTTATAAAGACCCCATTTGTAATATTTATATCACGTTTTTATACAAACAGGGTTAGACATACTTTTGTTTCTCTTCTATATCTCAATTTATGCTCAGTGTATTATCCAACATGACTTTAATCTAGTCACGTTCAGGTTTATAGCTGTTGGAAAGAATTTTGCAACAAATACTCAATTTACAAGACTTTCTACTAAGTTATTGAGAACATATTAGACATGAAATGATATGCCGTGTGGTTCCCGGCACCAATAGAAAAAAGAATAAGACTACTCCATCTCTTCCCCACGGATGTCATAAAAGGCGACTGAGGGATTGGTTAATAAACTTGTGATTCTTCTTTTAGGCGATGGGCTAGCAACCTGTCACTATTTGAATATCAAATAGCCAAACAGCTGAACGTGGCCTATCAGTCTTTTTAAGACTGTTAGCTCTGTCTACCCCGCAAGGGATATAGACGTGATTGTATGTATGTTTATAGCTGTTGGAAAGAATTTTGCAACAAATCCTCAATTTTCTACTAAGTTTATCGAGAATACATTAGACATGAAATGGAATAAAAATCGACGTTTTGGCTGGAATCCAAACGTCAGGTAATTTGTGTAGTGATGCGTTATCAAATTTTGTGCTCATTCATTCATATAATCACCTCTTTATATATTATACTTGCAGGGTAGACAGAGCCAGTAATAAGTTAGTAGTTCAGCTGTTTGGCTCAATTATAGTATCGAGATTCAAATAGTGACAGGTTGCCACCCCATCGCCTTAGAAAAATTATCCCACGTTTATAACGCCTTTTACGACATCCATGGTTAAGACATGGAGTGATCCTATTCTCTTTTGTTATTAGTGCCGGGATCGAACCACCCAGCACAAAAAAGTACAATCACAAAAATAGCCCAAAGTTGAATTTTTCACGGATCGCAGACAAAATCCTATCGAACCTTCAAAACCAATTCCCAATTCGACTCAACAATTACAAGTCTATTATGTAAGAGGCTAGATCTTTAAAGAAGAGAATTACATTTCCCCTTTGAGGGCTCATTACTTATGCACCCTTAAAAGTACTGTTTTTTGTTCCACGATCGTAACAATCCATTCATTGGTTGGTTTATTTTTTTAAATTTCCGACATTTTTCAGGATTCCCAATGTACTGTTTTAGAGGGGTTCATAAAGCCTTTGAAGAAGGATCGGTAATTATTGAGTTGTAATATAGGATTTATACTTATAGTCACGTCTTTATCTCTTGAGGGATAGACAGAGCCAACAGTCTTGAAAATATTGAAAGGCCGCGTTCAGCTTTTTGGCTTGATGATAGAATTGTGTTTTTAATTTTATTATATTAAGTTTCGTTTTATCCGCTTCTTAATTTTATGTCAAAACAGCATAGTAAGTTAACTTAACAATTTGGGAATCACTGAGAGCCAAATAGCTGAACGTGGCAATTCAGTCTTTTGAAGACTGTTGGCTCTGTCTACCCCGCAAGGGATATAGACGTGACCACATGTATGCATGTTCGTTCAACCATCATGCCCTTGGCATATAAACATCAATTCGTCTCCCTCATCAAACCAAAACGATTACACTCGTATTATGATGGAAATATCTAATCAAACCGCCATCCAGACGTTAATTAACGCGAACGTTCGGCCAACGTATTTCCGTGACATTTGCCGATGACAAATTTATCTGAAACCACGGGAAACCATTTGTCATTCCGCGCCCTTCGCCCTCCGCCTGGCTTTTTGATGTGGCGTCAGGAAAATGGGCGACGCCGAAGCCATTTTGTTTTTATTTCTTTACATCTCTCATTCTATCATTAAGCCAAATAGCTGAACGTGGCCGTTTAGTCTTCTCAAGATTGTTTCCTCTGTCTACCCCACAAGGGATGTAGACGTGGCTATATGTATGTATGTATGCTCTCATTCTTCAAGCTTCAAATGATTACTTTAGAAGAGCGTCTAGTCGGTAATGGGTTTAAATGCATGTTACGCATAAAGGCAAAGGTTTATATCCCACTTCGGCCATGTACCAATTACTACATATGTTTAAAGTTATGTACCTACATTAGTTTGCCGTGTGGTTCCCGGCACCAATACAAAAAAGAATAGGACCACTCCATCTCTTTGCTATGCATATCGTAAAAAGCGACTAAGGGATAGGCTTACAAACTTGTGATTCTTTTTTATGCGATGGGCTAGCAATCTGTCACTATTTGAATCTCAATTCTATCATTAAGCCAAATAGCTGAACGTGGCCATTCAGTCTTTTCAAGACTGTTGGCTCTGTCTACCCAGCAAGGGAGATAGGCGTGACCATATATATATATGTGTGTATGTATGTAAAATTTAAAAAGAGTAGCTATCGAGTTCCAGGTGTAAATTATATTCAAGGCACAAACTATGTTTCAAGCAACCTGAATCAAGAAAATGTACTTTTAAACTGCAACTAAACAGTATTTTTGGGTTCAAGCCAAATTCACTGAAAGATTCAGTCCCTGGTTATTCCCAAATGAAACGATTAATCTTACACGTAACATTAACCTGTGGGACCATTAACCTGAGAGACACATTAAAGTCAATTTATTTAAACATTTAAAGAGTTCCCATACATTTAAATAAATTGTCGCTTCATACATATGTGGTAACCATTATTTCTTAAACTCGAGAATTTTTTAACGCCATCTGCATCGCAATGTAAAAAGATTAACGAATTATAGGTATATTAAGCACTTGAATATTATTTGTGGACTAGTTATATAATATGAATAAAAGCATTTAATTTAAATAAAGGAATAATTTTATATATCTCCTTTTATGTATATTATAATGATAAACATATTAATATATATGAAAATCACGAAAAGTAATAATATATAAATTGTAATAAGTAAAGTGTATTCGAATTATTTAAAAAAAAATGTATGTCCTATTGAGGAACTAAGATCGTCCTGGCACTATTAATTTATGTTTTTTCTCTTGGGTTTATCGGCTTTGTCTACCCCGTAAGAAATAAAGACGCGATAATTATGTGTGTGTACTTACACAGATAATAATAGAAAAACGAAAAAGGCATACAAAATTTATTCGTAAATCTCATAAGTAAAGACCAAATCCAGTTAACATTTTATTACACATACATATGGTCAAGTCTATCCCTTGTGGGGTAGACAGAGCCAACAGTCTTGAAAAGACTGAATGGCCACGCTCAGCTATTTGGCTTAATGATAGAATTGAGATTCAAATAGTGACAGGTTGCTAGCCCATCGCGTAAAAAAAGAATCCCAAGTTTGTAAGCCTAATTTTATTATTTGGATAAAATTATTTTAAACACTCTTCTTATAAGTACTTATGACATCAAATTAATCTGAAATCTTAGTCGGAGTTCCAAATTATCTAGACATTGTGAGTCGTAACAGCCTTTGTTAAAATTGCTGTTACTTTGCCAACTACAGTTAAACATAAATTTTGAATTCCCAACTCAGTTTGAGTCGTAAATGAATAACAATGAACTTGATAAATTTAAACATTCTCTTTTTCTTACGAAACGAAAATGTTTTTGTGTATAGTTTTGAGATTGTAAAAGTCAATGCCGGTCTTTATGACCATGACTATTCCACGCGGACGGAGTCGCGGGCACAGCTAGTTTGTACATAAAACCTTCCGAGGCCACCCTTGGACCTTTCTCATCTGTCGCCAGTCAAGCGGACACACAGAATATGATCGATCACCGCCCCTGACGCGACACTAACTGAAAGGGTAACTTATTACTATGCGACACGGAAAAATGGCCGTCAATGTGGAAAGCTGATCAAGCATATAACGGTTTTTTGAAATATTTTAAGCGAATATCGCTCTTTGCTTAGTTGAAGACGCTAAATGGTTTGGTCATGAGGAGAGGATGAATGAAAGCAGGCTGACTGAGTAAATATAAAAGGAGTGAATGGAAGTTTTAGTGGTGCCGTGTGGTTCCCCGCATAGGACCATTCCATCTATCTCTCATGGATGTCGTAAAAGGCGACTAAGGGATAGTTGGGTGAGCGACCCTAGGGTGGCCCTATTCTTATTCCTTACCACATCGTAAATGTATTTAATTTTATAATTTGTGCATCAACGTTTAATTTTGCCTTAAAGGTTATATTGATATTTTAAAGGCTGTTGTTGCTACAAGATAGGTACTTTGGCGGCTTACCTTAAATATAATTAACACTAAATCCCGTTAAAATGTCTTGAAAAATAAATAGGTAGTAATAATAAATAAAGTCGTAATATAAATCAGAGAAGAGCTTAGCTGTATAAACTGTGACATTTGACTGGGCACTGGCCAAATCATTGGCCTAATGACTGGCCAATTTAGTTGGCATGCCTCTAGCTACCATAAAATGTGAGAGCCCCTTGTCGTGGAATCATATTTTAATTTATTTTAAAGGTGTATTGTAAACTAGTCTCAGTCCGCGATTTCGTGCGCGTGGTATTAATGAATTTAACTAATTTTAGAAAAACATTTGTAAACTAAAATGAAATGCTCTTCGAGCTGAATATTAACATCCTCTGTTAAGATGCCAATTAAATATTTTTTTATTATTAATTTGCCTTTTTTTGTAACTGCGCTACCAACACGGCTTCTTTTTCTTAGACACACAAAAAAAAAGTCTCGTTCAAAACCTTATACTTCCGGTGATAAGCGTTAACAAACATACAAACTTATTTTATTCTTTTTACTGTAACTCATATACTATTATTTATTGATGTTGATAGATCATCTAACAGTCGAAGTTTGAGCAAATGTTGGCCCAATTAAAGCCAAAGTCTCGACCAATGTGCACGGCGGCCTCACTAAAATTAATTAAGCGGGAACACAATGATGACGCGGTTCTGTTAAAAGCCTGCTTATTTACATGGCCGCCCCCTGAACCCAGTTATACTTTAGTTAAAGTACCAACTCATTTTACAGGTTAATGGTCATTTATCAAAATCTTGTTTAGGCTGTGTATTTACAATGCTGACGGCAGTGCCGTGTGGTTCTCGCTACCTATATATAAGAATAGGACCACTCCATTTTTTCCCATGGGTGTCGTAAAAGGCGATTACGGGATAGGCTTTTAAACTTGGGATTCTTATTTAAGGCGACGGGCTAGCAACCTGTCGCTATTTGAATCTCAGTTCTATTATAAAGCCAAGCAGCTGAACGTGGCGTACTCGTATCAGTCTCTTTAAGACTGTTGGTTCTGTCTACCCCGCAAGGGATATAGACGTGACTACATTAATGAATGAATGAGAAGGATTTAAAAAGGCTGGCAGTGCATAGAGGTGTCTTGATCCTGACACTACTGTTCTGCCTACCCCTCCTGGAAATAGGCATGGTTTTATAAACCCAATGGTCACAAAATCTGAAGGCCGCATTTAGCAAAAATCATGTAACTTTAGTAATAGTGACAGGCCAGTTCTTCGCCTGCAAAAAGGCCAATTTTATAAGCCTTCTCCTTGATCAACCTTTACATACATACATACATACATATAGTCACGTCTATTTCCCTTACGGGGTAGACAGAGCCAACAGTCTTGAAAAGACTGAAAGGCCACGTTCAGCTGTGTGGCTTAATGATGGAATTGAGATTCAAATAGTGACGGGTTGCTAGCCCATCGCCTAAAAGAAGAATCCCAAGTTTATAAGCCTATCCCTTAGTCGTCTTTAACGACATCCATGTGAACGAGATGGAGTGGTCCTTTTTTTTTTTTTTATTGGTGCCGGGAACCACACGGCACTGACCTGCGACCTGACCTGACCAGCGTAGTTAGATTAAACTAGTAATTTCACATGGAACGCTGACCGAGCGACCCAGAGTGGGTTACAGTTACAGATAAAAATAAAATAAATCTATACTAATATTATAAAGCTGAAGAGTTTGTTTTGTTTGTTTGTTTGTTTGTTTAAACGCGCTAATCTCAGAAACTACTGAACCGATTTGAATAATTCTTTCACTGTTAGATAGTCTATTTATCGAGGAAGGCTATAGGCTACTTTTTATCCCGGATTTCCTACGGGAAACGTCAACAATGCAGGTGAAAGTTGAATGAGTCGGCCATCTGTGAGCTTACCACGCGAACGCTGCGCAAACCAACAAAGATATAGTAAAACAATGTACTAAAGACGTGAAGTACTCACTTTTTGCTACAAAAAAGTCCGCGAGAGCATATATCTATCTCTTAAGGTTTACTTACAATAACCACTTTTATGCTAATTTTTTTAGATTATTTTTTCATTATAAACATAAGTTATTTTGAAACCAATTTTCTTTAATTCAGTATTAATCCTTATCCAAATAAATATTTTTATTACTTTCGGCTTTTCATGTAGACTAAAATTGCCATTTACAGTATATAAATCAGATGAATAGGTTTTGAGATATAGTCGTTATAAGCAATTTGCAGCGAAACATTTAATACGGCGAACCAGCGTTCTTTCTAATACGCGACCGCCTGACCGCCGACCGAACGAAAACCGCATTAAAATCAGACCAGTAGTTTTGGAGATATATGCTAACATTGGTTTGCACAAACAAATACACAAACGCACAACCTCTCACCTTAAACGCATATATACGGTCTCCGTTCGGTCGCGGGTAATGATGTGGGCTAAGTCGTCGCCAAGTCGCATAACAATTAGCAGCTATAATTGATAAAGCCGAGGAGGATGTTTGCAAAAATAAATATGATGCCCAAAATAACTATTCCACGCGGACGAAGTCGCGGGCACAGCTAGTAAATATATACGGGACAAATTACACAGATTGAGTTAGCCTCGAAGTAAGTTCGAGACTTGTGTTCGAGATACTAACTCAACGATACTATATTTTAAAATAAATACTTACAATAGATAAACATCCAAGACCCAGGCCAATCAGAGAAAGTTCGTTTCTCATCATGCCCTGACCGGGATTCGAACCCGGGACCTCCGGTGTCACAGACAAGCGCACTACCGCGGCGACACTAAGGCCGTCAAAAGTTACAGATAAATTGGATTACTGGTTTTCCTAAGCTGGTAAGTTGGCTAATCTGTTGAAAGCTTCCTCAGCATTAACTAGATTTATAAGTTACATATATATAATCACGTCTATATCTCTTGCGGGGTAGACAGACAACAGTATTGAAAATAATGATTGGCCATGTTCAGCCGTTTGGCTTATTGATAGAATTGAGATTCAACTGGTGACAGGTTGCTAGCCTATAGCCTAAAACAATTCCAAGTTAAGGAACGAGATGGAGTAGTCCTATTCTTTTTATTTATTGCCGTCGGGAACCACAAGGCATACATATAAATCACGCCTCTTTCCCGGAAGGGTAGGCAGAGACCACATCTTACCACTTGCCACGGTCCCTACATACTTTTTTCGCTTCATCCACATTTAAAACTCTCTTCATGCATGCTCGGCGGTTTCGAGTTATCTTGACCTGACCTTTTGCTAGCTAAATTACAGCATACCATAAGAGATTACTTCATTATGTGAACGTTGAGGCAATCCACCTACTCGACTCCTTTTTTTATTGGTGCCGGGAACCACACGGCAATTTATAATGTCACCATTCTGACACACATAATTTATACATAGGTAAATACTCGTAATATCACGTCTTTTTTTCTCAATCTTTAAATTAATATGCCGTGTGGTTCCCGGCACCATTACAAAAATGAATAGGACCACTCCATCTCTTTCCTATGGATGTCGTAAAATCGATAGGCTTATAAACTTAGGATTCCTCTTTTAGGCGATGGGCTAGCAACCTGTCACTATTTGAATCTCAAAATAGCTGAACGTGGCCATTCAGTCTTTTCAAGACTGTTGGCTCTGTCTACCCCGCAAGGGATATAGACGTGACCATATGTATGTATGTATGTATGTTAAATTAATAAATGCATATTGTATTTGTTTCAGATTCGTTACAAGTTGATTGAAAAACTCATCTTCAAGAAAATGATTGTTTTTGAAGAGTTTTCAAGTGGAGTTATGTAAGTTATCTTTTGTTTTTTTTATTGTCATTTATAAATAGGGCCTATCGGTCTTATCAAGACTGTTGGGCTCTGTCTACCTCGCTAGGGATATAGACGTGATCTTATGTATGGTAACCTCGTGGTTCTCGGCAGTAATAAAAAATAGGGCCACTCCATCTAGTTCCCATTGATGTCGTAAAGAGCGATTAAGTTAGGCTTATAAACTTGTGATTCTCTTTTTAGGCGATGGGTTGTTAACCCGCCACTATTTGAGTCTCAATTCTATCATTAAACCAAACAGATGAACATGGCCTATTAGTCTTTTCAAGACTGTTGGCTCTGCCTACTCCGCAAGCAATATAGACGTGATTATATGTATGTACATTTTGTTATAAGCTTGGACCCTAAAATGAAAATAAACATAATTGAAATTAAACATTTTCGTTCTTAAATTAGACTTCCAAAAATATACTATACTAGAATATCTCCTCCTCTATACGAACAAACGCCAATAACAATTTATACAAAAAATATCCTACTACTATATAAAGGCGAAAGTTTGTATGGATGTATGGATGTTTGTTACTCTTTCACACAAAAACTACTGAACCGATTACCATGAAATTTGGTATGTAGGTAGCTGAAGACCCAGAATAACACATAGGCTACTTTTTATCCCAGAGTTCCCGCGGGATTGATAGGGTTTCCATGCGGACGAAGTCGCGGGTGGCCTCTAGTACAGAATATATGTATGTAAGAAAACCCAACTTTTCTCGTTAACATTATCCAATTTAGACAAATAACTTGACTCAATCTTCGAAACTTGCTCTTCTTTTTATTACACTTTATTCATACGTCTGAAATTCAAAAGAAAACTGTTTTCCTTCAAGAGGAAAATTTTTAATTCGAAAACATGATTTTCTTTGGCAAACTTCTGATGGTTTCAAATTAATTTTTTTCAACATTTTTATGTGATGTGACGATGCTGTGCGTTATACATCTTTGTAGGTAAAAATTAAAAGTTTTTATACGAGTTTTTAAATTACATTGGAAAATGTCAAATTTGTTTTGTTTATTACCGTGATAATGTAATGCAAAATCATTTCGTTCCTATATTATGTATATTTCAATACTTTGAAACATTTTTTTGCACATGTACATGAAGAAAACATATTATAGACATATTGAAATCTAGAATATATAGAAGACTTCATGATTGAATTGAGATTCAAATAGTTACAGGATGCTAGAATTATGCCCATCAGCTCAAAATTCAAAATTCCAAAATTTTATTAATTATTATGGGACACTGCATTTCACTTAATAATTGTCATATCTTTTTCACACTTAATAATTGTCATATCGGTTTCACAACATTGGTTGACGTCAAATAAATTACATAAAAACTAAGTTCAAAAAGGAATCCCAAGTTTATAAGCCTATCCCTTTGTATTTCCTTCGTTCCCGTGGATGTCCCTTTTACGACATCCACGGGAACGAGTTGAAGTGGTCCTATTCTTTTTTATATTGGCGCCGAGAAACACACGGCCAATAAAAACTAGTAAATAAATAAATAAGAAGTGAACGAACATATACCCAACTTTAATTTGCTAAAGTCGGGTATAAATTTTAATCAAGTATATTCCCTCCAATTCACGAGGTGTCGACGGCTGTAGTGTCCCCAGGGTTAAGGAACATTGCCGCTATGTGTGACACGAGATTGGCTAAGTTAAGTTTTTTTATCGTGTAATTTTATTTTCCTTTGTGAAAAAATAAATTGTGTTAAGAAATTAGTTTCTTTATGTTGGTATCCAACAAGTTACAATAGTGAAAACAAATATACCTAATCGAAACATTTTCATTAAGTGACGCCATTTTCTTAAAAGATTTTAAGAGCCATTTCACATATTTCAACTGCGCAGTGCTGCCCTCATTTGAAATAAATAAATTTATCTTAAACAAAGAAGAAAATTATACATTGTCATCATTAATTTACTTGGATTATTACATGGAATTTATTGGGCTGTTAGAAAAAGGTTTATTATGTAGTTTTTAAGTAAGCGATTATTGCTAAAAGTGGCCACTTTTAACAATAATTGCTTATTAACGTAGAAAGAAAATATCTAGTTTAATTATATTAGCCCAATAAATCGCTTGTAATATTATCTAGTAATTGAATGTAGAACATTTATAATTTACTTTTTTGTTTAAGATAAATTTATTTATTTCAAATGAAGTCAGCACTGCGCCGTTTAAATGTGAAATAGTTCTTAATCTGTAAATACTTATTTAGTCTACATAGAAAAAGTTTCTGGTTAACAATATTTTTTTGTTATTTTATATTATTTAAAATTTTATTTAGTCAAAAGGTAGTGGACTTAATGCTAATAGTATTATTTGCCAGTCAGCCTTAAGAAAATAGCTGACAGATAAAAATCTTAACTTAGCCGATAACGTTAAACACACTTGCTTTTTACAAGTTTACCAACCATACACTACAATGTTTTACTCGTGTTGGCTACTTATGTGAGTGACTCACGTACTTGCGTTTCTTTTTTTATCGTTCCAGGGAACCACACGGCATTATCTTACCGACATACGTTATAAGTATATTACGAAGTATACATATGTAGTAAATATTTCGAATATTTACTGAAGTAATTCGTCAAAGAACATACGAAAATCGAATTTCACAGCGATAATGAAATTTCGCAATCATACATGCATACATTCATATAATCGCATCTGTATCCCTTGCGGGTAGATAGAGCCAACAGTCCAGAACAGACTGATATGCCACGTTCAGCTGTATGGCTTACGAGTATTACTACTAAACTGTATATTTTATTCTATTTCATTCATAAAATCACGTCATTGCATACTGTTTTCGCTTCATTCACGGTCATAACTCTCTTTATTCTTATTCTTTATATCACCACAAGAGAAATAGACGTGACTATAATGTATATAATTATGTACATATCTATTAAAATCACAATTTGAGTAACATTCCAACATCGAAGTTTGGCGTGACATGAACAAGATACAGATATTTGTACGATTGATACCGAGTACCATCGTACACATATCGATGATGACAATACGATAGCATCGATTGTCACGAGTTTGCTGATTGATCGATTAGGCTCGGACGAGTATTCGATGCGAATTTGATACGTGTTGTTATAAGGGTTCTGTTATAGAGAATCGATTGGTAAGATGATTTTCTTTGTCATATTTTCAATAGTCTGCGGCAGAGGTAGGGTTATTGTGTTATCTTTTTTTAAACTGAAGAAATTGCTTAATTTATAACTGAAAACACTGTACCTAGATCGGACAAAATGAATAAAAATTTTGAATTTGAATTTGAATTTGAGTGATAGGTCGGATAGCTGACGTCAGGCCCCGAAGCAGTGGTGAACTGAGTACATGCAAAGATGAATGATATTTTCGTGTACTTCTTAGATACTAATGTATGTATGTATAATGCTTCTAGCATTAAGTCCGCCAATTGTGCAATACACATACATACACATACATACAATCACGTCTATGTCCCTTGCGGGGTAGACAGAGCCAATAGTCTTGAAAAGACTGATAGTCCACGTTCAGCTGTTTGGCTTTATGATGGAATTGAGATTCAAATAGTGACAGGTTGTTAGCCCATCGCTTAAAAGAAGAATCCCAAGTTTGTAAGCCTATAGGTACCTTAGCCTATACCTTTTACAACATCCATGGGAAGAGATGGAGTGGTCCAATTCTTTTTTGCATTGGTGACGGGAACCACACGGCATATACACTTTAAATGAATTAAAACTTTGATTTTATACTTTACACGTGAATTGTATTTTCTCTGCCTAAATTTATCAACTGCTATAAACAATTGTTATTGTTCAATTTGGATGGAGTTGTAAATTCCGTTCGCGTTTCATCTGATAACTCTGAAAGTAATTTCCGACGATATAAGATTTAGGAGTAAAGCCTTAATTGATTATAAACAGTAAATATAAGTATAATATATTTTTGTTGACTTACGTAACTCAACAAAAATATATTATATTGAAAAGTATGAATATTTAACATTTTTTTTATGAGACTCTTTATGCCGGTTACAATAATATTCATATAAATATCAGTAATTTCGAAGAAAGCGATCATTTTCGAGCAAAATCTACCGAACACATACATACGTATATAAAATCACGCCTCTTACCCGGAGGGGTAGGCAGAGACCACACCTTTCCACTTACCACGATCCCTGCACACTTCTTTCGCTTCATCCGAATAAAACTTAATACGGCTTTCAAAAGATATATTTATTTTGCAATTGTTAGATACCTATTTCATGTAAAAATATTACTTAAATTTTACCAAAACTCATATCAACAAATAAATCCTACTACTATTATAAAGGCGAAAGTTTGTATGGATGTTTGTTACTCTTTCACGCAAAAACTACTGAACCGATTACCATGAAATTTGGTATGTAGGTAGCTGAAGACCCAGAATAACACATAGGCTACTTTTTATCCCAGAGTTCCCGCGGGATTGATAGGGTTTCCATGCGGACGAAGTCGCGGGCGGCCTCTAGTAATACCTATTTTCACTCAAACAGTGTTTGTCATATACATATATACTGGATATATTGCATGCCATAAAAACAAAACACACGCTTAAGTCTCAACCCCTGGTTTCATTAAACATTAATTAGTCTTTTTAACAGCGACATGAAACAAAACCACATGAGCTTGCAAGCTCCAACCCTTCCCGAGCTTAAAAGCGTTTCATATATAATTCTGAGATAACGGAATGCCCTTTATCTAGGAAAGGCAATGTTTTCGACGACTTATGAAATTGTGTGTAACGATAGACATTGAATAAAGGTTTTGTAATTTTTTGACGCTTTAGAATTCAAGAATACCTTAAAGACAGCTTGTGTGATAAAAAAATTCAAGTATCGTGTAAAATGTTGTGAAAGAGGCTTGATTTTATTGTATATTTTATTCTATTATATACATAAAATCACGTTCTTTCATGCATACTTCTTTCGCTTCATTCACAGAACAGAACACATTCAGAAATGAGAGTGAGATCACTACAGAATGTATAATAAGTACGTTCCATCACGGCTTCTTCTGAGTTACTTGCATTAGTTTGATTGCTAACCGGAATTTTAATATATTTTAATTATTATATCTAGTGCCGTGTGGTTCCCGGCACCAATACAAAAAAGAACAGGACCACTCCATCTCTTTCCCATGGATGTCGTAAAAGGCGACTTAGGGATAGGCTTATAAAATTGCGATCCTTTTTTTTAGGCGATGGGCTTGCAACCTGTCACTAATTGGATCTCAATTCCATCATTAAGCCTAGCAGCTAAATGTGGCCATTCAGTCTTTTCGGGACTATTGGCTCTGTCTACCCCGTAAGGGATATAGACGTGACTATATGTTATATCTAGCATTATTTTATACAAAAGTCGTTGTTTTGCCAGCGGTAGGCAAACGGGCATTTCATTTGACGTTGATAAACGCGTGGAGTGCTGGAAGCGATTGCAAACTATAGACGGTTAGAGATGTGACCTAGATTTAGAATAGCCATGTTTTTTTATTATATTTTATTGTTAAAAGCAATTTTGTTTTTCTTTTTTAGTTACCGTGCCGTGGTGATAATTTTTCTAATAAAGCCAACGAAGTGTGCAGTACGAAAAATAACACCGGACGAAGTTTAGTTAACATACATACATACATATGGTCACGTCTATATCCCTTGCGGGATAGACAGAGCCAACAGTCTTGAAAAGACTGAATGGCCACGTTCAGCTATTTGGCTTAATGATAGAATTGAGATTCAAATAGTGTAATTAGTTTACATGTTAATTAATTCCCTTTTAAGTCAAAGAGTAAAGAAGTATGATTAGTAAAAGGTAAAATGTTCAGGAAATTCCACCACTGAACTTGAATATACTTCTAAACATTCGCTAATTTTAGGTGATCTTGGAGGATTTTATGAATGGTAACAGGAAATAAGTGGAACGTGGAGTTGTTACCCAAATGACGCCATTCCTGAAATTTTGGGCTATATTTTTCAATCGATTTAGTCGACGCGTGAAGAAAATATTTTGTTTGAAGTAACAATTGCAGCCAAGAATTGGTTAACAGAGACTTTTATACCTTAACATTGTGATACCAATAGGAAAAAGATCTTTCCCATTGATAACGTAGAAGGCGACTAAGGGATAGGCTTTTATGCTTGAGATTCTTCTTTTTAACATTGTGATACCAATAGGAAAAAGATCTTTCTATAGATAATGTAGAAGGCGACTAAGGGATAGGCTTTTATGCTTGAGACTCTTCTTTTAGGCCATGGGCTAGCAACCTGTCACTATTTGAACCTCGATTCTAATATAAAGCCGAACAGCCGAACGTGGCCTATCAGTCTTCAAGATGGTTATAGACTTGATACTCATTTCAATATAAATTGCCCTCTTGTATATAAAAATAATCATAACTGACATACCAGGAAAAATAACGTGAATTAACCAAAAATAGCAAAGGAATTATCTGACGCGTCCATTACGCTTCTAGAAAGCAAATTGCATGAGGTTAAAGTATTGTGTCCACTGAATTATATTATAGCATAAGGTTTTAACAGACTGATATTTTGAAGTGCACAAGTTTGAATCCTTCCGCGCCCATGAACTTTTTTGCGAGTTAAGCAATACAATTCAATGATTGAATTGTATTGCTTAACGTGCCGTGTGGTTCCCGGCACCATTACAAAAAAGAATAGGACCACTCCATCTCTTTCCCACGGATGTCGTAAAATGGCGACTAAGGGATAGGCTTATAAACTTGGGATTCTTTTAGGCGATGGGTTAGCAACCTCACTATTTGAATCTCAATTCTATCACTAAGCCAAACAACTGAGCGTGGCCTATCAGTCATTTCAAGACTGGTGGGTCTGTCTACCCCGCTAGGGATATAGACGTGATCATATGTATGTATTCAATGATTTTATCGGGTATCCGTGCATGTATGTAGTATGTACAGTATATTGGTTTGAGTTCCAACCGATATTCATACGGTGAGGGCAAAATATCTTGAAAAAACCTGCACATTCAAGTAATGGATGTCTTACTAAGATCCAATATGAATGAGGTTCACCTGCAAAGGTTAATAGAAGTCGCTACCTAAACGCTTTATTAAGTCTCTAAGATTAGAATAGAATAGATTTATTTTCAAAATTGGATACAAGGTATCACTTATTGACGTCACATCACTTAAATCTAATTATACCTAACTACTACCGCTTCCAAAGCGCATGTGTAGAAGAAGCGGCGGAACAAACTACACTGCAGCATTTTCAATATACAAATATAGATCTCTTAAATCCAAATCATGGACGAATGCACATTGTCTACATTAAAAAACATGAATGAATGTAGAACTAGATTGAGGTCAAAGGCGAACCCTGGGCTCTTTTCATGAGAGGTAAGGATGAAAACTTTGACTTCAGGAAAATCACACATCTTTGCGTGGTCCCAGAAACGGGACCCAGGGTCCACCTTCAGACTTTTCTCTCTCAACATCGTCTGGTTTTTGAAGTTTAAAATTTAAGTCCATTGTCGCGCATATCATTCTTCGCGACGTTTAGCCATGTTTTTTTCAGTCTTCCCTTTCTAACGTCAAGAAAATGATGAGATATAATGCGAAGCGTTGCTTTTGATGGAAAGCATACTTTACGCTCAAAAATAAAAATATACATTCAATAAGTGAAGGAAACGTCGTTATTTAATTTTGTCTACAAAAAGTTGTTTTTTCGTTGGTCTTCCAAAAATATATTTCTTTTTATTGTTAGAATGTTACAATAATATATTATCTTTATATTTAAAAAAATCTGTGGATCTTCAAGGCTTTAGTCTAGCACCTCATCACATTGTCTCCGAATCTCACTTCTATCCCTGGTCATATAGTCTATATCTGCCCCGTAAAAATAAGGACGTAAGATACGTGTAAGTGAAAACTTACATCGTTTACGTTCTGAAGAGGGTAAGTCAGGTAAATTCCCGTCTGACCTCCGGGACCTTATAACATGGGATTTATCCAACTTTGATCATGTTTGTTGAATAAGGTAAAGTTGCTTTATCTCTTTATTGCCTCTTGCGACATCCAGTGGAAATCGTGGTGCTATTCTTAATGCTTGGAGTCATAGTGATACAATAATTAAGTATGTGTTGTATTGAGTGCCGTGTGGTTCACGGCACCAATATAAAAAAGAATAGGAACACTCCATCTTTTTCCCATGGATGTCGTAAAAGGCGACTAAGGGATAGGCTTATGAAATTGCGATCTTTTTTTTTATTGACTAGTTGAATCTCAATTCTATCGTTAAGCCAAACAGCTGAACGGGGCCATTCGGTCTTTACAAGACTGTTGGCTCTGTCTACCCCGCAAGGGATATAGACGTGACCATATGTATATATAAATTGTACATGTATTAAATTCACACGTTACGTACGAGCGATTGGTCACTTGCTCGGTGACCACGGATCGTTGTAACGTATTTCGAAACGGCCGACATAAAATAAAAATACGTTTGTGGCGACATCTCTACGCCACTCGTCACAACATCAAATCACACAACAACTGTCAATTATCGCGAAGAAATTGACGCGCTCAACCAATAGCAGCGAATAATCTAAATCGCGATTTCAAAGATTTCACGGATTGGAGCTATATATGCAACCTCCGACACAACATCGTCGTAGCCGCGGTTCCCCAGGCATAACACCTAGCCTGGCGGAAGATCTTCCCTTTGGTGGCGGTCGAGCCGAATCATCGCTCCCGCTACAGTTACTTGCGCGTTCAATACCTGTATTAATTATGAAATGGAAAATTAAGGATGCATTTTTAAGCCATCTCCCCCAGGTAAATGCCTCACACAAAACCGACCACAATAAAACATAAAAGCCTTCTATAGTATTAAAAAAAAATTCTTTTGATAAAACATTCTATTGAGTTCGTAACACGATTCAAAAGAATTTTCTTTTCATCAATAATTTCTTTTATTACTACGCGTGAGATTACAATCTACCCTCGTAATAAAAAGGCCAAGCGTGAGTTGGGCTAGCACACACAGGTTTCGTATAAACTAAAAGTGAGATACTTACATATAATCACGTCTTTATCAGTCAGTCAGTCAACAGTCTCATAAAGACTGTTGTGACTGACTGTGACTGAAAGAGGACACGTTTAGCTGTATAGCTTAAACATGGAATTGAAATTCAAATAGTGACCAGGCTGCCTTTTGGTTGCCCTTTGCCTAAAAGAAGAATCACAAGTTTATTAGCCTATCCCTTTTTCGGCTGTTACGACTACCATGAGAAAGAAAGGTGTGG
Organism: Amyelois transitella; assembly: GCF_032362555.1. Taxonomy (NCBI): domain Eukaryota; kingdom Metazoa; phylum Arthropoda; class Insecta; order Lepidoptera; family Pyralidae; genus Amyelois; species Amyelois transitella. The sequence continues at coordinate 10,805,979 of NC_083516.1, read as the reverse complement.
TCCCAACCAAAATTGCTGGGAACCACACAGTAAATTTAAATACATACGGGACAAATCACACAGATTAAGTTAGCCTCGAAGTAAGTCCGAGACTTGTGTAACGAGATACTAACTCAACGATACTATATTTTATAATAAATACTTAGATAAACATCCAAGACCCAGGCCAATCAGTAAAATTTCTTTTCTCATCATGCCCTGGCCGGTATTCGGACCCGGGACCTCCGGTGTCACAGACAAGCGTACTACCACTGCGCCACAGAGGCCGTCAAATTATAATTATTATTTTTATATGACCTATATTGATTTAAAAGAATATTATTACCATTTCTCGGGTTTTGTTTATACATAGCTGTATAAAATCACGCCTCTTTCCCGGAGGGATAGTCAGAGACAACGTCATTACACTTCATACACATTCAAGACTGTCTTCATGCACGCTCGTTGGTTTTGGGTACTCTTGACCTGACCTTTCGTTCATAGACTCTGTTATCACACCTTACCTGCCCCCGTACTAGGTCAGCGCTACGCCATTTTCATCGTACGACAAACTATCGCTGTTTCGCTTTTTATTATGACGTAAAACGGGACAGCAATAGTTATACGCGCTATAAAAATAGCGTCGCGCGTGCGTGCGTGCATGGACAGAATATTTTTTTCTTCGCTTACAGACCTATTTAAATATAAATTTTAACGTAGTTCGTGAAAAAAGCCATCCTAAACGGATTCCATTTTCTTTGTTTTAACCCTAAAGAAAAAAAGAGTTTCAAATAATTTGCTACCCTTTTGGCTTATCTGATTGTAATTCATTTCTCATCAAATTTCGTTTCTATTAGTCGAAATTTGTCTACATTTTTGTGCTCGAATGGTACTTTTATTTTATATAATCTCATTTAAAATTCACCCATTTTATAAGATTTTATTTGTCTCCAAATCTGAATTCCATTAAGTAGTCATCCAGATATATTTAGCCATATTTATTGGCTATTTACTATTTAAAAGCTTTCTGGAAGAAGTGGTTATATCAAAAAGGAAAGCTCCACCTATCTTGATCAAATTAAAGACGTCCTGGCAAAAGATCAGCTTTCATGAAGATAGTTATGAATGTGGATGAAGCGTAAGAAGTATGCAGAGATCGTAGCAAGTGGAATGATGTAGTCTCTGCCTACCCCTCCAGGAATAAGGCGGTAATAAGGCGTTGTAACGGTTGCTACTCTTAATAAAGCTCATTGACATTTATTGGGTCTTTTTCATTAGAAACTAACTATTGCCCGCAGCTCCTCCTGCCTGATACTAAAAGTCTAGATTTTTCCCATTCCCGCCGGAACTACCAAAGAAGTAACATATATCCTTTTTCAAGGTCAACATTATATTTATACTAAGGTTCAGTAGTTTAATTGTAAAAAGGTTTAATTATAAAAAGACAACTTTTATGTTGATGCTATTAGTTGGTATAATTATTCTTATCTCAAAAAGTAATATCATGACACACAAAAGAGTTTAAAAATAGTAAATTTACACAAAAATCGTAGCGCACTTCTTTTTATCTCGATAATCTTCTATCAAAATCGCATACCATTCGGTATGCAAAACTAAGAAAACTCGGAGTCGCGAGACGAGCCCAGCCAACAATATTTGTAACTTTTCCAACGCTGTGTTTTTTCTCATAAATAACCGAACACTGGTTCGGTCTCACTCTTAACAAAATAAACAATATTGTGAGGGAAAGTTTTGCTTTTACGAGACTTTCCGACGTGCTCAGACGTTTGATTTGTCATACGTTTTATTTGAAAAGCGTTGTTGTTTACGTGTGTTTTATATATTATTTTAAGGTTTTAGATCTTTATTCTCATTAAGAATTAAAAAATTCACTTCACCTGAGAATAGCACTAAATTATATCTAATTAACATCAATATCTAAAGGTATGCGCGTACAGATTTGCGTATATTATTCGGTGCGATTACACTCACTTAAAAATATAATTTATTTGTCGAGCGGTCACTACTTCGAGCGTCGAGTGGTATAATACATTGATGTAAAGCCCGAAGCAACTGGAAGGGACATCGAATGTCAGTATAATAAAATGTTATTCCACAAGAACTACACTTGCAGTAACATTAAACTGTCAGTTAATAATTGTAAGTAAGTAGATGCAAGTGCGCACCTTTACGAAATTTTATTAATAAAAAAAAAATTGGATTTTGTTCAATTTTAAAATTGGCTTATACAAATCGATCTATTAGTTATGGTAAAAGACGGGTTATTAATTTTTTTTTTCGTAGAATTTGTAAAAAAGTATTAAAATCAAATTAAATAAAAATCAGTCAGACATTTGCTCAGACATAAAACAACGCCTCTTAAAATTCACGTGCTTATTTCTATAGCATTATTTTTCTCATCCTACTACTATTATAAAGGCGAAAGTTTGTATTGATGTATGGATGTTTGTTACTCTTTCACGCAAAAACTACTGAACCGATTACCATGAAATTTGGTATGTAGGTAGCTGAAGACCCAGAATAACACATAGGCTACTTTTTATCCCAGAGTTCCCGCGGGATTGATAGGGTTTCCATGCGGACGAAGTCGCGGGCGGCCTCTAGTCCAAAATATAAAAGCTCCAATAAAAAAAATAAAACTTTTCATCTTATATCATATCTCTCCCGATCCATCCAGTTTTCTGGGCGACCCGTCTATAACATACGTGACTCCTTACATATTAGGCCCGGGATTCGAGTCAATTTGACACTTGACAAAGTGTAGGGCTGGAGAAAGGGTTATATTATAGGGAATATGACGGCCGGGGAACAGTCGCGATTGTTCGCGAAAAGTATTATGAGGTAATATTACTTTGTCACACGTCACTCAAAAAGACTGGCAGTGTTTTTGGTATAAAAATATGTTTTTTTTTGATAAAGAGTAAAATGGTGATGTGCCGTGTGGTTCCCGGCACCAATAAAAAAAATGAATAGGACCACTCCATTTCGTTTCCACGGATGTTGTAAAAGGCGACTTAGGGATAGGATTATAAACTTGGGATTCTTCTAGGGCTAGCAACCTGTCACTATTTGAATCTCAATTCTATCAATAAGCCAAATAGCTCAATGTGGCCTATCAGACTTTTCAGAACTGTTGGATCTGTCTACCCCGCAAGGGATATAGACGTGATTATATGTATGTGTTTATGTAGGAAATTGTTTATGGTTATAGTCTCTTCTTCTCAGTCTCATCTACAAGATGAACTCCACAACTTTTGCTAGCCAACACCTAGTTACCCGAATTTGCAGGTTTCTTCACGATGTTCTCCCTCACCGTAAGAGCATCGGCTGGTGTCCAAACTAATGTACATAACTTCGCAAATAGTCATTGGTACATTGCCGCGGTGAGAATCGAACCTGTGTCTTTATGCGTAACACGCGTTTTAACCGGGCACCTAAAGTTTCTGAAAAAAACAATTATTTTAATTACAAGCCTCGTAGATTTAAGATTAAGTTCTTTATTTCTAGATTATTATTCTTCTTTTCTGTATTAAATTACGTTAGATTTTCCACCAAATTTGACCAAAATACAAGCCCTTAACTAATGACAACATGATCACAATTCATCTAAACAAATCTTATCTGTAGCAATGATAAAAAACATTTTTATACCAACAAATTGTGACATCAAGAGGACATACATACATACAGTCACGTCTATATCCCTTGCGGGGTAGACAAAGCCAACCAAGTCCTGAAAAGACGAAATGGCCATGCTCAGCTATTTGGCTTAATGATTGAACTGAGATGCAAATAGTGACAGGTTGCTAGCCCATCGCCTAAAAAAGAATCCCAAGTTTGTAAGCCTATCCATTAGTCGCCTTTTACGACATCCATGGGAAAGAGATGGAGTGGTCCTATTCTTTTTGTATTGGTGCCGGGAACCACACGGCACATCGTGACATCAAAAGGAAATAAATCAATTTCTCTGAAGTGAAACCCTTTAAGCTTAGTTTCGCTACATTTCCTTCTTATAAGGATGTAATAAAATTCACGTATTTACCAATAAAATTCTGGTAAGATTGTTGAAGATTGCGTACTATACAGTTTCGGGTAGGTACTTTAGAATTAGGAAAGCGTCAGCTTTTTCCTATGAAAGTCGAAATGGCTTCTAAGATAATTCTCGTGTGAACATATACATAGTGCAAGTTTCCATGCTTGTATGGCAGCTATTAATATATTATTAGTACTAATTTCAGGTAAAATTCGATCAAGGGAAAGACTAATAAACTTAAGTCTTGTTTTAGGCGATTATGATCTGAATCTTAATTCTATCAATATGTCATCCAGATAAACCCTTTATTCGCAAAATATAAGATTATTTTCAAATACAAAAAATAATAGGACCACTCCATCTCTTTCCCATGGATGTCGTAAAAGGCGTCTAAGGAATAGGCTGACAAACTTGAGATTCTTCTTTTAGGCGACGGGCTAGCAACCTGTCACTTTATAAGAATCTCAATTCTATCAGTAAGCCAAACAGCTGAACGTGGCCTATCAGTATTTTCAAGACTGTTGGCTCTATCTACCCCGAAAGAGATATAAACGTGATATGTATGTATGTATGAGTCTGAAAAAGGACAAAGGTTTAAAACTATAAGTTCCCCGCGGAATTTGCGAAAACCCTGTATCCTTTTGTAAGCAGCGCTAAATTCGGCTGTAAATTACATAACCTTAATTTAAAACAAATTACGTAATCATCAACCCCAAGACCTGACGTCTGAAACTTCATCTTTGAAAACAAATTCGATAAGCGAGTAATATCGAGGCGGCTGATTTAGCCCCCGGCCCAATATTTCCACTCACCTGACCTGACCTGACCTGGCCATATGCAAATCCAATTTGTGATCGGAACATTTCCAGAATCAATCGAAGGTTCCTTGTTTTCAACACAACGTCGTGTTGCAATTGTAAGAATCTTAACCCTCCATTTTGCTTCGTCGTAATCGAGTAAAAATATGTTCAAAAGAAAAGTATTCAAACACATCTTTATTACGAATACAAATGAGATTCTCACATTGATTCATTTGAGTCAAATTTAATAGTAAGTAAGGGTTAGTAAAATTTGAAAAATGCTTAATTTTAAACCTTCCTCTTCAATCTCCGCCTGTTTCCGGTTGCACCCTCAACAAAAGGGTTTCGGAGACCGGGGTTCGCCTTCAGACTTTTTAGTCTATTGTTTATTTTTTGTCTTCCTAAAGACTTTATTATTATATTAGGACTTAAGTTTGCCGTTACCTAAAGCTTCGTTCACGGAGCTTAAATCTAAGCTTGAAGTAAGCAGCGGAGCAGAGCTTAGTTCTTAGTTAGTGGTAATTTCATATAGTACATAATTTCCTGAAATATATCAACGCTTGTTTTCGTGGAAAATTATACTCATGCTATTATTATATTCCCATGGATGTTGTAAAAGGCGACTAAGGGATAGGCTTATCAATTTTAATATTTTAACCTGTCACTCTTTGAATCTCAATTCTATCATCAAGCCAAAAAGCTGAACGTGGCCTATCAGTCTTTTCAAGTCGTTACAATGTTACATACATACACACTGACTGATAGGCGTCGTTCAACTGTTTTGCTTGATGAAAGAATTGAGATTCAAAGAGTGACAGGTATGTAGCTCGCCTAAAAAAGAATCCCAAGTTTGTAAGCCTATCCCTTAGTCGCATTTTACGATATCCATGGGAAAGAGATGGAGTGGTCCTATTTTTTTATTGGTGCCGCGAACCTCACGGCACAAGCAAGTTTGAAACAGTTAAATGAACATATTCAATTCATATCAGAGATGGGTAAGGTTGGATAGTTAGATTTTTACATTTTTGATTTTTTGACAGTCTCACTGACGTACCTGTTACCTGTACCTGTGCGTCCTGAATAACATGAAGTACCTGGTTGACCGAGCGGTTTTGAATTTTGCTGTACGTCCTGAGCAACCTTAAGCAACTTGGTTTGCTGAATTGAAATCTGAAGTACCTGGTTGACCGAGTGGTACTTTGTGGACCCGGTGATGTACTAAAATTTTCTTCTAAATTCTTTTTTGTATTGGTGAGGTGACTTTTTTTTCTTAAGTAAAAGAATGTTTTATTTTTAATCTAAAACAAATAGGGAAGTGTCACCAGTGGAGTAACGGTCTCTGAAATTGAAAGTTAACTCCGGGACAGGAATAAATTATACTTTCCTTTGATGGTTAGCGAGGAGAAATTAGAGAGTTAAAAAACTTTGTCTTGTGGCTACTTAATTAGTTTTTTTTTTATAACTAGGTCTTACGAAGTAGCCGTAACTACTAATGCATAATTTGAGATTAATTGATTCATCCATATAATCACGTCTATAACCCTTGCGGGGTTGACATAGACAACAGTCTTCGGAAGACTGATAGTCCACGTTCAGGTGTTTGGCTTAATGGTAGAATTGATATTCAAATAGTGACAGGTTGTTAGCCCATCGCCTAAAGGAGAATCCCAAATTAATAAGGACCTATCAACAGTCGTCTTTTACGTCCATGGAAACGAAAAGGAGTGGTCCTATTTTTTTTCTAATGCTGCCAGGAACTGCAAGGCAAAAATGCGATAATTTTTTTTTAAACTTAATAGTATAATTTTTTATTAGACAATTAAATTTCAAAATTCGTTTCATTTTCGTGAATCGTACATAATATGTACATTGTATAATCAACCAATGTGTTGGTTTCTGTTACATAAAGTACAAATGAACTGAGAAAATAAGTAGGTATAGACTAAAAAAACTAGAGCATCAATTTTATTTTTTTTTTTCTCTTTTTATTACAATTAATATTTTAAATACGTTAAAATGTAACATTGTTTTTGATTTTTTAGATGTTATTATGTAAAAATATATCATCAAAAGAAAAATCTCAAACTTTAAAGCCTTTACGTTTTTCGACTTTAGAATTTCTGCGCGATTAAAATGTTACCAGTATACATTATGATTTTGCTTCATTGTCAGATCAGCATTTTATTCGAATTATTAATATTTTTACTGCTTTAATAGGTATATTTTTAATAGTGTGCCTTGTGGTTCCCGGCACCAATACAAAAAAGAATAGGACCACTCCATCTCTTTCCCATGGATGTCGTAAAAGGCGACTAAGGGATAGGCTTACAAACTTGGGATTCTTTTTTAAAGTGATGGGCTAGCAACCTGTCACTATTTGACTCTTAATTCTGTCACTAAGCCAAATAGCTGAAAGTGGCCATTCAGTCTTTTCAAGACTCTGGCTCTGTCTACCCCGTAAGAGATATAGACGTGACCATATGTATGTATGTATGTATTTTTAATAGTAAAAAGTAATGATATAAAAAAAAGAAATCCACGGTCTGAGCTTACGTTAAAAGGTTTATCTGTTAACGCAAAATAAAAAAAGCACTACCTAAATATAATCTTGTATTCAAAACCTAAATAATGTTTAAACTTTCTTCTTTCGTCAGCCAAAAAATACACACTTTCCCATCGACTGTTTTTATTGCGGCAAAGTTTCGACGAAAAATACGAACAGGCCGAAATGAAAAAAGCGGAAACTTTCGTAAGATTTCTCTTATCTTTACCAAACTTAACTAAATATATGTCCACGGGGGAACGCAGGCGACAGTCTATCAGTAACTCTGATAAGGCCGTAAATAAAACGGTCTGGAATTGAATTTTGTCCTTTTTGTCCCAACAGTTTAGCGGGTAAAGGGTCGTCCCGGCTGGTAGAGTGTCAATCATAATAAAAATATTCATGTGACCCTCAGTTCGAAACTATCGATGTGTGAAATCGGCATTGATAAGGATCTAGTACTATTTTCACTTGTGCTGACCTTCTTACTTGATAAGAACATAATATAAGATACAATCATGTCTATACCCCTTGCGGGGTAGACAGCCAATAGTTTTTAAAAGACTGTAAGGCTACGTGCAGGTGTTTGGCTTTGTGATAGAATGAGAGAATTTGATCAAATAGTGACAGGTTGCTAGCCCATCGCTTAAAAGAAGAATCTCAAGTTTATAAGCATATCCCTTAGTCGCCTTTTACGATATCCATGGGAATGAGACAAAGCGGTCCTATTTTTTTTTAATATATATATTTTTATATATATTTATTTTAGTTTAAACTTTTCGGGTCTGTACAGGTTCTGTCTACCCCGCAAGGGATATAGACGTGATAATATGTAGGTATGTTTGTTTAATTAACATGGTTAACTTAACTAAACATAAACAAGAAGAAGAAAAAAAATCTTGCGCAAAACTTTCCTACCGATAAAATATCATCAATTCCATAAAAAAAATATCTTACCTGACAACTCTCTGTGGAAGTTTATTAATCAAAACGCTTTATTATCGGACTTTGAAAGCTCGGGGGAGCTGTAGTTCCGAAGTTGTCCGTCCTACGACGATTCGCCCTCAATCATGTGGCCGTTATTCCGAGTTACCGATTGTTTTTCGGAGTCTCTAAGGTTTTTTGGACTTTTCGAAGAAGTGTTTGTCGAAAAATTGTTAAACTTATTTTTTTTTTCGTAGACTATATTAATTGTGACGATTGACACAGAATGTAGATTTCTACTTGTTTTACTTAAAAATTATAATAAGATTATTCATTCATTAATATATACTAATATTATAAAGCTGAAGAGTTTGTTTGTTTGAACGCGCTAATTTCAGGAACTACTGATTCGAATTGAAAAATTCTTTTTGTTTTGAATAGACCATTTATCGAGGAAGGCTCTAGGCTATAAAACATCACGCTGCAACTATAAGGAGCAAAGAAATAATGGAAAATGTGAAAAATCAGGAAAAATTATTCATGCTTGAGGGCTTCAATAATGCCCAAAATAACTATTCCACGCGGACGAATTTGCGGGCACAGCTATTTCTTTCATATAATCATGTCTATCCTTTGCGGGGTATACAGAGCCAGCAGTCTTGAAATACTGACAGGCCACCTTCAGCTAAAGGATAGAATTTGATTGAATTACATTATGCATGCATCTTTACCCGAAGATTGATATATATATCAACCTTATATATATATTAGTTAGTTAGAGTTATATACATCCATACATACACACATAAAGTCACGTTTATATCCCTTGCGGGGTAAACAGAGACAACAGTTTCAAATAAACTGATTTTGTTGCCTTTACATAATGCAATTCAAAATTCAAAATTTTTATTCATTATTATAGGATACTTCATATCGCTTGATAATTGTCAAAACGTATGGTTTAACAACATTGGTTGACGTCAAATAAATCACTTAAAACTAAGTTTACTGCCGCTTCCAAGGCGTCAGCGCAGAAGAAGCGGTAACAAACAATAAATAACACGTGTATCTCAACACATTGCAGCTGATCTTCCTGTTAACAGTTCCCACCGGGGCAAGTTTCCTGGATCAAACTAACTAACTGCCGTAAACCTCGTTCGTGGCTCGGTACAGTCGGCAAAACAACGAGCATTAAAGTTTTACAGCCACCTGCTCGCTTACTGCTACTACAATTATAGAGGGAGTTAGTCAGTAAGAGTTATATAGTTAGTTATGAGTAGACAGAACCAATAGTCTTGAAAAGACTGATAGGCCACGTTCAGCTATTTGGCTTTAAGATAGAATTGAGATTCGAATAGTGACAGGTAGCTAGCCCATCGCCTAAAAAAGAATCCTAAGTTTGTAAGCCTATCCCTTGGTCGTCTTTTACGACATCCATGGGAAAGAGATGGAGTGGTCCTATACTTTTTTGGATTGGTGCCGGGAACCACACGGCATAGGGAGTTATTCAGTTAGAGTTATATAGTTATGTATATATGTATATATACATATACATATACTCTTAATTCTATACGAAAAAGCTGTACGAAGCCTATCAGTCTATTCGAGACTGTTGGCTCTGTCTACCCCGCAAGAGATATAGAAGTGATTGTATGTTTGTAGATAATTTGAATGTTTCAAATAATTTCTACTTTTAAAAGGCTTACTCATTATACATTCCTCACGAGTACAGTCACCCTCGGCGTTATTATCACCATTGTTTTCACTATATCCACTCCTCGTCAGGTATTCCACTCGTCTCCAATCTAATAATATTCCGCCTGTCTCATCTCTCACAAAATAACGTAATTTTCGACGAGACTCTATTGAAATGTCAGTCACAATTCGTAAAACCTGTTTACGAGGAGCCGTGAGCAAAAATATAAGGCGTCTTTTTTTTTTAATTAACCTCAAATCTGGACTTGGTAGTTTATTAAATAATTGTCGTGAAATTGCTAGCTAGCCTCGAAATTTTATTGTGAACACTTCTGTTTTGATATCGTTTTCCTTAAATACTTATTGTCAATATTAAATCAGTTTTCGTGGAAATTGCCACAAAAAATGCATCTTATGTTCAATCTTATGTCAAATGTTTTCCAAACAGGTTGAGCACTTTATGAGTTTATTATAAAACACATTAGTATAGTATAGTGCCGTGTGGTTCCCGGCACCAATAGAAAAAAGAATAGGACCTATGTCTTCCCCATGGGTGTCGTAAAAGGCGACTGAGGGATAGGCTTATAAACTTGGGAGTCCTCTGGGCAATGGGCTAGCAACTTTTCACTACTTGAATCTCAATATTATCCTAAAGCCAAACAGGTGAACGTGGCCTATCAGTTTTTTCAAAACGTATATGTATGTATGTTCATGTATTTAACTAAAACTTCATAACGTCGCTCGGATATCCTTCGTCGTTTATTCCATAACTTTAAGTTAATATTTTACAAACAAAAATGCAAATATTTTTTCTAAATAATACTATACTAAGGATGAGTTATGTAGTTACACAACCAAGACTAAAGATTTGGAAAATATTAGAGCAGATGAAAATATCTATGAAATAAAATACATATATACATAAATCACGCCCGTTTCCCGGAGGGGTAGGCAGAGACCACATCTTTCCACTTGGCACGATCTTTGCATACTTCTTTCGCTTCATAACAATAAAATAAATTGACATAATAATTTTAATCAATAACAACTCGCTGTTTTTATTAAAATCTGTACAATTCTTCTATTATTTTAATGATAACAAATTAATTTTCAACATTTTCTTTTCCAGATTTCACAACTAAGAAGCTCCATCAGTAGATTATAACAGCAGCAGTTTAAAAGGGCGTAAGTACGTATTCGAATGATCATTAATTCAACCTTAAACTTTTATACGCCCCCAGGGTCGTCACGATTCAGAAAAGAGTAATTCGGGTAATTACATCGAGAGACGGCCAAGCGCGTCATCAAACTGTTAAGATAACTGACTTAAAGAAAATGGATGCTCATTGTACATACCTACATATATATAATCACGTCTAAATCCCTTGCGGGGTGGACAGAGCCAACAGTCTTGAAACCCACGTTCAGCTGTATGGCTTAATGATGGAATTGAGTTTCAAAAAGAGCCACATCGCCTTAAAAAAGAATCCCAAGTTTATAAGTCTACCCCTTAGTCGCCTTTAACGACATCCATGGGAGAGAGATGGAGTTGTCCTATTCTTTTTTCCATTGGTGCCGGAAACTACACGGCACCAATAGAAAAAAGTCACGTCATATAGAATAGATAAAATAAAAATAAATAACAGATTATACAGATTGAGTTAGACTCGAAGTAAATATTTGAATATAGTCACTATTTGAATCTCAATTCTATCTTAAAAGCCAAATAGCTGAACGTGGCCTATCAGTCTTTACAAGACCGTTGGCTCTGTCTACCCCGCAAGGGATATAGACGTGATTATATGTATGTATGCCTATTCTATATGACACCTCGGGATGAGCCAATAAAACCTTTCGCAGTAAAATACCTTGCCGTGCCAAGTATAGGTACTTCATGTGACTAAAATGTCCAATGGCATTGGCCGACATTTTATGACCGTTTCACGGCCGGAGAACCTGAATAATTAATTGTAACGTGGTCAAGAAATTGCTAGTTTGAAGCTTTCTTTATTTGCGTTACGACAACGTGCGACTTGTTTAAAAAATAACATTTTGTAACAATACATATATACATACATATGGTCACGTCTATATCCCTTGCGGGGGTAGACGGAGCCAACAGTCTTGAAAAGACTGAATGGCCACGTTCAGCTATTTGGCTTGACGATAGAATTGAGATTCAACTAGTGACAGGTTGCTAGCCCATCGCCTAAAAAAGAATCCCAAGTTTGTAAGCCTATCCCTTAGTCGCCTTTTACGACATCCATGGGAAAGAGATAGAGTGGTCCTATTCTTTTTTGTATTGGTGCCGGGAGCCACACGGCATTTTTTGTAACAATATTCACTCATATTTAATACTTAATTAGTTTTAATTTTTAATAGAAAAACGCCGTCTCTCTATGTATTTTTTTCGAGACTGTTGTGTACTGTGGTTCTGTCTACCCTCAAAGGGATATAGACGTGATTATATGTATGTTATGTTTGTTAATTTTTGTTAAAATTCATCATTCATATAAATTCATAATATTTTTTCAAATAAAAATGACAAACATGCAAAAAAATCATCAGTCGAATTGTGAACATCTTCTATTTGTAAACAGTAAAAAGTCATCATACATACGTACATTATAATCACGTCTATAACCCTTGCGGCGAAGACAAAACCAATAGTCTTGAAAAGAGTGATGGGCCACGCTCAGCTGATTGGCTTAATGTCAGAATTGAGATTCAAATAGTGACAGGTTGCTAGCCCATGGCATCGCCTAAAAGAAGCATCTCAAATTTATAAGCCCGTCCCTTAGTCGCCTTTTACGACATCCATGGGAAAGTATGGCACATGGTAAACCACACGGCAGAAATAATCAACTTTTTAAATAAAACTGGTGCTTTTTAAAATACTTTTTTTCATTGTTAATCTTTTAACTCCTGATTTTCCCGAAAAGCTCCTTGAAATATTTAACAGGCTCTCCGGGTTACAGGACGTGACGTGACAAATTCAATATGGCGGTCCCCCGAGGGCATAAGTAAGAGGACATAGCACCCGCCCTTACATTTTCAGTGAGCTATTAATTCTTTAGTATATGTCTTGTGTTTCTAACGTAGAAATAGAAATTACATAGGACATAGGTTGTACATACATACCTACCTACATACATATATACAGAGCCGGAAGTCTCGGAAAGACCAAAAGGCCACGTTCAGCTGTTTGGCTTTATGATAGAATTGAGATTCAAATGGTGACAGGGTGCTAGCCCATCGCCTACAAGAGGAATCCCAAATTTATAAGCCTATCCCTTTGTTACGACATCAATGGGAATGACAAGTTGTGGTTCTATTCTAAAATGCTATTAAATTACACACGGCACCAATAAAAAAAGAATAGGACCACTCCATCTCTTTCCCATGGATGTCGTAAAAGGCGACTAAGGGATAGGCTTACAAACTTGGGATTCTTTTTTAGACGTTGGGCAATCTGTCACTATTTGAATCTCAATTCTATCATTAAGCCAAATAGCTGAACGTGGCTATTCAGTCTTTTCAAGACTGTTGGCTCTGTCTACCCCGCAAGGGATATAGACGTGACCATATGTATGTATGTATGTATTAAATTACACACGGCACCAATAAAAAAAGAATAGGACCACTCCATCTCGTTCCCATGGATGTCGTAAAAGGCGACTAAGGAATAGGCTTATAAACTTGGGATTCTTCTTTTAGGCGATGCACTTTTAGACAGGTTATCACTATTTGAATCTGAATTCCATCATAAAGCCAAACAGCTTAACGTGGCCTATCAGTCTTTTCAATACTGTTGGCTCTGTCTACCCCGCAAGGGATGTAGACGTGTTTAAAAGAAAATATTGCATAAATAACATAATTAGTTATGTATGATTCGAACAAAATTTCAAGTAGGTACCTATTCAAATGACTGTCTGTCAACAGAAATGAAATCACTTTGCAAACGGGCCGCGCCCTCCGACGCGTATTTTATCGTACCCACTACTGTTGCCATTCCCAAAGATAACTATTGACCGATAGTCAAATTGCTGCCCCATTTCCAATTTCCGGGGCAAATGTTTGTTGTAACTTCGGCTAGTTGTGTTCATTTGATTTTGGGTACATTCTGTACTTGTGATATATCCATCTCTCTCATCTTAATTACATATCTCTGATAGGAGCGTGTTTGTAATTGTGCTATCAGCTGCTGCTTACAATAAATATAAGTATTCAAAGCTGACCTAGGTTTCCCTATTCACAGGGTTAGGTTTAAAATATAAACATGGGATTTTTATTTCAGGTAATGGGCTTACAACTAAATCTCTATCTTTAACTTATCACAATCTAAATCTCTATCATTAAACCAACCAGGTGAACGTGGGATTATTTACTCTGCCTACTCTGTAAGGAATAAAGACGTAAAATTTCTGGCAGCCAAGAAAAATTATATGTCTGTTAAGGGAAAGAAAAATAAACTTGGGATTCTTGTTTTGGGCGACGGGCTAGCAACATCCCAATTCCGCTATACAGCTAAACATGGGGCTTTTTCAAAAGACTGCTAGCTCTGTCTGCCCCGCAAGAGATATAGACGTGATTATATATGTATAGAGATAGTATAAGAACGCTTCCTTACTTACTGACTCCTAGTTCACAGTGACAGGCCGGCCCCGTATTCCAGATCTTCCAAGGATAACGTAATTAACACGAACTCCAACTGAATAATAAATTTGATAAATGATTTTTGTACATTAATGTAATATCGATCATTGACCCCCCAGGTACCTGCAGCTGTCTTCCACCAAATCCCATTAATTTTAAATTTGACGTGCCAAAGTACGGACAGATAAATCGGTCCCGAAAATATCCCTAGGGATCGCGAGAGTTCGATGACTTGGGGATAATTGGGGACACATAAAATACCTGTGGTTATTTGGATGACATTTTTGTTAGAAGTAAGAAAATTGACTTACTAGTGACCAGGACAAGATAAGTAGAAATTCTTCTTTGACTCCATTTTTCATGGGCCTGATATCGCTGGCTGCAACTAGCAACATCTATCATTTTTTTTCCGAAATATATAAAATATCAGAATTATTACCAATCTTTTCCCCCTGGCTTTTATCCCAGTTGCATCCTCACCACTCTGGAGAGGAGCCCGGGGTAAACCTTTGAACATGGATCCTGGATTGGGTGAGTCAGCTTTTTACACGAAGCGACTCCCGTCTGACGTCCGCAAACTTTGCAGGGGAACCTAACCCGTATTGGATCGATCATGGTTACACATCCAGTTTCTTGAATGTGCAGTTTTCCTCACGATGCTTTCCCTCACCGTAAGAAAGTATGAGAATCAATCAGTCGCATCAGTAACAATATCTTTTAAAAATATTTTCCAACCATTGGAAATGAAATTCGTACTAAAAAATTAAAGCAAATACTCTTTCAATAGAAATGCAAATGGGTATTTGAGCCGGTGGATTAAAATTCATTGAGACGCCACCCAGGCTCCCTCGAGTAATTGGATGAATCGGATCGCATTTCTTTTTTTTTAATTTTTTTTTTTTAATTTTTTTACACCCACTGCAAATTCGCCTCTATTGCCAGATTGAAATTGTATTTCCACAAAAATGAGTTGTAAATTTGCCGCAACACAAACCTCAAAACAAATGTGTGTTTACATTCTAGGAAAAAAAAAATGAGATCAAATCCCCATCTCATTATAAAGACACGCATGGATCAGTCTCAAAAGCAACAAACGAGTGACATGACGTGTATGCATCCAATGCAGTTCTTTTGTGTAACTTTCAAAAAATATTGTACGCCATAACAAATGTTACATATAGCGGGAGCGACGATTCGGCTCGACCGCCACCATGAGGAAGATCTTCCGCCAGGCTAGGTGTTATGCCTGGGGAACCGCGCGACAGACGATGTTGTATCGGAGATTGTATAATGCTACAATCCGTGAAATCTTTGTTATCGCGATTTAGACTCTTCGCTGCTATTGGCTGAGTGCGTCATTTTCTTCACTATGATTGACAGTTGTTGTGAGATATTAGTGATGTCGCCACACTACCTAAATCGCGCAAGCAAATTTTTCAAAGTTCAGAGCGGTTCACAGAATTATGCCTGGCAGAAGATCTCCCAAATCATCAATTCTGCTATCATATACCTACTTATAGGCATTCTTTTATATTATTTTCTTTAAAAGCAATAGTTATTCTTTTTAAAATAACATTTAAGATTTCATTTATAATTCACGTATAACCGTAGCAATCTGTAGTTAGGTCTTCCAATTCCTCCTATACTAAGAATACGTCTACTTCAAAATAAAAATCGCGTAATTCGAATTAAACGAGCCATAAGTGTTCACGCAGCAAGCTACACAAAGGTCGTTTTAATTACTTTTTAAATCAGGTTCCCGGCGCCAATGAAATTCCATTCCGTTAAATAATTATTCAACCAATCGCAGAATAGGACCTCCCCGTGAATTTCCATGAATGCGTTACGAAGCATACGGAAGTGTTTCGAGCGGTATATTAATAGGGTCCCTCGGGGCCCTACCACGAGTAAATCTCGATTCTTAATTGGACATTACGACACCTATGGCGGGTGAAGCTCGTTAATTTGTCTTGTTTACGCTGTAATTGTTTGCTTTATAGCTTCGGTTTGTTTGTGGTCCAACAAGGATCCCTGCAAATACTAAGTTGGATAAGAAATACATGATAGATAAAAGCTTTATTCATACTATACATACATTTAATGGTTACGTACATAACATTGGCTTAACTATCGTTAAGCCAAATTTCAATTCAAATAGTGACAGGTTGCTAGCCCATCGCCTAAAAGAAGAATCCCAAGTTTAAAAGCCTATCCTTTACTCGCCTTTTACGACACCCATGAGAAAGAGATGGAGTGGTCCTATTCTTTTTTCTATTGGTGTCGAGAACCACACGGCACAGAAGATGGAGCAACAGGTCTTAATTAAACATTTCCGGAATCTATTATACTCGTATTCTCTATGGCAAAAACACTCGATATCAATAGCATGATCAAACAATCGTCAAAAGGCATGTTTAGTTAGGATCATGCCGATTCAGAATATAATTAATATTTTGGCGTAATAATTGAACCAATCTCAAATTATACGAACTCACTCCTGGGTTTGTCCTGATTAAACAGATGATATAATACAGAAAGTCGCGTGAATAACGAAAAAATAATGGCCATTTCTTTGTTTTCAAAATTGGAATTTGTTTATACACCACTGTACTGAAAAAAAAAATAAAACCTGCCTGGACAGACAGACGTTTACGCATAAGTTTAAGTTTAGTTATTTTCATTACGGTTTTAGTTCTTTATTCAAATATTAGTATACAATTTTGTATATATTCTTTGCGGGGTCGACAGAGCCAATAGTCTTAGAAAACTGAATGCCCACGTTTAGCTGCATGGCTTCATAATGGAATTGAGATTCACATAGTGACAGGTTTCTTGCCTATCGCCTACATAAAGAATACTCGCCTTTTACGACATAGGTACATGAGAAAGAGATGGAGTGGTCCTTTTCTTTAATTCCGAGAACCAGACGGCACATAAAATAAAGACGTGATTATATATGTACTTATGTATGTAATTGTGTTATCTTTAATATAATACAATATAGAGCTACACCGCTTTTCCACTGTTTCATTTTCGCGTATCCCCAATCGTTCTTCCCCTCACAGGCCTGAGGTCTGCCTTATTGTCAATTTGTTTAAGCAAACCATTTTTACATAAATAGCTCCAGTCATCCTCCTGCGTACATATAAAAAACGACCTCGATTTGTCTGTCTTGATACATTTGGCGGCGTTACGGTAACGACCCGAGACTCGGCACCGCACTCATTAGTACACAAGTCGAATTTCTTTATATATGTATGTATGTACATATATAGTCACGTCCGTGCCGTGTGGTTCCCGGCACTAATAAAAAAAGAATAGGACCACTCCATCTCGTTCCCATTGATGTCGTAAAAGGCGACTAAGGGAGCCTATACCTTTATTAACTCGGGATTCTTGTCACTATTTGAATCTCAATTCTGTCATTGAGCCAGTCAGCTGAATGTGGCCTATAGGCCTTTTCAAGACTGGCTCTGTCTACTTTTTAACTTTTACTTTTTCAATTTTACTTTTACTTTTTAACTTATACTTTTTTAACTTTTACTTTTATTAATATTTTTTAAGATAAGTGATAAACAGAGCATCACCCGTCATGATTAACAGTTCTGAACAATGAAATAGGATGGTTGAGGGGCGCGGGCAGATATTAATTTACTCGACAATCGCGACATATAATTGTGATGATAAATGGACTGTAATGTCGGCCATTTTGGATTTATTAGTCTGCACTCGACTGATATGATGTTTATAGGAGACTGTTAGAAGTTATAGCCACAAGTAGAGATTCATATAAACACTTCTATATCCCTAACGGAGCCAACAGTTTTGAAAAAACTGATGGGCCGTTTAGGCATAAATTAATTAGTTTGGCCTAATGATAGAATTTGGATTCAAATTGTGACAGGTTGCTAGCCCATCGCCTAAAAGAGGAATCCCAAGTTTATAAGCCTCTCCCTTAGTCGCCTTTTACGACATCCATGGGAACGAGATGGAGTGGTCCTATTCTTTTTTTTTATTGGTGCCGGGCTAATCACACGGCACAGATTTGATCTATTAAATTAAATTCTCGTTTCAGTCGGAATTTCGATCAAATTTCATCAAAAGCATTTTTCAAATTCCTCATTATTACACTTTCCACAAATTTATAATTCTTCTATTTAATTTATCTTAAAACCGTCATCCCTAATCGCTTAACACCAGATTCGTAATTAAATCTTGATTAAACGCTCTTCTCCTTCGAGTAATCTCAAATAAAAAAAAAAGATATTTATATCCTGGTTTGAAAATGAAACGAAGTACGGTCGAATTTGGATACCTCGGTACAAAGATAAATACATACATATAATCTCGTCTATATCAATTGCGGGGTAGACAGGGCTATCAGTGTTGAAAAGACTGAAAGCCTACGTTCAACTGTTTGGCTTTAAGATAGAATTGGGATTCAAATAGTGACAGGTTGCTAGCCCATCTTAAAAGAAGAATCCCAAGTTTATGAGCCTATCCCTTAGTCGCTTTTTACGATTTTATTGGTGCCGGGAACCATACGGCACACCTCGGTACGGTTGAAAGAAAATCCATATGCAATTTTAAACGTGGATATATTACTATATAAATAGATTTGGAATCATGGAATTATTTTGTGATATCGCCAAAACTCCTAATTAAATCTATTGACGCTTCCTAAACGTAATTGCAGAAGGAACGATGGATAAAAATACACACGCAGTAGCCTGAATGTGCCATAAGTAATTGTAAATTCATATCTGTGCTCAATGCTGCAGTGTAGTTTGTTCCGCCGCTTCTTCTACACATGCGCTTTGGAAGCGGTAGTAGTTATAATTAGATTTAAGTTATGTGACGTCAATAAGTGATACCTTGTATCCAATTTTGAAAATAAATCTATTCTATTCTATTCTATTCTATATAAAGAGTTCTATATGCCCAGAAATACACTGAAATCTATTTATAATCGACCGTCGAGCATTGAGTGACTAACTACTTCAAATGCAAAATTGACTTGCAACTTGTGACAACCAGATTGCACATTCAGTTCATGAAAATATATGAACAATTCCCGTGCAATATCGACCAAAATATTGTAGATTGCAATGTGCATGTGCACCAGCTTGATTCTATTGGTTGCAGTTCACTTGATATTGGTCCATTTCTACTTGATATTGGTCATTTTTTATGACGGCCTCTGTGGCGCAGCGGTAGTGCGCTTGTCTGTGACACCGGAGGTCCCGGGTTCGATTTCCGGCCAGGGCATGATGAGAAAAGAACTTTTTCTGATTGGCCTGGATCTTGGATGATTATCTATATAAGTATTTATTATAAAATTTAATATCGTTGGGTTAGTATCTCGTAACACAAGTTTCGAATTGACTTCGAGGCTAACTCAATCTGTGTAATTTGTCCCATATATATTTATATTTATTTATTTCTCTTGCCTATCGGACCTGGTAAAACATTCAGATATACAAACGACTACTGGCTTTGTAGTGCCGTGTGGTTCCCGGTTCACCAATAGAAAAAAGAATGGGACCACTCCATCTCTTTCCTATAGATGTAGTAAAAGGCGACTAAGGGATAGGCTTTTTAACTTGGGATTCTTCTTTTAGGCGACGGGATAGCAACCTGTCACTATCTGAATCTCAATTTTACATTTCTTAAACACAAATAGATGAACGTGGCCTTTCAGTCTTTTCAAGACTGTTTGCTCTGTCTACCCAGCAAGTAATATATGTATACTTGACTGTATGTATGTAAACAACCAAGCTGTGAAATGTGAAAATTCGCACTGGGACACTACCTACTTAAAGTTGTTCCCAAAAGAATTTCGCAAGCAAGCACAAAAACTCGTGGTGATTCCATTCCATCCAGACCATTCCAAAATCAAAATGTAATTTATATTCATCTTGTCTGGCAGGAATTTGTTTACGAAACAAATGAAAATCAGCAATGCCCCGGCACGAAAGTGATGCAAAAGAAATTGGGATTTGCATAAAAATAGAACATCGTTCCCGTTAGATGGCGCCGCGGTCGCGTCGATTGGGAATTATTGGACTGCGGGTAGATTTTTGAATTGAGAATGAATAATACATGCGTAATACCCCGCCTGTTTCCCGCGGGATTAACGTTGACTTTGTATTTCCTCTCCCTACCCCTCCGGGATAGAGGCGTGGTTTTATGTATATATGTATGTATTTCCTCTTTCATGTCACTTTTTTGATCCTTAGTCGCATAGGTTTTGCTGTGATAAGTGTGTGTGTGAGTTATTTATTTGACTATAACCAATGTTGTGAAACCAAAAGATATGACAAGTATTAACTGATATGAAGTGTCCCACAATCCTACTAATATTATAAATGCGAAAGTTTGTATGTCAGTATGGATGTTTGTTACTCTTTCACGCAAAAACTACTGAACCGATTACAATGAAATTTTGGTATGTTGGTAGCTGAAGACCCAGAATAACATATAGGCTACTTTTTATCCCGGAGTTCCCGCGGGATTGATAGGGTTTTCATGCGAAGGAAGTCGCGGGCGGATTCTAGTAATGAATAAAAATGTTGAATTTGGATTTGAATTTGAGTTTGATATATGATTCAATGCCTTAATATTTTATTAAACTCGACTTTACTCTAAACCTAAAGTTGTTCAAACCCTCGTACACATACATACATATTATCATGTCTATTTCTCTTGCGGGGAAGATAGAGCCAACAGTCTTGAATAAGCTGATAGGCCACGTTCAACTGTTTGGCTTAATAAATTGAAATTTAAATAGTGACAACTTGCTAGTCCATCCCCTAAAAGAAGAATCCCAAGTTTATAAGCCTACCCCTAAGTCGCCTTTTACGACATCCATGGGAGAGAGATGGAGTGGTCCTGTTCTTTTTTCTATTGCTGCCGGGTACCACACCGTACAAATATATATATATATATATACATAAACCTAAATATTATATATATATATATATATATATATATATATATATATATATATATATATATATATATATATATAATATTTATATATATATATATATATAATATTTAGGTTTATGTGAATAAAATGGTGTGTGTTTGTCATATTTTCAATTCATGCTGCCCGATCTACCGGTGGAGTGAACCGCAGCTGGCATGACCTATCTACCTGTTATAACTACATAAAGCAATATAAAGCTAAGATTCCAGTACATTATGATGCGACGCGACGCGACAGAGAAATTTTCATTCGACCTCTTGCTGACCAGACAAATAATAATGTGTAGTTTAGGATACTCTGCGTAGACTCAAATGCAATTTGTACCTGTAGGTATAACTTAGTTTTATATAGTATGTCTACTATAACATCTAAATGTTTGCTATATCCGAAAGGGTTAATGTGAAGATCTGTTACAATTAAAAATTTGAATTTGAATACTTAATATTATTTTTCACTAGCGACCCGCTCCGGCTTCGCACAGGAGCAAAATTATAAATGTTATTATACATAAAAACCTTCCTTTTGAATCACTCTACCTGTTACAAAAAACCGCATCAAAATCCGTTGCGTAATTTTAAAGATTTAAGCATACAGACAAACAGCCTAAAATAGCGACTTTGTTTTATACTATGTAGTGATGTGCCATGTCAACAAACAGGCGTAAGCCTACTTGTTTGTGGGCAGTTTTCAATCAGCTTTCATTTAAAAAACAATACACATTGCTGAATTTTTTGTAATACCGCTGGTCGTAATGTCTGCGACCATTATTGAATCACACTTAATTAGGCAGAATTGCTTCGAGTTTTACATACATACATACATACATATGGTCACGTCTATATCCCTTGCGGGGTAGACAGAGCCAACAATCTTTTTAGGCGATGGGCTAGCAACCTGTCACTATTTGAATCTCAATTCTGTCATTAAGCCAAATAGCTGAACGTGGCCATTCAGTCTTTTCAAGACTGTTGGCTCTGTCTACCCCGCAAGGGATATAGACGTGACCATATGTATGTATGTTCTATGAGCGATACGATGTTATCCGTCCTCGCTCGCTCGCTGGCAGTGTGCCCCGCCTTTAGCTCTGTACAATCTGCAAACGCTGAATTTGGATATTCACTGTTTTGCATTGTAAGATGTTGACTGCACGCGGCTAGTTCGGTTTGTTGGCTTCAATTTAAATGTTTGCGCTGTTGGGATTTGATTGGCGAATTGTCTTGTATTATTCGTGAGTTTGTCTTTCAATTACTAAAAAAATAAATATATATATAAGTACGAGACAAATTACACAGATTGAGTTAGCCTCGAAGTAAGTGCGAGACTTGTGTTACGAGATACTAACTCAACGATACTATATTTTATAAAAAAAAAAGCTTATATAAATAAATATCCAAGACCCAGGCCGATCAGAAAAAGTTCTTTTCACATCATGCCCTGGCCGGGATTCGAACCCGGGACCTCCGATATCACAGACAAGCGTATTACCGCTGCGCCACAGAGGCCGTCAAAAAGTAAGTAAGTAAATGTTTGTTGTTTTATCAAAATCGGTTCACTAAAAAAAAGGTATCGTCATTTGAATGAACTCAAGTTAAAATAAATAAAAATAAGTTGACGCGGAAAAATTCGAAATTTATGCGGACGAAGTCGTGGGCAACAGCTTGTATATAATATTATCTTATTTTGATCTGTGTTTGTTTTTTATATGGTGCACAGATTCAACAGCACTGATAAAAATTACATGAACTTTCCAAAAATAAGAAGTTTGCAGGTGAGAAGATGCAGCTCCTGCCGTGAGCCATGATTTTATGTATGAATCTCGCAATCTATACTAATATCATAAAGCTGAAGAGTTTTTTTGTTTGAACGCGCTAATCTCAGGAACTACTAGTTCAAATTGAAAAAATATTAATATTTGTGTTTGAAAAACCATTTATCGAGGAAGGCTTTAAGCTATTTATCATCACGCTGCAACTATAAGGAGCGAAGAAATAATGGAAAAAGTAAAAAAAAACGGGGAAAATTATTCCTCCTTGATGGCTACAATGATGCCTACAATAACTATTCCACGCGGACGAAGTCGGGCACAGCTAGTTACAAATAAATCCTTAATTCAAATTTATATGAAAACTCGTCTCCTTACCAAATATATTTGAAGATCCCGGCCCTCTGAGAGATGATCTTAATCTCCTTAATATTATTTACTTGCGCGGAATAGAAACCGGATAATCCGGGCAGTTACTTTGTCAATGTAATGGTATTATTGATCCCGTTACAGACACTCATTTGTCGGGAAATGGAGAAATTATCTGGCATTATCGTCAGCATTAATTCTTGTAACGAACTAGCATCAATAAATATACGGGACAGATTACACAGATTGAGTTAGCCTCGAAGTCAGTTCGAGACTTGTGTTACGAGATACTAACTCAACGATACTATATTTTATAATAAATACTTATTTAGATATACATCCATGACCCGGAACAATCGGAGAAAGTTCGTTTCTCATCATGCCCTGGCCGGGATTAGAACCCGGGACCTCCGGTGTCACAGACAAGCACATTACCGCTGAGCCACAGAGGCTGTCAAAGCATTGCATTGATAAAATAACTATATTCTTCTATATTGGCGTGCAGTTTTGGAAGGAATCTGCTGCAAATCTGCCTGAGGAAGTCACAAAAAAGACTAACGATTCTATAAATTGATTGATAATGATATAAACAAAAACAATTAACCTAGATTTGGTACAGATTAAGACTTCCGGAAACGGAAGTCAGTTTAGGAGTTACGGATTTAGTAAGCGCCGAAAGGCACAATAATTTATTATATAGAAAACAATACATTAAAAAAGCTATCACATTAGCTGATATATGTATGTATGTATATCCAAATACGTCAAACGTTCAAGCGAGAGAAATTGGAATAATATTACATTTTACTTCGATATTTTCCTTTTTGTGTTTCGGGGTTGCAAATAATCTTGAGCGTCTAAAAAGGTTTCGACATTTTTATTTTAAGTTAAATTTTAAACAAAGTGGGGAAACGTGTAAAAACAAACATATTTTAAGAATGCCTACTGAAGTCATATTTAATGGTCGTTAACTGAACGTACTTAAGATGCTAAGTTTTGATTTAAAAGAGGAAATAAAAAGCCTTTTATTGTTTAGTCCACTTTAATTTTCTTTTATCAAAAGTAAATTATGTCCACGGTGAGGGTATAAAATTGAGGACAGAAAAAAGAACAGCGTGATAAGAGAATATTGTCTTTAAATAAATACTAAATAGTGAAGGAACCATGTGGTTCCCGGCACCAATAAAAGAATAGGACCACTCCATCTCGTTCCCATGAATGTCGTAAAAGGCGACTAAGGGATAGGCTTATAAACTTGGGATTCTTCTTTTAGGCGATGGGCTAGCAACCCGTCACTATTTGAATCTCAATTCTATCATTAAGCCAAACAGCTGAACGTGGCCTATTAGTCTTTTCAAGACTGTTGGCTCTGTCTACCCCGTAAGGGATAAAGACGTGATCATATGTATGTATGTAGTGAAAGAAATTCGAACCTGACTCACCCAAACCAGGATCCTTGGTCAAAGGCATACCCGTAGCTCCTCTTCAGAGTAATGAGGATGACATCGGGGCTATATATAATAAAAAAAATAGTAAAAATAATGAATTACTACACAAAATCTGATTATAAATGTTACTATAATAAATATTATGAATTAATTTAGAAAGTAAATTTTGAAATTTCAATTGGAAACAAATATTGTATCATGTATATAACTACACGGGACAAAATTACACAGATTGAGTTAACCTCGAAGTCAGTCCTAGACTTGTGTTACGAGATGCTAACTCAGCGATACTGTACTTTATAACAAATCATCTTATCATGCTCTGGCCGGGATTCGAACACGGAACCATCTGTGACACAGACAAGCGCGCTACGCCACAGAAGCCGCCACTAAAAACAGTAAAATTGTGTAAAAAAAGCATTAAGTACTTCTTTCGTTTGAAGATAACGGACTTCAAAAAACGGCTGTACTATAAATACCTACGAGCGTGGACTAATCTCTCTTATCAGAAGGACATTAAAATGTCCCTTAAGCTCGAGTAATATCGATCAAAGACGTTCGGCCGAAGAAAAGGAGGATCTTATTGAGGCTTCTTAGGTCTGCGGAGGGATCCGGTTGGAAATAAAATGTTTTTTTTTTTATTATTTCGTTCACTTGTATTGTAAATAGAGATAAAAAGTTGTAGATCATTCCTTTGCTGTAGCTGACACTTAATTCTTGCTACCAATCAAATAGCGAAAACACACATGTGTATATATGTTTGTAACACGATAACTTCCTAACCGCTGATATGATTTTGATAAAGTTTTCAAAGTCTGTAAGTAAAATAAATAAAAAAAAAATTTACAATAATTTATTAAATCTGTCAATAGAATTTTAAAGTTCGTGTTCGTCGTGAACGTGGCCTATCAGTCTTTTCGACACTGCTGGCTCCGTCTACCCCGCAAGGGATATAGACGTGACTATATGAATGAATGAATGAATATATTTATACGGAACCCGTTAAACATTTCTACGTAGCAAACCTCACTCTGCCAACAGTTGTGGTCGCTATAAACTGACAAAACTGGGTGGACAGAGACATCTAGATTTATACTCTGTCGCAGGACAAGACCACCGCTCCGGGATAATGTATGGCTGTGGGGCTCACTTGATTTCACACGATGATATACTGACGAGGGAAAATGTAATTGCAAGTATTTTATGTGAGTTTTTAAAAAAGAAATTAATTTGCTAATGTTTTATCTTTTTTTTTTATTAAAAGAAATTTCACGATTGTTTAAGTAAGTATTAAATATACAAGTACATAAAATATTGTATTAATAATAAATAAAATAATTAAAACTACCTATATTACAAAAAAAAAGATGATTATAAAATAAGTTTAGAATTTGTACAGTCCCTTCTTTAACATGCGGGAGTGTGTACCTATCTTTAATTCAAGGACCTTAGTTTAGTAGCCTTAGAAACCTTGACTTGGACAGATAATTAATGAAGGTATTATTTTATGAATTAAAAATCACATTTAATTATTGTTAAGTGATTCAAGTATCATTACCATTTAAGTTTTGTACTTGAAATTATATTTTAAGAATTATTCATCAATTCATTGATATGATCACGTCCATATCCTTTGCGGGGTAGACAGAGCCAGCAGTCTTGAAAGGCTGAAAGGTCACGTTCACCTGTTAGGCTTAATGATAGAATTGTGATTCAAATAGTGACAGGTTGCATAATTATGCGCACATGCAAAATATTCGATTTCAGAACTTTTGGAATTTTCAAAAATATTTTATATTATTTGTATTTTCTTTCGGAAATATTAAATTTTAATGAATACTAACTTTTTAGATTATTATTATTACGTTTGTTCCGCTGTGTGTACTGCAGTGTAGTTTGTTCCGCCGCTTCTTCTACACATGCACTTCGGAAGCGGTAGTAGTTATAATTCGATTTAAGTGATGTGACGTCAATAAGTGATACATTGTATCCAATTTTCAAAATAAATCTTTTCTGTTCTAAGATAAAAGGTGTTTTCAAGAAAGACGACACTAGATCAACTCTGAGATAAGAAATATATATTATACAAAACAATATTATAATTATTTTACAAGCCAAGAATAAATTCAACGTGTTTGTTACCAGCACGAATGGCATATTAATGTACATATTACGTGGAATTCAATGTCGTGGTTCAATATATTCCAGTAAATATAACTTACTCGTTACAATAATTTTATAATACCCCTCGTAAATATTGCACAAACAGTTTCACCCATAGACTTCAATGAAACTAGACACGGCAAAAAAATGTACATACATAACATCAAGTGTATATCCCTTGCGGGGTAGACAGAGCCAAAAGTCTTGCAAAGGCTGAAAGGCCACGTTCAGCTGTTTGGCTTAACGATAGAATTGAGATTCGAATAGTGACAGGTTGATAGGCCATCGCCTAAAAGAAGAATCCCAAGTTTATACGCCAATCCCTTAGTCGCCTTTTACGTTATCCACGAGAAAGAGATGGTACTCCATCCTATTCTTTTTTCTATTTGTGCCGGGAACCACACGGTACAGCAAAAACAATGTTCAACAAAGAAAATTAAATGCATTCTTTCTTTTCTTAAGAATGAGGTTCTAAATGAATGAAAGCATATGAAAACGTATAGCAATAGTAACATAATTAATTAGAAATATTAATTCATCATCAAACTTCTTAACCCAATGGTAGTTAGATGCTGCAGTGCAGTTTGTTAACGCTTCTACTGCACTGACGGTTTGGAAGCGTCAGTAAACTAAATAAACATGTAGTATGTATGTATGCAAGTAGCATACATACATATAATCACGTCTATATCCCTTGCGGGGTAGACAGAGCCAACAGACTCGAAAAGACCAATAGGCCAATTTTTTTTTGTTTTCATGAGCACACTGTTTAACCGTTTTTTGCATGAAGTCATGATGGATTTTTCATGAAGTAAAGGTTTTAAATATGGGGTCAAATTGCATCATTAATTTTATGTTTGCTTGCACGGAAGTGGATTAATGCTCACGCGAGATGCATACATTTCATGCAAAATTTCTGTAATGAACAATGTGAAGTATTAATTATTCACTTCATTATAACAGAAATTATATGTAACATTTATAAATCATTTTAAAGGTCATTACGTAGAAATCTATACTTAGGTATAATAAATCCGTAGAGAGGTCAATTCTGTACATGGAATATATTTTCAAAATAACTATCAGGGGGTGATTAGTGATCGATACTGATGCCAAAAATGCAATTAAAATTTTTGTCTGTCTGTATGTTCATAGAAACAAAAACTACTTGACGGATTTTAACGATACTTGGTTCAAAACTTTTTACTCCGTCTGGGGTAGACAGAGCACAAGCAATACAAGGGATACACGTGATTATATGTATGTTTTTTTCTGAAAATTTCTACGGGAACTAAGAAAAAGGCAAACATAACAAATAGGTAATAAGAAATTTCCAACAATAATTCAATTCGTTCATGCCTACTTCTATACTGCTTCTTTGAAAACGTTGAACATTTCTAAATACTGACATTCTTTTTACGTTTATAAAATTGTCCTTTTTCCGCGTAGACAAAATAAGAGACATTATTGAGGGAGCACATCTGGTAGAGCGCGCTTCATTTATTTTTACTGCACACGGTGACCGCAATGTGCAACATCTATACTAATATTATAAAGCTGAAGAGTTTGTTTGTTTGAACGCGCTTATCTCAGGAACTACTGGTTCGAATTGAAAAATTCTTATTGCGTCGAATAGACCATTTATCGAGGAAGGCTTTAGGCTATATAACATTACGCTGCAACTACTAGGAGTAATAGAGAAGAAATAATGGAAAATGTGAAAAATCGGAGGAAATTATTCATCCTTGAGGGCTTCAATGATGCCCAAAGAACTATTCCACTAGCAGCTGGTTCAAAATAATTTGTCTGCATTACATTGGAAATTCAGTATATATTTTCAGATGTGAGTGACCACTACATCTCTCTCCCATGGATGTCGTGAAAGGCGACTAAGGGGTAGGCTTAAAAAACTTGGGATTCTTCTTTAAGGCGATGGGAAACATGTCACTATTTGAATCTCAATTTTATCTTAAAGCCAAATAGCTGAACGTGGCCCATCAGTCTGTTCAAGACTGTTGGCTCTGTCTACCCCGCAAGGGATATAGACGTGATTATATGAATGTATGTATGTATGTGGGTGATCATCAGGTTAACATTAAAAAATCATCAACCCTATCCAATGGAAAACTTTATTTATTTAAAACTTTATTGCACAAAAAAAATATAGAAAAAGCAGACATAATGCCGACCCGTCAGTATTTGAACTTTGATTCCATACAGCTGAGCGCGGCCTTTATATCTTTTCTTTCAGACTATCGACTCTATACATACATACATATGGTCACGTCTATATCCCTTGCGGGGTAGACAGAGCCAACAGTTTTGAAAAAGCTGAATGGCCACGTTAAGCTATCGTCTCTATCTATTCTGAAAGGGATAAAAACGTGATTCTATGTAGTTCCTCAGGAAATTTCTAAGCAGTAGTCTAAGTTTTCGTATAGAAATTAGTATTTGTGTGACTGCCATCAAGTCTTACCATCCAGTTAACTCAGGTTTATGATATCCGCCTGATCGCATTCGTACGCAACAGGGAATAGGCTGTCAGCTATCTAGATATTATCCTGATAACTGCGGTATATGTTATTATAGAACGGGTTATACAGGGAAAGGTTAAACTTGACACAATTTAAATAGGTTATATTTTTTGGTGCCGTGTGGTTCCCGGCACCAATACAAAAAATAATAGGATCTCTTTCCCGTAGATGTCGTAAGAGGCGACTAAGGGGTATGCTTACGAACTTGGGATTCTTTTTAAGGCGATGCGCTGGCAACCTGTCACTATTTGGATCTCAATTCTATCAAATAGCTGAACGTGGCCAATCAGTCTTTTCAAGACTGTTGGCTCTGTCTACCCCGCAAGGGATATAGACGTGACCATATGTATGTATGTATTTTTTATCAAAATAAAAAAAATACCTTGTCTTCTTTCGTGGTATAGGCATTAATATCAATCTCAGCGTGCTTGATACCTGTATAATTGATATGAACAGCGGGGCGCGACCGCTAGTTCCGGCGATCTAGCGGGGCAGACAGACAGAAACTGGAGCAAACTGGGTGCGGCGAGTTTATGACACATTACAGGAGTGTCAATGTGCAAAGTGCTTAATAGCGGCTTCTTCGCAATTTTACTTCTCTTTGAAATCAGCTATCGAAATAGTTATAAACACACATATGAGCACGTCTATATCCCTTGCGGGGTAGACAGAGCCAACAGTCTTGAAAAGATCGATAGGCCACGTTCACCTGTTTGGCTTGATGATAGAATTGAGATTCAAATAGTGACAGGTTGCGAGGCCGTCGCCTAAGAGAAGAATCAGAATTATATTTAATTATAGTATACTTTGGTTTTAGTGACTAAATTTTATTTAATTATTTCAAAACAAAATTAAACAATTAAAATTAAAATCGTCTCACACTCACACTTTTAATAAATTGACTTAAAAAATAATTATCTTTAAATTTTAAAAGTTACATGTTTTCTGTTTAATATTTTCATGTTAGGGTGAATTCATAAAATGCCAGTTAGAAATGTTTGTTTCATGTAAACCACGTTGTTTTTAAAATTTTAAAAATGCTCAATAAATCAATAGATTGTAATCTGCGGGCCTGTGAACTGAACACGCGAGGCTAACGTGGCTTGATGGACTTAATTAAAAATTGTTTATTCATAAACAAAATGGTGGTCTTATAAGTAATGTTGTTTTCAAACTAAAATTTGAATGATAGTGTTCAATTTTCTAACAGATATTTTAGTTTTAAATTTGTTTTATTACGATACAAATTACTTTATTGCTCACTAGCTGTGCCCGCGACTTCGTTCGCGTGGAATAGTTATTTTGGGCATCATTGAAGCCCTTTAGGATGAATAATTTTCCCCGTTTTTTTTTCATATATTCCATTATTTCTTTGCTCCTTATAGTTGCAGCGTGATGTTATAGAGCCTAAAGCCTTCCTCGATAAATGGTCTTTTCGACGCAAAACTTTTCAATTCGAACCAGTAGTTCCTAAGATTCAAATTCAAATTCAAATTCAAAATTCGTTTATTCAGTAAAACAGTTTTACAAAGCCAGTTGTTGAGGCCCTCTAGTAAGTATAGAATACTCGTGTCAGAGGACCTCGCTCCCTCGTTACGTAACTATTACTGAATACTAAAATAATACATAATGAATACAAAAATAAAAAAAATATATGCAAACTATATTTGTATGTGAAAGTGTCTATGTGGTACGAGTATATACCAACATATATAAATCACTCTATTCTAAGCGATGGAATAGATTTTCAACCTCATCATATGTTAATGTTTTTAGCCAATTTTTCACTAATAATTTACAATTGTGTGTTGTTTTAGAATAAATTGAAATTTTTTTATTAATAATATTATAAAGGTAAGTACTTTGTGAGTTGTATTGTCGTCTTGCAGTAGCTGTTTTTACTATGTTATTTTTGAATGTGGGATTGTTTCTTCTAGATAAGTTATGTGGGTCAAATATTAAGGATTTATGTAATTTTAAAATTGAGTTTAGTATATATATTTTCCGAATGGATAGAAGGTCACATTGCTGATATAATAAATTCGTAGGGAATCTAAATTTTTTTAAATAAATAGTCTTAAGCAATTAAAAGATTAGCGCGTTCAAACAAACAAACAAACCAACTCTTCAGCTTAGCTTCAGTAAAAATAACAAAATTACACAAGTACCTAGTACCTACCTACAAACATAGAAGAAAAAAAAATATAAGTAAATGCGGACTTATCGCTAAGCAATCTCTTCCTGTCAACCTTTGGGTAGTGAAGGGACATTGAACATTAATAACTTTTTTTATCTCTTTTCCCCGATACATATAACTCTCAAGGCAAGAGTGAACAGGTATTATTTGAGCTTGCGTACACCACCTTAGACCTCCTTACCACCTTAGGATCTTGCTAACAAAAAGGTCAAACGCATTCAAATATGTTATAAAAAAGAAAGTTTCATTATAAAGAACCTTTGAAGGTGGCCTTTGAGTGTTTCTGAAATAGAACCAATAGTTGGTAGGTGCCGTGTGGTTCCCGGCACTAATAGAAAAAAAGAATAGGACTACTCCATCTCTTTCCCATGGATGTCGTAAAAGGCGACTAACGGATTGGCATATAAACTTAGGATTCTTCTTTTAGGCGATGGGCTAGCAACCTCTCACTATTTGAATCTCAATTCTATCATTAAACCAAACAGCTGAACGCGGCTTTTCAGCCTTTTCAAGACTGTTGGCTCTGTCTACACCGCAAGGGATACAGACGTGATGATATGTATGTACCAATAGTTATAGGTCTCGGAACGGTCTAGAGTCTTGAAATTTGGCATTAAATTTTTCCAGAGACTTGATATTTGGCATTAAAAGTTCGTTAATTGTGCTCTAGGATTGTGAACTTAGAGAGGATTTCCCAAAATTCCCGCGGGAATGGAAAATATGGTTGTTTTATGTTTTTCTTTTCAGTGAACGGTACTCTACTAAGAAATAAACATACATACATACATATAGTCACTTCTATATCCCTTACGGGGTAGACAAAGCCAATAGTTACGAAAAGACTGCATGGCCACGTTCAGCTGTTCAGCTTAATGATGGATCTGAGATCCAAATAGTGACAGGTTGCTAGCCCATCGCCTAAAAGAAAGGATCATAATTTTATAAGCCTATCCCTTAGTCACATTTTACGACATCCATGGGAAAGAGATGGAGTGGTCCTATTCTTTTTTGTATTGGTGCCGGGAACCACACGGCACGAAATAAAAACTATTTTATTTTCAGTTCAAGAGCAAAAATATCACATCAAATGATATTATTATATTATGAAAACGTTGTAACAGCAGATCACAGCGCCTTCTTATAGGCAGTAAACTTTATATACGAGATTCGGGTATTGCCCATAAAATAGATTCGATAATCTACACCACCCTCTCCCTACAATTGAACATGGTCTCCGTTATTTTTTGAAATTATGCACACAAACATACATACATACATTATAATCACGTCTACATCCCTTGCGGGGTAGACAGAGTCAACAGTCTTGAAAAGACAAAAACGTTCAGCAGTACGGCTTAGTGATGGAATTGAGATTCAATTATTGTCAGGTTGCTTGCCCAAGCAAGAAGAATCCTATACTTATTGAGCCTCCCTTGGTCGCCTTTTACGCCATCCATGGGAATTATATAAAGTGGCCCTATTCTTGAGTACCAGGTAGCACAAGGCGACCTCGAAGATAAAAGAGCTTATTACCCTTAATCACCCATTTTCACACCCACTCCTAAAATAAGTATCGTTGAGTTAGTATCTCGTAACACAAGTTTAGAACTTAATTCGAGGCTAATTCAATCTGTGTAATATGTCCCGCATGTATATAAATTGTATTAAATGGCTTTTTATATTTACAAAATCTTATTAGGCTAAGTTAATTTCTCAAGTCAATGATTCGCGATGAGACCAGCTCAAAGTAATTTAGTCTTCAATGGAGGGTTATTTTTTGGATTCCCTTATTTCTGTATTACCTACGGCATATTGGTTACGTAATCATAAATCGAAATTCATCAGGCGTATATATAAATTATTTTACCAGTATAGTTATTAACCAGAAAATGGGTGGCATACATACATATGGTCACGTCTATATCCCTTGCGGGGTAGTCAGAGCCAACAGTCTTAAAAAGACTGAATAGTCACGTTCAGCTGTTTGGTTTAATGATAGAATTGAGATTCAAATAGTGACAGGTTGCTTACCCAACGCCTAAAAAGGATCCCAAGTTAATAAGCCTATCCCTTAGTCGCTTTTTACAACATCCATGGGAACGAGATGGAGTGGTCCTATTCTTTTTTTACTAGTGCCGGGAACCACACGACAGCAATGGAATACGACCTTAATACTCCGAATATTGGAAATTTCATTTTCGCCAATTTCATAAAGGAGAGGATATGTAACGTCAATCAACGTCTCTATTATTAATGGCGGATCGAGGGGAATGGAAAATCTGGAATAATCTTAAATCATGACGAGAGAGCTCTGTTACAAGGAGAAAATATCTGAGTACCACTAACAGCATTTATATGTTGAATAACAAAATAAAGAGAGTACAAAGATGTAGTAATTAACAAAATATTTACTGCCGAGGTTGGGTTAGATTCCCTGCAAAGGTTGCGGATGTGCCGTGTGGTTCCCGGCACCATTACAAATTAAAAAAAGAATAGGACCACTCCATCTCTTTCCCACAGATGTCGTAAAAGGCGACTAAGGGATAGGTTTATAAACTTGGGATTCCTCTTTTAGGCGATAGGCTAGCAACCTGTCACTATTTGAATCTCAATTCTATCTTAAAGCCAAATAGCTGAACGTGACCTATCAGTATTTTCAAGACTGTTGGCTCTGATATAGACGTGATTATATGTAGGTATATATGTTTGTTGCGGATGTCAGATTGGAGTCGTAACGTGTAAAAACCCGGCTAACTCAATAGAATAAAATAGATTTATTTTGAAAAATTGGATACAAGGTAACACTTATTGACGTCACATCATTTAAATCTAATTATAACTTCTACCACTTCTAAAGCGCATGTGTACAAGAAGCGGCGGAACAAACTACACTGCAGCATTTTCATCGGACGTCAATTTACAAATATAGATCTCTTAAAACTACATCGTGGACGGCAATCCAGGGTTATGGTCAGGTGAACGGAGAGGTGAAGATATAATCTAGATTATCGTATGGAGGAAGAAATTGACCGATTCAGTATGATCTTTAGCTTTTAAATTGAAAATACACAGTTTTATACTATAACTAGCTGTGCCCACGACACAGTCCGCGTGGAATAGTTATTTTGGGCATCATTGAAGCCCTCAAGGATGAATAGTTTTCCCAGTTTTTTAGCCTGGATTTCTTCGGTCTGCTCATTCTTCTTCTTCAAGTCGAACACTCTTATCAGAGTGGCCGTTGTTGCGCAGACGAGGTACACGGAAAGGTATTCGGCGGGTTCTTTCCCGAGGATTAATTTTTCTCAGTGATGTGCAATGTAGAAATTTTAGAATGAACACATTGCACATGTGCGGTGTGGTTCCCGGCACCAATAAAATGAAGAATAGGACCACTCCATCTCTATCCCATGGATGTCATAAAAGGCGACTAAGGGATAGGCTTACAAACTTGGGATTCTTTTTTAGGCGACAGGCTGGAACCTGTCACTATTTGAATCTCAATTCTATCATTAAGCCAAATAGCTGAACGTGACCTTTCAGTCTTTTCAAGACTGTTGGCTCTGTCTACCCCGTAAGGGATATAGACGTGATGATATGTATGTATGTATGTATGAACACATTCTACTTGGGACCAAATTTCTACATTTCTTTACCATAGTCCTTCACCACACGATTCATACATACATACATACATAAAACCACGCCTCTTTCCCGGAGGAGTAGGCAGAGACTATCTCTTTCCACTTACCACGATCTCTGCACACTTCCTTCGCTACATCCACATTCATAACTATCTTTTTGCAAGCTCGGCGGTTTCGGGTACTCTTGACCTGACCCTTTACCAGTACGTCCTTAATTTGATCAAGATACGTTCGTCTAGGTCTTTCCACTCCGACCTTTCCCTCCACACTCTCCTCGTATATCTGCTAAAATTAACTTAACACTTAACACGATTCATAAATCAGTTTTAGAAATATTATCTGATTCAATTTCACTTCTGCTTTATCTTTAATTTGCGATTAAGTGTTGTAACGTATCATATCACTCAGCGGCCTCAGCATCTGACATGGAAAATATTACAAACATTTAGATTGTTGAAGTCATTATTTTTTAAAATCCCTTTGGTGGTGGTCGAGCAGAATCATCGCTCCCGCTACAACGTTAAATATTTATTCGCACCGACGAAGCCACAGGCAAAAACTAGTTTAAGCAATGAAACTGCACTCAACTCATCGGAACTGCCATTTTTATCTGAGATTGAGGCAGGGTTAAGGAAGCTCGTAAAAGCGGTCTTCAAAGCTCCAGCGAGATAGGTTGTTTAGTCACATAAGATCTGCCTGAGGCATATGTCACGCTTTGATGGCTCATTCTGTCACTTCGTGTCCCAACCAGTTTAATTATTTATACATACATACATATGATCGCGTCTATATCCCTAGCGCGGAAGACAGAGCCACGCTCAGCTGATTGGCTTAGTGATAGAATTGAGATTCAAATAGTGACAGGTTGCTAGCCCATCGCCTAAAAGAGGAATCCCAAGTTTATAAGCCTATCCCTTAGTCACTTTTTACGACATCCGTGGGAAAGATATGGAGTGGTCCTATTCTTTTTTGTAATGGTGCCGGGAACCACACGACACTTATTTATTGCACGAAAAACTATTTAAAAAATAATAAAAGATATTTAGTCTCTAAAACTGAATTAGACCGACGAGTTTACATGAAAATATTGTCGAATATGAATGATGCAAAAGTGGTTTTCAGAAATCGTTGTAGGTGAAAACGTACAGTTACCGCCTATCCCTCCGGGAAATTGGCGTTATAAGGTTTGTTGTTCACCTCTGAATTATTTGTCAACATTATATAACGTCTGCATCCCTTACAGAGTAGACAAGCTGTTCTTGGCTTGTTGAAAAGAGATTTGAATGCCACGTTCAGCAAAATGACTTAATTATGGAACTAGCTGTGCCCGCGACTTCGTCCGCGTGGAATAGTTATTTTGGGCATCATTGAAGCCCTCAAGGATGTAAAATTATTCCGGTTTTTTTTTACATTTTCCACTATTACTTCGCTCTTAAAAGTTGCAGCGTAATGTTACGAGTTTATAGCTTTAAGCCTTCCTCGATAAATGGTCTATTTAACACAATTTCCGGTTTTTTTTTTCAATTCGAACCAGTGGTTCTTGAGATTAGCGCGTTCAAACAAACAAACTCTTCAGCTTTATAATATTAAGATTGAAATTGAGATAATGATAGGTTGCTAGCTGATCGCCAGCTAGAAGAATCTCAAATGAATGAAAATTTCACTTGATTTGAGTATTCGAATCTCGGCCAGGGCATGATAAACTAACTTTTTGTGAGTGGCCTGGGTCTTAAATGTTTAACTATTTAAGTATTTATTATTAAATATAATTAAATATAATATCGTTGAGTTGGTATATCGTAACACAAGTATCGATCTTACTTCAAACCTAACTCAATCTGTATAATATTTACATACATACAAAACATACATAAAATCACGCCTCCGCATCTTTCCACTTGCCACGATCCCTACGTACTTTTTTCGCTTTATCCACATTCAAAACTTTTTATAGCAAGCTCGGCGATATCGTTTCGTTTTTTATTATAACGTTAAATAGTTTTTCGTGCGATAAAACTAAATACAAGAGCAAAAATGATAAAATATGTTTTATTTTATGAAGGTATTATATAGGTTCTGTTAATTTCCAAGAACGACCGTTGTTCAGACGAGCGGCGAACCATGTAATAGGAATTCTGTGCTGCAATTTCATACCAAATACTCGGTATTATTATACCGAGTATTTTTTGGTTGAAAATCGTTTTATTAAAAACGGTAAACGGGAAATATGTTTTTTTAAGGATCACGGTTACAACAATTTTTCCGAATACGATATATGTATATAATGTATGTATGTTTACGATATCACTACATAGTATAAAACAAAGTCGCTATTTTAGTCTGTTTGTCTGTATGCTTAAATCTTTAAAATTACGCGGATTTTGATGCGGTTATTTGTAACAGGTAGAGTGATTCAAGAGGAAGGTTTTTATGTATAATAATAACATTTATAATTTTGCACCCGTGCGAAGCCGTGGCGGGTCGCTAGTAAACGATATATGTATATATCGTGTACAATTAAATCAATAAAATAAATACAAGAAAAAAATATCACACTATAGAAAAAAATAAACTCAGCTTAGTTTTCAAGAAAAATGGCCGAGAATAGGTGGCGCTAGTGTCGTCCGCTGTTTAAACAATTTATTATTTATTCAATTACTTTCCACGCCTTAAAAGTTTTAGAGGTATCCGTAAGTTCTGAACTCTCATTTAATTATCCATTAGCCGGTTCCCTAATTATTTAAGCGGCAAGTTCCAAGTTCCTGTTTGTTCCTTAAAACTTTGGGAGTGTGTCACCATAGACATAGTTTGTAATAGACGTACAATGTCGAAATGTCGGTGTTAAAATAATTGGGATATTTTTATTTATTTTTTGGCATGCAATACAGTTTTTTTTAATATTTTTACAGTTTAGCTTTTTGGAAGTATGCAGAGATTGTGGCAAGTGGAAAGATATAGTATCTGCCTAATTCTCCGGGAAAAAGCCGTGATTTTATGTATGTATGTATGCAATACAGTTTTACAACATGTATTGTCTTAATACATATAGCAAAGGTACATGACTGGTTGGAAACCAAAAAAAGTGCGCACAGCATGCTTGGCATTCGTGACAAGTTAATTAAGTGCATTGAATACAATTTAGAAAATATGAAAAAAACCGGGTAGGTATAAAATAACCTCACCTAACTATATACATACATTGTCTTGAAAAGACTGAATGGCCACGTTCAGCTATTTGGCTTTAAGATAGAATTGAGATTCAAATAGTGACAGGTGGCTAGCCCACACGGCACTAATAGAAAACTAACTAAATATATATATATATAATCCTACGGCAGCTAGAAAATCTAGACTCATACCCTGGTCATACCCTCTGTCACGCAAAGGGCGTCTTATTTCTGTAACGAAAAGAATAGAATAGATTTATTTTCCAAATTGGATACAAGGTGGGTATCAATTATTGACGTCACATAACTTAAATCTAATTATAACTACTTCCGCTTCCAAAGCGCATGTGTAGAAGAAGCGGCGGAACAAACAACACTGCAGCATTTTCATCGGACGTCAATTTACAAATATAGTTCTCTTAAATCTAAATCGTGGACGAATGCACATTGTCTACATTAAAAAAGATGAATGAATGTAGAACTAATTATG
Organism: Amyelois transitella; assembly: GCF_032362555.1. Lineage (NCBI taxonomy): Eukaryota > Metazoa > Arthropoda > Insecta > Lepidoptera > Pyralidae > Amyelois > Amyelois transitella. Next base: position 10,766,567 of record NC_083516.1, on the reverse strand, counting down.
TCAATACGAATTTTCCGTCAAATAAAATAAAAATAAAGATAAAATAAAATACGTACATACTGTACAAATTATGTCCAGATCATGTCAAAAATACACAAGCATTTAAGAGGCCATTATGACAAGCTGTTAACATAGTCATTGTATCTCTTCTTCCTCCTATCTTAAGTCCCGGTTGCATTCTCACCACTCTGAAGAGAAATCCAGGGTATGCCTTTGACCATGGATCCTGGATTGGGTGAGTTATGTTTTTACACGAAGCGACTCCCTTCTGACCTCCGCAACCCTTGCAAGTAAACCTAACCTGTTGTTTTGTATTTAATCTGTGGTTGGACATTTCCTTTTTTGAATGCTGAGGGCGCCACCGGACTTATGTATGGTAGATAGTATCAATTTTACCCACCGGGATTAACCCACACCCGTATTGGATCGTTCATGGTTCCACATCAAGGTGCTTGCACATACATACATACATACATATGGTCACGTCTATATCCCTTGCTGGGTAGACAGAGCCAATAGTCTTGAAAAGACTAAATGGCCACGTTCAGCTATTTGGCTTAGTGATAGAATTGAGATTCAAAGGTGCTTGAATGTGTATTACATTAGTTTAAAAAAGAGAACTTGCCATATCTATTTCTAACTAATATCTGTGGCGTTGCTTACCTATCGATAAAGCGGCAAAACGAAATCCACCGATCATTTATTTAGACACTTTACGAGACTTCCGAAATTTTGCAGCTTAAAAAATAACTTCTTCCAACATGTTTTCGTAAAATGGAACAACTTTATGTACGTGACACACATTATAACACGATCCATTACATTTTGTACAGCCCAATTTAACTTGACAAAATTGTTGACGTGTCTGAATAAGCGGCAAAAGTTTAAATGGCAATGTTGAAGCCATGTTTTTGAGATTTTAAGTAGTTATTTAGTAATTTTAATGTAAAACCAAAAAAGAGAAATATTCGTAGTGCTGGTTGAGAAAACAATATATAATTTATTTGATTGGTGTTTATGCCGTGTGGTTCCCTGGACTAATAAAAAAAAGAAAAGGACCACTCCATCTCGTTCCCATGCATAGACTTATAAACTCAGGATTCTTCATTTCAAAACAGCTGAACGAGGCCTACCAGTCTTCTTAAAACTTATGTCTATCCCGTAAGACATATAGACGTGATTATATGTATGTATGGAAGAGAGCTCTTTAATAGGCGTATGGAGAAAATTCATATTCTTCCTTTAATTTTTTGTGTTTGTTTATATTTTAAACAACTTGTATCAATATTTTATTTATCTTAGCAACAAATTACGATATCAGAATATAAAAAAGATCAAATTTCGTTATCGAATCTCGTATACACCGTACTCAGAGTTTTTAAAATCCAAGAATGCAAACCAACAATTCAATAAAAATTTCGATCAAAGCTTGTCTCGAAAAATCCAACACGATAATTATTCTCTTTGACAAGGAAAGGCAGAAAGAAATATTATTCCAACATGACCTCCAATTCATTAAGTAATTTACTGTATTCATAAAACTCCGAGGTTGATAAAAAAACATCCATCATTTCTCTTTTAAATGAAATTTCTCCGGCGACTTTGAAAACAAATATTTGAGAATTTGATCAAAATTCGCCGTTACACAAACTGTTTAAATATTTTGTTCTTTATTTGAAATGATTTTTTAAAATTAAAATGTAGGTCGTGGAAAGGTCGCAGACTGCTTACAAGTGGGGTATTAGTTTTCACAGACATAGATCTAGCTAGACCTTGCGAGTGTACGTATAAAGTATATAGCACCTTACAAAGAAACGTGACCACTTTTTCACATAAGCGAAAACCATAGGAGGATCACGTTTCTTAAACTCTTTCATTCCATATCTGCGATCTAATTCACAAACTTTGACAAGGCATATTATGAGAATGTCTTACCTTACCCTCTTACCCTCTGTTTCTAACTTTGTCTCTAATTAAGACAGCGTTCGTAAATTAATTGTCATAAGCCGAAGTAAAAAATATGTTATTAAAATTTAAATATTTTAATTTATAATTTTAATTCATTATTTTGGGACATTCCAAACGTCACTTAATAATTGTCATATCTTTTGGTTTCACAACATTGATTGACGTCAAATAACCTATTCTTAGTTATCGGGCTATATTGAGATGTATCAGTCAAAACTATCACGTCCTAATACTAACGGGGAAGACAGAGCAGAATAATCAAAAAAGACTCGATCCCCACGTCCAGATGGCTTTATGACTTAATTATGTTTATCTAAAGTGTGTATCTATCAATATATCCATGTCTGTGTACATTAGGGTTCTCACAAGCAACGAAGCAGCGAGTGTGATTCTTTTTTCGAATAAATTTGAATAAGATACGCGAAGCGGTAACAATAGGTGTCGGGTTGCGCAACATGCCAACTAATGGATTTTTTCGCCGCTCCCGAAATGAGATTTTTACGAAATGTTTTTATTTTGAACGCGTGTTTTACTTACTCGTACTTTTTGCACATTAGTTATAAGCTTGCTTATTTTAAGAGCTCTAGAAAACGTAATATGAAACTTCAAAAGCTTTTGGTTGTGAGTGAGAAAATTTGCCTTTTAATACTCGAAAGACGAGATGCCGTGTGGACCGGACTATATACTCCATATCTGCAATGGATGTCGCAAAAGGTGACTAAGGGAATGACTAATAAACGGGCGAGCAACCTGTCGCTTTTTGAATTTCCATGATTAAATCACACAGCTGAACGTGGCCTATCAGTCTTTCAAGACTATTGGCTCTGTCAATGACGCAAGAGAAATTGATACAGAGTAACGTGTATGTACTATGTACGACTCAAAAGAAGAAAACAGAAATATGTGCCCCAAAATCATTTTTCAGCTGAAGAAGATTTAAATAAGTATTAAAAAAACTTTAAATTTCTTCTGTGGCCGTAAATAATTTATTAAAATATAGTGTCAAATCTCGAGCCTCCTCTTTTTTAAGTCATACATAGGTATGTACATAATAAAATCACGCCTATATTCCGGAGGGGTAGGCAGAGACTACATTGCCACTTGCCACGATCTCTGCATACTTCTTTCGCTTCATCCACATTCATAACTCTCTTCATGCAGGCTCGGCGGTTTCGGGTACTCTTGACCTGACCTTTTACCATGACGTCCTTAATTTGTAAGTCTCTTGTAAGTTAACTTAAAACTTTTTAAATCCTACTAATATTATAAATGCGAAAGTTTGTATGTCAGTATGGATGTTTGTTACTCTCTCACGCAAAAACTACTGAACCGATTACGATGAAATTTGGTATGTAGGTAGCTGAAGACCCAGAATAACATATAGGCTTTTTATCCCGGAGTTCCCGCGGGATTGATAGGGTTTCCATGCGGACGAAGTCGCGGGCGGCCTCTAGCGCAGAATATATTGTAAGATGTCGCGTCAAATCCATAGCCTCTCTTTGCAAGTCGGTTGAAAAGAAACTGGGGGACTTTCAGAAAAACCAAAATAAATTTCCATAAGCCGCGTTTGCCTACATTGGAGATAACACTAATTCCCGAGGCATTAAAGGGGGCATTAACCCTTTTGAGCTGTTATCATTTTTTTTTCGCTCTAACGACCGTCTGAATGGTCCTCGGATGAGTCCGCCATTTTGCCTCGGTACATTCAGAAAAAACTGATGCTATTTACGTGAGACGAAACCTTTGTTGGCTCTAATGCGGTAATATCACGTTTCATAAGACCTCGTAAGAGTTTATTACTTATCTAAGAACGTCTGCTGGTTAAGTAGGAAACCCATTTGTTTTATGGTACCTGGGTTTGAATGCCGTGAGAATCCCGCCCATTTGTTTAAATGCTAACTGATTGATCTTTATATACGTACATGTGGTCACGTCTATATCCCTTGCGGGGTAGACAGAGCCAACAGTCTCGAAAAGACTGAATGGCCACGTTCAGTTAGGCGATGGGCGAGCAACCTGTCACTATTTGAATCTCAATTCTATCATCGAGCCGAGAAACCGAACGGGGCCTATCAGTCTTTTCAAGATTGTTGGATCTGTCTACCCCGAGAGGGATATAGTCTTGTTACTATGTAAACTAATATTATAAACCTCAAGAGTTTGTTTGTTTGAACGCGCTAATCTCAGGAAATACTACCTACTGGTTCGAATTGAAAAAAAAAATCTTTTAGCATTGAATAGAACATTTATCGAGGAAGGCTTTACTCTATATAACATCACGCTGCAACTATAAGGAGCAAAGACATAATGGAAAATGGGAAAAAAAACGGGCAAACATCCTTGAGGGCTTCAATGATGCCCAAAATAACTATTCCACGCGGACAAAGTCGCGGGCACAGCTTGACAGTCATGAATAAAGATACTATAAAGCCATATTTCAATCCATCCATCAAGGCGAACGGTCTCCACAAGACTCGAGAGAGTTGGCGCTGTCTACTCCGTAAAGAAATAACGATGTGATATCTGTGTGTTTGTTTTTCAATCTTCCGAAACAATATCTGTAACAGAAGCTAGGTTATCAAGGGAAAATCTACACCGCTTCGAGGAACACACAAATATCGACTCAGTAAGCGAAGTAAGATGATATGGAAACCACAAGGTAGGTGCCTTGGTAACATTGGGGAGTCCATTTTGTTTGTATTTCCCTCAGAATCCTCACATGGCCCTTACCAAATTTCCTGTCTATATCGGCTTCATACGAATTGACTGAAATTATTGCGTTCGTATTGGGTATATATAGAGCGCGTGGCGACTAAACTAACTAATGTTGTTAATGCGAAAATCTATACTTCACTACATAGTATAAAACAAAGTCGCTATTTTAGTCTGTTTGTCTGTATGCTTAAATCTTTAAAATTACGCAACGGATTTTGATGCGGTTTTTTGTAACAGGTAGAGTGATTCAAGATGAAGGTTTTTATGTATAATTTTTTCCGAATTTTGCACCCGTGCGAAGCCGGGGCAGGTCGCTAGTATATTATAAAGCTAAAGAGTTTGTTTGTTTGAACGCGCTAATCTCAATAACTACTGGTTCGAATTGAAAATTTATTTTTGCATTGAATAGACCGTTTATCGAGGAAGGCTTTAGGCTATCACACGCAACTATTGTGAGCGAAGAAACAATGGAATATGTGAAAAAAAAAACGGGGGAAATTATTCATCCTTGAGGGCTTCAATGATGCCCAAAATAACTATTCCACGCGGACGAAGTTGCGGGCACAGCTGGTTTATATTTATAGATATAGACGTGAAAATATTTGTTAACCTTGTAAAGATAAAATAACCAAAGTAATTACGCATTCACTTTTCTATTCTTGCCGCTATATCTTCCTACACGTTATTCCCTCAGCACTTTGTCTAAAACTCACATGTAAGAGTTAAAATGTAAATCTTTAGCAGCTGTGATTTAAGGCAGTACATACGTCTACATCCCTTGCGGTTAAGGCAAAATAAATTCCTAGTGAAACATGGAATGTTTCTTAGATGTCACTATAAGGAGAAGGAAACAAGACCTTAGGACGTCACATGAATATACAAAAACTAGTTGTGCCCGCGACTTCGTTCACGCGTGGAAAAGTTATTTTGGACATCATTGAAGCCCTCAAGGATAAATAATTTTCCCCGATTTATTTCACATTCTCCATTATTTCGTGATGTTATATAGCCTAAAGCCTTCCTCGATAAATGGTCTATTCAACACAAAAATAATTTATCAATTCGAACCAGTTGTTCCAGAGATTAGCTCGTTAAAACAAACAAACTCTTCAGCTTTATAATATTAGTATAGATGAGCAGCGAATGTCACATCTGTGCTGACCGCCCTTGGGGAAAACTAGAGGTTCAAAGAACACTTGCGAACCTACTTTTGTATGCTCACATTGCGCACTCCAGTCGGAACAGAATACGTTTACAACCTCTGCGGCTCAAATAATTCACCGACCAATTGCGTTCAATTTTCTATTGCTATGAAAATGAATTGTTGATTTAATAGGATTGAATCGTTTGACAAAATGCTGGGGGATTCAGGTTTTTTTCTTGATTTTTTCTGCTTTAAGAGCATTATCATAATCAGTTCTACATTCATACATGTTTTTTAATGTAGACAATGTGCATTCGTCCACGATTTAGATTTAAGAGATCTATATTTGTAAATTGACGTCCTATGAAAATGCTGCAGTGTAGTTTGTTCCGCCGCTTCTTCTACACATGCGCTTTGGAAGCGGTAGTAGTAGTAGTTATAATTAGATTTAAGTTATGTGACGTCAATAAGTGATACCTTGTATCCAATTTTGAAAATAAATCTATTCTATTCTATCAATTTCCGTGCCGTGCCTACCGGTTCCCGGCACCAATCCAAAAAGAATAGGACCACTCCATTTTTTTCCCATGGATGTCGTAAATGGCGACTAAGGGATAGGCTTACAAACTTGGATTCTTTTTTAGGCGATGGGCTAGCAACCTGTCACTATTTGAATCTCAATTCTATCATTGGAATGAGACGGAGTTCATTATTAGAATAGAATAGGATAGAAAAGATTCATTTTCAAAATTGGATACAAGATATCAATTAAATATAATTATAATACCGCTTGCAAAGCGCATGTGTAGAAGAAGCGGCGGAACAATCTACACCGCAACTACACTGCCGGGAACCGCACGGCACCAATAAAAACATACACATAGGTAATAAAATAAAAAAATACTACCTACAAATAAAATTTATTAAATAACAAAGATGTACTGGAAGCGACTGTCTGTCACCTAACAATCTGCGGTAATCCAATATGTTTCCCGAATGTCGTCCAGAATTCCCGACCACACGTCCTACGTCAAAGACATAATATTTTTTTCTTGTATCTGAGTTATTTGATTACGTTAACTTAATTTTGGTTGGGTAGGTTTTCGATTCAGCAGAATAGAATAACTGAACACGGCGACCAATGAAAAAGATCTTTTGGTACGTCTGTCTGTACTGAGAAAGTCACATTGTTTTTATATATATACATATAATAATTGAACATGGTGAATGGAGCTTTGCATGCCTTTATGAGCAGTCAGAAACTATCCAAAAAGGCTCGACTGGCTGTGCACAGGGGCGTGTTGGTCCCGACATTAATGTATGGGAGTGAAAGTTGGGTATGGCAAAAGAAGCACGAAAGCAGAATAAATGCAGTGGAAATGAGAGCGTAAAGGAGTATGTTGGGTGTGAAATTGAGTGACCGGATAAGGAACAGCGTGATAAGGGAATGTTGTGATGTGAAAGAAGATGTAGTTACAGGAATAGAAAAGGGTATGTTGAGATGGTTCGGTCATGTGGAGAGGATGAATGAAAACAGGTTGACTAAGCAGATATACAAGGAGAGTGTGGAGGGAAAGGTCGGAGTGGGAAGACCTAGACGAACATATCTTGATCAAATTAAGGACGTCCTGGTAAAGGGTCAGGTCAAAAGTACCCGAAACCGCCGAGCTTGCATGAAGAGAGTTATGAATGTGGATGAAGCAAAGGAAGTATGCAGGGATCGTGGCAAGTGGAAAGAGGTAGTCTCTGCCTACCCCTCCGGGAAAGAGGCGTGATTTTATGTTTGTATATAATAATTCCCTTGCGGGTTAAACAGAGCCAACAGTCTTGAAAATACTGATAGACCACGTTCAGCTGTTTGGATAACTGATAGAATTGAGATTCATATAAAGTGACAGGTTGCCTTAAATAAGAATTCCAAGTTTATAAGCCTATTCCTTAGTCGCCTTTTACGTCACTCATGGGAATGAGATTGAGTGGTCCTATTTTTGTTTTCATTAGTACCGGGAACCACACGGCACACATTATAGGTATTTGCTTGAATTATTTACGTAACACGCGACATTTTTTTGTCGAACTCATAAAAAAGCAACGAACATTGCGAGACCGGAATCCAAACAGCTTCGATTAGCGGAAACTCTCATAAATTTGTTAACGAATTTGCAAAGATATTAAAATACCATTCCAACTTCTATATTGCTTCAGAACTGAAGAGCAGAGTACAAGTGCTGAAGTCAAAGCTTTATTCAATTTCCTCAACGATGAGTGAGAATTAATCTTGGGAAGAGACAGCAGTAACAGGATTCGATAAAGAAACATCATCAAGCAGATGGCCATCAGCTACTTCATTTTCACCGCCCGTATATTAAAGCAGTTCGTTGCAGTTGGTCATCATGCCTTATACAATATTCATCTAAACTATCAATAAAAACACAGATTCCCATTGTGACAAGATGCTAACTCGATAATTCTAAATTTTATTACAAATACCATCAAATAATCATAATTAAAAGATCACGGATTATCATATATAATAAGTAATGTGGAAGTAGTTAGTAAAAAAAAATTCATACAAATACTTAATTTCATATTTCATTATAATTTTTCTATAGATTCTTTAGATCTTTCACCATAATAGATTCGGGAAAGTAGTTACGATCATAAGGTAAAACACAAACTTATCTTGAAGATTCACTTATTTTTTATATTATTTGCCATGCATCTATGAGATTAAACATAATTAAAAAAACTATTATTGCATGGTGATGATTATCGAATGTTTTCTATCATTAAATTAGCACCAACAAGCTTGTTACCAAACAAAGGTAACTTAAAATACCGCATCAAGTTCTAAATTACAAAATGATTAAATACATCATGCGGTAATACGCTTCTCGGTGACACAGGAGGTCCTGAATCCCGGTCAGGGCATGATGAGAAACGAACTTTCTCTGATTGACCTGTGTCTTGGATTTTTATCTATATAAGTTTTTATTATAAAACATGGTATTGCTGAATTATTATCTCGTAACATTTATTTCGAACTTACTTCGAGGCTAAATCAATCTGTGTAATTTATCACGTATATATTTATTATTTTATATATTATTTACATAAACATTTTTAACATTTGACCGTAGACAAAAACTGAGTAATCAGCGACGCAGTTATTATAATTGGCTCTGTATTATTTTTACTCCATGAGCCAAGTTTAGGACGAGTGTTCAATTAACCCGCTTTGCTTTTTGTCCCAAAAGGACGGTTATTTGAACACTTCAGTCTTTCAATTCATTAATGAAACAAAATAGGCCAAGATCTTACTATAATAATAACATTTAAAGAACCTTCCAGTATTTGAACCTCAGACTTGAACTTTTGCAATTGACAATAGGCGTAGCTTTCAACTTTTGAAAGCCTTGTCGCCAAATGAACAATGAAGTATTGTAACAGCTGAACCAAATGAGTATTTTATTCTTGTAATCTATTGTTATTAGTATTAAGTATGAATGCGAAAGTTTGATATGCTTTCACACCGTTTATTTGAGGTCTAATTTAAAGCAATCTTTTTTATTAAAATTTCTTTAGAGTACAAAAAATTAAGGTAGTCCCGGGCGGTATGCTAGTACATATAAGATTATTATTAATATTATGACTATTTCATATCTTTCAGATGAATATAATACATATTATATATACACATCATTTATACACATTCTAGGCAATATTTATATATACATTTATATATATTGACCAAAATATAAATACATACATTTGACGGCCTCTGTGGCGCAGCGGTAGTGCGCTTGTCTGTGTCACCGGAGGTCCCGGGTTCGAATCCCGGCCAGGGCATGATGAGAAACGAACTTTCTCTGATTGGCCTGGGTCTTGGATGTTTATAATATATAAGTATTTATTATAAAATACAGTATCGTTGAGTTAGTACCTCGTAACACAAGTCTCGACCTTACTTCGAGGCTAACTCAATCTGTGTAATTGGTCCCGTATGTATTTATATTTATTTATTTACATATATATAGTCTCACGTCTTCACCCTTGCGGGGACAGAGCCAACAGTCTTGTAAAGTCAGAAAGACCACGTTCAGCTGTATGGCTTAATGATGGAATTGAGATTCAAATAGTGACAGGTTGCTCTCCAATCGCCTACAAGATGAATTATCCTTTCCCATAGTCGCCTTCTACGACATCCATGGGAAAGATATAGAGTGGTCCTATTCTATAGTGCCAGAAACCACACGGCATTGGACTGTATAAGAACATTTTCTTGTTATTATTCACAGTGCAAAAGAGGAAACACGAACAATAGAAAAACTACACAAAGATAGATTATTCCCCTTTGTGCGAAACAGTCTCTTGGAAGGGTTTGGTGCTATTTACACGGTAAATTGCAATATTTTGTTGTGTGTTGAATCGAAAAAAAAATACAAACTGTTGTGTCGTGTGTTACACACATTAAGATGGATTACAAAATTGCATTATACTCATCAATAAAATATAATAAAATACAAACATACATACATATGGTCACGTCCTTATACAATCTATCATAATAATCGTCAATGAGAAAAAGATGGAGTGGTCCTATTCTTTTTTCTATTGGTGCCGGGAACCACACGGCACATTGTAGTAATATGACCCAAATATACTCTTATCTTACATTTACCTCTGGTTATATCATTTGATTCAGAACTATTAATCATTATGAAAGAGATAACGATATTGTAAATGACTTTTCAGCTGATGGCACGTACAAAACGAGTAAATCTTAAACGTGAATTAATTACAAAACTTCATGAATATATGGAAAAAGTTAGTTTTATCAGCAAGGGCTTGTTCAGACTCGCTTCGTGTTTTGTTAATGTATAGTTAATTACAGTTGTCAACTTTGCGAGGCTTATCTATTAGAATTGGGTTAATAAAGTTAAATTAATAAATATAAATATATACAGGACAAATTACACAGATTAAATTAGCCTCGAAGTAAGTTCGAAACTTGTGTTACGAGATACTAACCCAACGATACTATATTTTTTTAAATACTTATATAGATAAACATCCAAGACCCAAGAACCAGTTCGTTTCTCATCATGCCCTGACCGGGATTCGAACCCGGGACCTCCAGTGTCACAGACAAGCATATTTACCGCTGCGCCACAGAGGCCGTCAAATAGTCTCGCACTTAGGGACGGGACCACTCCACGTTTTTACCATGGACGTCATAAAAAGCGACTAAAGAAGTAGTACTGTGTTGTTTCCAGTTAATATTAGAAACACGTTCCATGTCTATCCCATGAATATCTTAAAAGTTGACTAAAGGATAGGCTTATAAACTTGGGATTCCTCTTGTAGGCGACGGGCTAGCAACCTGTCACTATTTGAATCTCAATACCATCATGAAGCCAGACAGCTGAACGTTATCGAAACTGTTGGCTCTGTCTACCCAGCAAGGACTAAAGAAACAAAATATGTATTACACAAATATCAAGGCAAATAGTAAGATTTAGTCTATATCTACTACAATTTAATTTAAAAAAAGTCTAATATTTCAAGACAAATTCCTAACAAACCCTAAATAATTGGGACTTCTTTACTATAGCAAAATAAAACATCTTCCACCGAGCCCGGGTCATGACCCCCCTTAAAAAGCGTGCACCGTAAAATCCAATTTGGGCAAAACAGAGAGGGTTTAAGGCCAGATTCTGAGGCCTTCCCTTTTATGGCCCAGAAGCCTTTAAGCTCCAATTGAAAGCCTATTGGACCGTTAGTCTAGCTTTGCGTGATAAAAACGAGATTAAGCACAAATTGATAGCGAGTTATTTTTAAGACGAGCTTTTATGATGCCGTGTGGTTGCCGGCACCAATACAAAAAAGAATAGGACCACTCCATCTCTCTCCCATGGATGTCGTAAAAGGCGACTTAGGGATAGGCTTACAAACTTGGGATTCTTTTTAAGGTGTTGGGTTAACAACCTGTCACTATTTGAATCTCAATTCTATCATTAAGACTAACAGCTGAACGTGGCCTATCGGTCTTTTCAAGACTCTGTCTTTCCCGCAAAGGATATATTGATATAATTTTTATAAGCCTATCCCTATAACGACATCCACGGGAAAGATATGGAGTGGTCCTATTCTTTTTTTATTGGTGCCTGGAACCACACGCCACATTCAGTCAGATGTCGTATAAAATTCAAAATGAATTCGCAATCACAATTCCAGTAAAGGGTACTAATGAAGATCACGACCATTCATCATTGCCACAGAATATATACATCAAGTTTAACTGAACATCAGTACAACCCGGCCCAATTCGAATGGCACTCTGATTGATACATTTGTCATTGTCAAAATGTTGAACTGAATCGTGCCGTGTAGCTAGCCTTTACAATATATTTCATTTTAGACTCAAAATTATTTTATTGTCACAAAATATTTGTTGCGGCGTTCAGGTAAGAGAGATGAGAGGTAATTTAAAGACATATATATACTCGTAATAGAATAACTATATCAACCTAAATTAGGACTCTTTTTTACAGATTTGGTTGTTAGCGTGGTTTTCAAAATAGACATAACGCTAATTAACAAACATACTTACATACATAATAATCACGTCTATATCCCTTGCGGGGTGGACAGAGCCAACAGTCTCGAAAAGACTAACAGGCCACCTTCAGCAGTTTGGTTCGACGATAGAATTGAGATTCTAACAGTGACAGATTGCTAACCCATCGCCTAAAAAAGAATCCCATGTTTGTAAGCCTATGCCTTAGTCGCATTTTACGACATCCATGGAAAAAAGATGGAGTGGTCCTATTCTTTTTTTTTCGAATGGTGCCGGAAACCACACGGCACAAAGAAATATAAAAGTTGTTTTACTTCTTTTTTTTTTAATAAAAGTTGGGGGTGCCTAAGACCAAATAGCTGGACGTGGCCATTCAGTCTTTGCTGTTGGCTCTGTCTACCCCGCAAGGGATATAGACGTGACCATATGTATGTATGTAACTATTATTTTTACTCAAAATATGCCGCCTACTGTGCCAGTTAACGTTAAATAACCCTGATAACACATTAAAGTATTTATTCATTGTTTCAATAGTAAACATGCATTGTGTATATTTATTGGGTGCCTAAAGACTTTTGACCAAGGCTGTAAATTAACCGTCGAGAATGACATTTACAACGATTAGTAAAGGGTGAAATTTGTATGATAATTTATGGATGAAAGTTTAGTTAAGCTTTCAATTGCGTTTGCTTGTTAATTTAATTTGGGCACAATAATGAAATTACGAATTTCGATTAAAGGCAAGAGAAATGACAATAGCCGGGGGAAATAATTAAGAGTTAGGTACTGTTGTGCCGTGTGGTTTCCGGCACCAATAGAAAAGAATAGGACCACTCCATCTCTCTCCCATGGATGTCGTAAAAGGCGACTAAGGGATAGGCTTATAAACTTGGGATTCTTATTTTAGGCGATGGGCTAGCAACCTGTCCCTATTTGAATCTCAATTCTATCTTAAAGCCAAATAGCTGAACGTGGCCTATCAGTCTTTTCAAGACTGTTGGCTCTGTCTACCCCGCAAGGGATATAGACGTGATTATATATATGTATTAGGTACTGTTCCCTTTTGAAGGCAATTCGTAATTTCTGGCATGAGTTTTCTTATGGTGCAATAAAGAGTCTATCTACCTATCTATGTAATAAAATTAAAATTAAACAAAAGAATGTGTTTGTTCGAAACAATATTAATGTGCCGTGTGGTTCTCGGTACCAATAAAAAAAGAATAGGACCACTCCATGTCTTTCCCATGGTTGTCGTAAAAAGCGACTAGAGTATATGAACTTGTGATTCTTTTTTAAGGCGATGGGCTACAAATATGTCACTATTTAAATCTCAATTCTATCATTAAGCCAAACAGCAGAACGTGGCAAATTAATCTTTTCAATGCTGTGACTCTGTCTTCCCCACAAAGGATTTAGACGTGATTATTTGTTTGTACGTATGTATAAATGTTTTAGTAAAAGACCCTTCCTTTTAGAGGATGGGTTTTCTTTCATGGCTGTCGTAAAAGGCGACAAATGGATAAACTACCACTTCAGGAACACGAGCTATGAAAAAAATTGTATAGCGTTTTGCAGATGCGCTGGTATAGTTTTATCATTTAAGTCTTACACTAAGTTAAAATGAATCAGTTTAGTCTGGAGATGTAATAAAGTTCTATGTTTTAACTGTACTTACATTTCTATAATAACATACATACAAACATATAGTCACGTCTGTATAACTTAAGAGATAGACAGAGTTAACAGTCTTGAAAAGATATGATAAAATTGAAATTCAAATAGTGACAGGTTGCCTACAAAAGAATCCCAAGTTTATAAACCTATCCCTTAGTAGCCTTTTACGACATCCATGGGAAATATATGGAGTGGTCCTATTCTTTTTTGTACTAGTGCTTTTATTAACTCGCGATATTTTCCTCTAATTTTAAAAATTTCCTTTAGGAGTCACATTTTTTCCCCTAAAATATCAAACGCCCTTTTGAGTTTGAGTGTTTTAAGGGCCTTTTATGTTTCCATTGGGAAAACATTACCCGGCCGGTTAAGACTGAGATGGGGCCCGAACCTAGTGGAATAAATAAATATTAATTTCGCTTGACCGGGGATCTTGTTTATTTAATAATATTTTGCCAGACTGATGTGAATTTCATCAAGAAAAATATAAAAACAAATATATACCTACATACTTAAATAGATAAACATTATCTTAGACCAAGGCGGGCAAGCAAATACTCCTACCATCTTGACCTGACCAGTGTGTGAGAAACTTAATAAAAATATCTATTCATGACAAACGCAATCTGATTGCGCATAAAAAGATAAAAGTATACGTTTTTTTTACTCTTGTTACCATCTTGTTACATACTTACATGGAGTCACGTCTATATTCTTTGCAGGGTAGACAGAGCCAACAGTGTTTGTTAAAAAGATTGACGTTAAGCTCCTCTCCAGAGTGGTGAGGATGCAACCGGGACTAAAACCCAGGAGGAAGAATACATACGAGTCCGCTATTTTACCTAAAACCACTTTAACTCATGCATTTAATCGACGATTCTGGCTCCAATCCAAGGAAATGTTACCTCGGTCAAGGTGATTTTGGTAATAACACTCACTTATTTTATGAGCTGTACCCGCAACTTCGTCCACGTGGAATAGTTATTTTGGGCATCATTGAAGAGTTCAAGAATGAATAATTTTCATCGTTTTTTTTCGCATTTTCCATTATTTCTTTGCTCCTTATAGTTGCAGCGTGATGTTATATAGCCTAAAGCCTTCCTCGATACATGGTCTATTCAACGCAAAAATAATTTTTCAATCGAACCATTACTTCCTGAGATTAGCGCGTTCAAACAAACAAACTCTTCAGCTTTATAATATTAGTAAAGATAGTCGTATCATTCATTACTCGCTTTATCTTGGTAACGTGAAACGAAATAGGGATAATTTTTCGCGCGACAGAAACCGCTTCGCTCATGCCATAATATAGAGAACCGAAAACATAACAATTCCCCAACAAACATTATGAAAATGTTTCGCCTAAAAATACTCGTACATTGAGCAAAAAAAACAAACTGAAATTTAATAAAGGTTTCACACACGATGGAAACTTTCATAACACTGGGTATGCCCAGATATACCCTTTTACATATTAATTCCATTAGGGCTCGCTAGCACCTAAGGGCGTTTAATAATCCTAGCGTCATAAGTTAGTCAAACACTATCCTTTTTTGTGTGAATAGGATGTTTTGAAAGTCACCCTGGAGTCTAATAGCCCGTAGATACTTCTAAGCTACGAAATGGTTGACTAAAAGAAATTGTATTTTAAGAAATGTACCTAAATATGTGCATATATGCCGCGTGGTTCCCGGCACCAATATAAAAAAGAATAGGATCTCTCCATATCTTTCCCATGGATGTCTTAAAAGGCGATGAAGAGATAGGTTTTAATTCTATCTACTTTCTACTTGGGATTCTTATTTTAGGCGATAGGCTAGCATCCTGTCATTACTTGAATCACAATTCTATCACTAAGTCAAACAGCTGAACGTGGCCTATCAGTCTTTTCAAGACGTTTTCTCTGTCTTCCCTGCAAGGGATATTATACGTATGTATGTATGTATTATACTTAAAATAAAAACAACAATGACTGACTAGTATATCAATGACGGCCTCTATGGCGCAGCGGTAGTGCGCTTGTCTGTGCAGCCAAGGTCCCGGGTTCGAATTCCGGCCAGGACATGTTGAAAAACGAACATTTTACGGTTGGCCTGGGTTTTGAATGTATTATAAGTATTTATTATAAAATCGTTAAGTTAGTATCTTAATAGAGGTATAGTAGTAGTTATTTCGTAACACAAGTCTTAAACTTACTTCGAGGCTAACACAATCTGTGTAATTTGTTCAGTATATATTTATTTATTATTTCACAATCTAAACTGTTTGGTCAAGAGATTTTAAATTTGGCATGCGGCTTTCTTTGTGTCGTAATGTTACACTCAGTAAGGATTCCCGTAATTCCCGTGGGAATAAAACTAAACTACACTATTATAACCGTATTTAGACTTACACAACTGCCAAACATAACATTTTTTCTTCAGCAACCCGACAGTATGGGCAAGCTTATAAAACACTATAAAATAAACGGTTAAAAACCGTGTGAAACATGTTTATGGCGAACCGGTTCCGGTACAGCTGCCGGGCCGGATGGGCGCCGGAACACGGCCGTAAATACCGGATCAACCGGGTTAGCGATAACACCGGATCGCTTATCTATTTCATTGCCAGTTTTGATAACCATGGTTTTTGATAACCGTATATGGGGTGATAAAAGGACTAAACAAAAAAAATATATAAAAAAATAATAATAAATATTATATCATTAAGCTGTCAGGCACAGCTGAACGTGGCCAATCAGTCCTATTAAGACTGTAGACTCTGTCTACCCCGCATGGGATATAGACGTGAATATATGTATGTATATATGTATTGACGGCCTCTGTGGCGCAGCGGTAGTGCGCTTGTCTGTCACACCGGAGATCCCGGGTTCGAATCCCGGCCAGGGTATGCTGAGAAACGACCTTTCTCTGATTGGCCTGGATCTTGGATGTTTATCTATATAAGTATTTATAATAAAATACAGTATCGTTGAGTTAGTATCTCGTAACACAAATCTCGAACTTACTTCGAGGCTAACTCAATCTGTGTAATCTGTCCCGTATGTATGTATTTATTTACTAGCTGTTGCTGGCTGTACAGGACCACTCCATCTCTTTCCCATGGATGTCGTAAAAGGTGACTAAGGGATAGGCTTATATAATTGGGATTTACTTTGGGCTTGCAACCTGTCACTATTTGAATCTCAATTCTATCATTAAGCCAACCGGCTGAACGTGGCCATTCAGTCTTTTCGAGACTGTTGGCTCTGTCTACCCCGCAAGGGGTATAGACATGGCCATATATATGTATGTATGTAGCCTTCGAGTCTTTTCGAGACTATTTATTATGAGAGATGCAGACATGATATGTATGTACACAAAGTCGTGGACAGTTTCCTCTAAACGCCGTTTTTAGTTAAATTAATTCATATCAAAAGTGCATTGAAATGAAAATTATGCCGACAGATATTGGTAGAGCGATTAGCTGCTTATCGACGCGAAGTCAGATCGGATTAAGTATAACTTTTGGAATATTAGTAATATTATAAATGCGAAAGTTTGTGAGTGTGTCAGGATGTCATTATGGATGTTTGTTACTCTTTCACGCAAAAACTACTGAACCGATTACGATGAAATTTGGTATGTGGGTAGCTGAAGACCCAGAATAACATATTGACTACTTTTTATCCCGGAGTTCCCGCGGGATTGATAGGGTGTCCATGCGCTCGCGGGCGGCCTCTACTAACAAATATACACGAAAAGTCCCTTTGTCTTTTTGCGTCCTGAAAAAAAGATCGGTGTTTTTCCCGGTACCTTGTGAAGCAGGACCACATAGATATCGTAAAAGGCGACTAAGAGAATAGGCATACAATCACCCAGTGCAAGCTTCCATGCTGGAAGGTTACATGCTCTTCCTTAATTGACTTGGCATTCTTATTTTAGGCGATTGGCTAGCAACCTGTCGCTATAATTATGAGCCCCTTAGTGCCGTCATTAAGCCATTTAGCTTAATGTGAACGTCTTTTTGAGACTATATAGGCTCTATCTACCCCTAAAGAAATAAAGACGTGATTATATATATATGTAAATATAACTATCACAGGGTCAAGCTTAAAGTAATAATTTTCTATATTGCCAGTGTACTTGTAAAAAACCTAAAAATATTTTAAAAATATTTGTAATGTAATACTTACATGCTTTGTTTCGAAATGTCGTGGTCGGTTCAAAAATACCTTTCCCTGGCGGAATTCAAACGACGATGATTAATTTGACGCCCGCGTGAAATACGATCGGGGTTTAGTTGTTTTCTGCGAAATGAAAAATCATTTTGTTATATTTTTGGTGGTATATTATTTTACTGCGCGTGTAAAAACAGGCCCCGTAGTATGACACGCGCCACGCCGTTTTTATCGCGCGATAAACTATCGTTGTTCAGTTTCACGTCACGTCTATATCCTTTACGGACAGAGCTATAGGTCTCGAAATGACTGAAAGGCCACGTTCGGCTGTATGGCTTCATGATGGAATTGAAATTAAAATAGTGACAGGTTAATTAAAAATATGCCGTGTGGTTCCCGGCACCAATAGAAAAAAGAATAGGACCACTCCATCTCTTTCCCATGGATGTCGTAAAAGGCGACTAAGGGATAGGCTTATATACTTGGGATTAACTTTTAGGCCATATATGCCAATCTAAGGTCTGCCGCGCCGATGGATGCATGGCTAGGGGCGAGCCTAGTCTCGAGCGTGCCACTTCCGCCATGGGGTTGGGCGACCCCCAGGTAATGGCTAGCCTTACCCTGGCATGCGGGGCTCTGCTGGGGCGGACAAAATTGTTCCCTTGCGTCTCGTGGGAATCGCATGGATGCAAATTTTTTTAAAGAGCACCTAAATGGCGGCGATGGTGTCCGCACCCCATCACGTCTCGTTTCCGGCGGGAGCGGTATGCGGTCTGCTGAAAGCCGCTTTGCGACGATGAATGTAAGAGGAGGAATGAAGGATAAAATTGAGGAAGTATGTCAGATGATGGGTGAAAGACGGTTGGATGTGTTGTGCGTGAATGAAACGAAGCGGAAAGGATGCGACGCGACGCAGCACGGCCCTTACACGGCGTATTGGTCTGGAATTTCCAGTACCAGCCGAGGCTGTCAAGGGGTCGGTCTAATCCTTTCTGCACGAATGGCTGAGTGTGTGAATGAGTATGAGTGTGTCAGCCCTCGTCTTCTATGGATTAGGCTGAAAGTTGGAATCACTCGGATCTTCGTTCTAGGTGTTTATGCACCGTGGGATGTGGGTTCGAGGGGTACAACATCAGCAAAAAGCGAAAACGAGGAGTTCTGGAATAGTGTAAGAGAAGTATTGAAAGTTACCAAGCCAAATGAGAAGATTATTATGTTAGGTGATTTTAATGGATGGGTGGGTGTAAAGCGTGATGGATATGAAAAGGTGCTTGGTGCGTTTGGTGACGAAAAGGTGAATGATAATGGAAGAAGTGTATTAGAAATTTGTCTAGAGTGGGATCTTTTTGTGTCGAACTCAATGTTTCAACATAAAGAGATCCACACCTATACAAGAGTGGAAGGTATTTTAAAAAGTATGATAGACTTTGTGATTGTAGATGAAAGATTGAAGAACAAAGTGCTGGATACCCGTGCATATCGCGGTGCTGGCATTGACTCGGACCATTTACTGGTGATATCCCGGATAAGGGGTATCTTCAATCGCTGGCGGCACAGGGTAAGGGAGCAAACCAGCGCTTTGGAAAGAGTGAAAGTAGAAAATTTGCAAGATATGGATGTAGGTAAGAAGTATATTAATAGATTGAAGGATGAAATTGAAGATTTAGATGAGAGGAGCAATATTGAAGATGGATGGAAGGAATTTAAAGAAAGAATTGTGAAAGTAGCTGTTGAAGTGTGTGGTGTAAGTAGAAGAAGGAAAGGGAAAAATCACAAAAATGCGTGGATGAGTAAAGATGTGCAAGAACTTGTGCGATTAAAGAAGAAAGCATGGCTGGATTTGTTAGCAGCAAAAGCTAACTTAAGAATGCAAGAGGTTATAGATGAGGATGTGAATGAAGCACGTAAGGAATATAAAAAAATGAAAGATTTGGTTAAGAAAGCTGTGATTAGAAAGAAAGAAGAGTATAAAGAGGATTTTGATAAAAGGCTATCAGAAGACTTTCAGTCAAATCTGAAAGTATTCTGGAAATCCGTAAGGTCAGCCCGAGGAAAAACTATAACCAGAGAGCTGACTAGGATCAGATGCCAGGATGGTAGCGTTGTGAAAGGAGAAGAATGTGTGCTAAAGATATGGAAGGACTATTTTGAGAGTTTATTTGAAAAAAAGGAAGAAAATAAGAAAGAGTTCTGCTATAGCGAAGAAAAAGAGAATGAGGTGGAAGGCGAAATTGAAATGTTTGAAATTGTGGAAGCACTTAAGAGTATGAAAGCGGGTAAGGCTGCCGGGTATGATAGAGTGTCGGTCGAGATGCTTAAAGCAGGAAAAGGCGTCGTAGCTAGACAGTTGTACTGCCTTTTCAATTTGTGTTGGAGAAGCGGCCGAGTACCAAAAGATTGGTGTAAGGCTGTTATTGTGCCACTTTACAAAGGAAAAGGGTCACAACTGGACTGCAAAAATTATCGTGGTATAAGCCTGCTTAGCGTCGTCGGCAAATTGTATGCTAAGGTATTGATTAATAGAGTCAGGAATGAAACTGATGACAAAATATGGGATGCTCAAGCGGGATTTCGAAAGGGAATGGGATGTGCTGATCAGGTCTTTTCTTTGCGGTGCATAGCCGAAAAGTTTTTGGCCAAGAGTCTAAAAAGTCTATTGCACTTTCGTGGATTTGGAAAAGGCCTATGACAGAGTTGAGAGGAATGAATTGTGGTCAGCACTTTCTATGCATGGGGTGAGCAGTCTCTTGATACGAGCACTGAAATCCTTATATGAGGATTCGAGTGCTTGTGTCAGGATAAACGGAGCGCACACTGAGTGGTTTAAGATTGAGAAAGGTGTTAGGCAGGGATGTGTTGCGTCACCGTGGCTGTTCAACCTATTTATGGATAGTTGTTTGACAGATTTGAAAGAGTCTGAAAGTGGATTAAGGATGAATTAATTACTCGTCAAATGTCTGCTCTATGCCGACGATCAGGTTATACTGGCGTCATCAGCGGAGGAGTTACAGGAGATGGTAAACTGTATGCATGAAGCTTTAAAAGAGAAAGGAATGAAAGTGAACGTAAGTAAAACTAAAACACTGGTTTTTGAAATGGAGAAAGAAATGACAGCATGTAATATTTTGATTGGAGGAGAAAAAGTTGAGCAAGTGAAAGAGTTTGTATATCTAGGATCAAAGTTTACATCAGATGGCAAGTGTGATAGTGATATTGAAAGGAGAGTGAACGCGGGGAACATGGTGAATGGAGCTTTGCATGCCTTTATGAGCAGTCAGAAACTATCCAAAAAGGCCCGACTGGCTGTGCACAGGGGCGTGTTGGTCCCGACATTAATGTATGGGAGTGAAAGTTGGGTATGGCAAAAGAAGCACGAAAGCAGAATAAATGCAGTGGAAATGAGAGCGTTAAGGAGTATGTTGGGTGTGAAATTGAGTGACCGGATAAGGAACAGCGTGATAAGGGAGTGTTGTGATGTGAAAGAAGATGTAGTTACAGGAATAGAAAAGGGTATGTTGAGATGGTTCGGTCATGTGGAGAGGATGAATGAAAACAGGTTGACTAAGCAGATATACAAGGAGAGTGTGGAGGGAAAGGTCGGGGTGGGAAGACCTAGACGAACATATCTTGATCAAATTAAGGATGTCCTGGTGAAGGGTCAGGTCAAAAGTGCCCGAAACCGCCGAGCTTGCATGAGGAGAGTTATGAATGTGGATGAAGCAAAGGAAGTATGCAGGGATCGTGGCAAGTGGAAAGAGGTAGTCTCTGCCTACCCCTCCGGGAAAGAGGCGTGAGTTTATGTATGTATGTATGTATGTAATTAATAATTCCCTCTTAAATGGTGACATATTTAAAAATTCTCTAAATAAATAATTAATAAATAGTATCTCGTAACACATGTCTCGAACATACTTCGAGGCTAACTCATTCTTAATAATAGTTGGAAGACCGTAACGTAACGCCCACAAGAGGAATCCCAAGTTTATAAGCCTATCCCTTAGTCGCATTTCTCGATATTTATGGATTATAGATGGAGTGGTCCTATTCTTTTTCAGAGTTAAAAAGAAGCTTAAAATCTACTATTTAATAAACCATGCATGCTGCTAAACAGTCACCATGATATACATACAGATCCTAAGATTCTTACCCAGAAACGACTAAACCTAAGATAATTGGGCCTCATTTTGAAATTCCCCAATTTTGTTTATTTCCTTCTATACTCCAGGGTAACGTAACTCAATATTTCTTTACCCCTGGAAGTGCCTATTTAAAAGTTTCTCAGTAGGGATGATTTATTTAGAGAACTTTTTATATGTCACCATTTAAGAGGGAATGCCATCAATATCTTTATTCAAAAAAGGCGGGCTTTGGACGCGGACTTTTTAATGCTTTGTGGGTTCTCTATAAAAAGGAAAAAATATATATTTTTCCTTAAGAGAATTATATGCAACTAAGAAAGAAAAGATCACTAAGTGATCCAATCAAGCGAGTGTTTATTAGGATTTTTTTTATTTTTTTGAAGGATCTCGAGCTTCGCTCTAGATGCGATGTAACAAAGACTATTATGGCAATTAAAATAAAAATTATTCCCCCCGATACATTTTTGTCATAGTGACAGATCTAATACTTAAATCTTTTTATTTGATACAAATGTGACAAAATATAACTTCCGGCTTTTGTAGTAGATGCCATCTTAGATCGATTTCCATTAAAACACTCCGGACAATACAATAAACACTTTTGGAATCTGGTACCAAATATCTGAACGTGGCCTATCAGTCTTTTCGACTGACTGTTGGCTATGCCTACCTCGCAAGGGATATAGACGTGCCTATTTGTATGGACGTATGTAAAAAAACAACCAACATTGATTCCTTCGGTCGTTAACTGAGATGCGATGCGACCGACATTATACACACACACACACACAGATGAAGAACTTACAACACCCCGTCGTTTCTTCGCAAGGGGTTATAAATAAGTGAAATGTGTTTTCAGAGTTCCCGGTATATCATCTTAAAAATGCGCTGAACTTCGTTTGCCAAGAGGCAAAAAGAATTATCAAGTTATCCTGTTGCTAAAAGCAGCTTATATTATATTACACACAACTAACTTTTGCCCCCGGCTTCTTTGCCGTGGGAATTTCCAAATATCCTTATCTTATCCATACGTCTTATCATCCATTTGTTTACTGTAATCTGATCAGTATAAATATAATTAAGTTTTGCTACTCTTGCAATTTAGAAAATACATAATGTGCCAAGACTCTCTTGCCGCAAATTGTAAAGTCAATCAAGGGAAAGGCTTATAAACTTTGATTACTTCTTTATGGTCGGATCAGATCTCTGAGAGGTTAACAGAGTCAGGAGTCACGATACTCAGTAATAAGTAACCGATTAAGAAGATACTTCTTTAAGGTCTTATGGGCTCTTTATTTTAATCTGAATCCCATTATTTTGCCAGCTATAAATGGCCTGCTTTTCGTTAGTAGGTACCAACAAACAAGTTTTTATAGAATTAACATCTGTATGCCTATACTCGTTTCATGCGAAAACTATTGCTCCTTTCTCAAATGTAAATAAAAATAAATATAAATATATACGGGACAAATTACACACATTTAGTAAGCCTCGAAGTAAGTTCGAAACTTGTGTTACGAGATAATAACTCAACGATAATAGGTATATTTTATAATAAATACTTAGATAGATAAACATCCAAAACCCACACCAATCAGAGAAAGTTCGTTTCTCATTATAGCCTGACTGGGATTCGGACCCGGGACCTCCGGTGACACGAACAAGCGTATTACCGCTGCGCCACAAGGCCGTCAAATGTGTTAGGTTAGTGCCGTGTGGTTCCCGGAACCATAAGAAAAAAGTCCTATTCTTATTTCTTATGGTGCCGGGCCACTCCATCTCTTTCCCACGGATGTCGTAAAAGGCGACTAAGTGATAGGCTTATCGGCGATGGGCTAGCAACCTGTCACTATTTGAATCTCAATTATATCACTAAGCTAAACAGCTAGCCGTGGTCTGATGGGTTTTTTGAGACTGTTGGCACTGACTTCCCCGCAAGGAGATATAGACTTGATTATATGTATGTATATGTATGTAAGTACATATGTTAGTACAAAACAGTCCACGCTTCATATATTCCCGACCACACCTTTCCTGTATTCAGAAGTACAATTTCCCATTAATATCACGACGTAACTTTACGCGACACGTTTTCAGATAATTATGTAATTATGCATGGGAACCCGGTGACCCAAAAACGGTGCGAAACATAACCCTGGGTGTGCCGGGAGGGTGCTAAATGTCACCATTTACAGGTTTGGTCACAGGACGATTTTATATCAACCAACTTTTTTTTACTGTGATGCAACCTTTGACTATTTGAATCGCAATTAAATAAATAAATATACTCGTATACGGGACAAATTACACAGATTGAGTTAGCCTCGAAGTAAGTTCGAGACTTGAGTAACGAGATATTAACTCAACGATGCTATATTTTATAATAAATACTTATATAGATGATCATCCAAGACCCAGGCCAATCAGAAAAAGTTCTTTTCTCATCATGCCCTGGCCGGGATTCGAACCCGGGACCTCCGGTGTCACAGACAAGTGTACTACTGCTGCGCCACAGAAGCCTTGTAAAGCTTATAATGTAGTCGAATAAAACAAGTAATAATAATATATTTCTGTTTTGTAATTTGTTATATTTATTTTTGCATGTGCAATAAAAAGTTTACAAACAAACAAACATACAAACAAACAAGTCATGCTCATTTCGATCTCGACTGTTTAATTTAATTCTGTTTGTTTTTATTACATTATCAGTGAATATTATACATTGTAAGCGTTTTTAGCGTAGAATGGTTCCATTTGCGAAGTAGCAGCAACTTTTCTGCAGTGTGTACTCACCCTAACGACCTGTCGTATTAAGTTTTACAGCATGACGTAGGTCAGCGTTAAAAGGGGATTTTCTGAAAACTAGGCAATCAATTTTGATTTAAATCTTCACAAGTTAATTAAAAAAATGTTTTTTTTTAATGTCAACAAGTTATTTCTTATTTTACATCAAAAGGCGAACCTAATTAATCATTCTAGTCATTAAGAAAGTTTGAAACGTACATATTTTGGTAAAAGTAATATTCCTTTACAAATTAATTTGTAAGGAACCTATTTAATTACCTCATACCATGTTTTTACGAGGCCATTTTGGAAATTCAACAGGAACTTTTATTTGAATTTAAAATATCTACGTTAACTTTGTAAAGAATTATTAACCTTCATTTCTACTAAAATTGCTTAAGCAAAAATTATACCGCAATAAGATACAATTTTTAAATTTCTATTGTTACAGATTAAAATGCCGCTCCATACGACAGCATGGAGGAAACATTTAATGAGCATGGCATGAAACAGCAAACATTATGCGTCCCGGCCAACAGTGGTTGGCGATCGGGATGCTCCTCATCATACCGCACTCCGAAATGAGACCAGACCCCAGCAACGACCACTTCAAAGACAACCCCAACATCAGGCACCACCACCGGCATAAACACAAACAACATTTCATGACAGAACAGTACAACGAACAGGGCTTCTTTGAGCCAATGTCAAATCTGAATTCACTTATCGATAGAGATTTAGTTAGTTACGATATTATATTAAAAAATGATGGCAAAAGCGATTGGATAAACATGTCCAATGATCAGATAGGTGAAATGAGAGATAAGAAACATCATCCACACTGGCCTATTAAAAGGGAGGCAGTTATTGAAGGAGATTTAGTACTTGGTGGTCTAATGATGGTGCATGAGAGATCGGATAGCATGACTTGTGGTCCTGTGATGCCACAAGGGGGGGTGCAAGCTTTGGAAACGATGTTGTATACTTTAGATATAATTAATGAGAGGAAAATGATACCTGGGGTTGTCCTTGGTGCCCATATTCTAGATGATTGTGATAAAGATACTTACGGACTGGAAATGGCTGTGGATTTTATCAAAGGTGTGTATGCGCATACTAATTTTGTTTAAAATACTGTAATACTCCTTAATACTGATGTAGTAAGTCCGCGGGTTGCGCATAAAGGCACCGATTCGAATCCCACCGCGGCCATGTACCAATGACTATTTTCGAAGTTATGTACATTAGTTTGATAGCTAACCGATGCTCTTACGGTGAGGGAAAATATCGTGAGGAAACCTGCTCATTCAGGCAACTGGAGGTGAGACCATGATTGATCCAATATGGATTAGGTTTACCTGCAATGGTGAGATGGGAGTCGCTTCATGTTTAACCCTAACTCACCCAATCTAGGATCCATGGTCAAAGGCATACCCCAGACTTCTCTCCAAAGTGGTGAGGATGCAACCAGAACTAATAACAGGACGAAGAAGAGTATTTATTAACATCCATTACATCATCGTTAACTTTCAATATTATACAAAGTAAGTGCCTAAAAATCTTGCTCAAAACTATAAATTGCACAAATTTCATTAAGAACTTATAATAATATACTATTTTTAGATGTTTAAACCCTTTATATCTATTTATATCATGGACTTTACAGACAAAATCTCAAATAAACAATTATACACAATCTTAATCCTCAACAATGAATTTGTTAGACCAAGTACAGCTCAACTTATACCTCGGAATCTACACTGAAATCAGTACCAGAGTTTAGCTTAATATTTAGTCGGGAATTTCGAGAATGCCACAATTCCTTTGACTGCACAGGAATAGAATTATACCAGCGACCACAATGAAGATCAAGGAACTCAAGAATGTCATTGTTAAGCGAATTGTAGGTTAAACAAACTTAGGATATTTATTTATTTATTTAAAACTTTATTGCACAAAAAACAAATGTACCAAAGGCGCACTGAATGCCGTTTAGCATTCTCTTTTTACACCCGATAAAAATATTTTTACGTATAGATCTTTCCACTTGCCACAGTTTTAAGTAAATCGGTTCAGAACTTTCGGAGATAAGCGTGATCATACATACAGACAGACAGACTCTTTTTGCTTTCTATTATTCATTCTAAGTGTCCCTCTAACCAATATATTTTTACTGTTTTATTATAATGTATAGATAAAGTAAAGACCTCTATTTTGAGAGCTAAATGTTATCTAACCTATTGATACCGTCTCATAGTGACCCAAATATGAACTTGAAATATCTGACAATGTTGTCTGGCGTTACTGTCTCTCTGACATTGTCTCGAAATAACAATAACAAAATTTGCCCGACATCATCAACGCTTAAATTAAAATAACACATACATACATACATATATGTATATGGTCACGTCTATATCCCTTGCGGGGTAGACAGAGCCAACAGTCTTGAAAACACTGAATGGCCACGTTCAGCTATTTGGCTTAACGATAGAATTGAAATTCAACTAGTGACAGGTTGCTAGCCCGTCGCCTAAAAAAGAATCCCAAGTTTGTAAGCCTATCCCTTAGTCGCCTTTTACGACATCCATGGGGAAGATATGGAGTGGTCCTATTCTTTTTTGTATTGGTGCCGGGAACCACACGGCACAAATTAAAATAACTACAGCGCAATTTTGCTTGTACCTACAGTAACATCACATCAGTATTCAAACCCACGTCCGCCCACTCCACTGAGTGAAAGCTCCGAGAAGCCATCCGATGCCTATTGAAACATGCCTAGACGTCTGTGCTTTTGCTGAAGTTTCCAAATTAACTTTGACTCGTTTATCTAAAGCTCTGAACTCTATTTACAAAATACATTAAGCTTTATAAAGACAGTGTTTTAGAGTGAAGACGGTGAATAATAAGATTAAAATTATAACTTAAAAAAGGTATGGAAGTACATTCTTGCTTCGTATTAGACTTAATTAGTAATGCCGGGGTAATTTAAAGAATAGCTATAACAAATGCGCGTTAAAATTTGGATAAATTTAATTTATTTATGCTAACTGGTAATTAACGAGAATACACATACATACATATGGTCACGTCTATATCCATTTCGGGGTAGACAGAGCCAACAGTCATAAAAAGACTGAATGGCCACGTTCAGCTATTTGGCTTAATGATAGAATTGAGATAGAGACATGTTGCTAGCCCATCGCCTTAAAAAAGAATCCCAAGTTTGTAAGCCTATCCCTTAGTCGCCTTTTACGACATCCATGGGAAAGAGATGGAGTGGTCCTATTCTTTATTGTACTTACTAACTTATTAACGAGAATCCTTTATTAATGTTACCAAAATGAACACGAGACCGGTAAATAATTTGAAATTGTCGAATAAACAATGTTCATTAAAAAATAAATCTACTTTTGATAACATACATATTATAGTCACGTCTATATCCCTTGCGGGGTAGACAGGGCCAGCAGTCTTGAAAAAACATAGGCTACGTTCAGCTATTCGGCTTGATGATAGAATTTAGATTGAAACAGTGATAGTGATAACTTTGAACGATATAAAAAAAATTCATAGAATTGCAATTTATGTGAAATGTTTTGAATGATACTCAATAAAAAACTAGTGAAATCAATGTTATTCGCAATAAATGACCAAATATTGGTAAAACATTTTCTTTCAAAGGGAATTCTATTTTGTGTACGCTGGAGCTGCACAGATATAAACAGAATATGTTACATATATAAATTAAAAAAAATATATATGTTTTCAATTATTCAAAAAAAAAAGGTTGTAAATAAATTGCAATACGATCAAATAAAATTTATACCTACAATAGTGAAGGAAGTGCCGTTGACGTTACTTTTGTTTTTGGTCATATTGCAATTCATTTATCGAATAACTTTTATGCTGCCTATTGAAAACCCAGCGACCTGTCTTATTCTTCTATTCCTGCTAGCGTGAAAATCCGTCTGATAGGCCACGTTCAGCTGTTTGGCTTTGTGATGGAATTGAGATTCAAATAGAGACAGGTTGCTAGCCCATCGCCTAAAAAAGAATCCCAAGTTTATAAGCCTATCCCTTAGTCACCTTTTACGACATCATGTAATTCCTCTTTGTTTTAATGTCCATACTCATTGAACAAGCCTCATTGTGACTCTAAATATCTTCAAATTTGTCTCCCCACACTCATTGAACAAACCTCTTTGTGAATCTAAATATCTTAAAATTTGCCTCCTTATTCCCTCAGGATCTATCAGCAACATCGATGATGCGGAGTACGCGTGTAACGCGACGGCGTTGAGGAAGGTGATCTCCGGCGTGGTGGGGGCCGCCTCCAGCGTCACCTCCGTGCAGGTCGCCAATCTGCTCAGGCTCTTCAAGATACCACAGGTAAAATGGTGCAGTGCAGTTTGTCACCGCTTCTTTTGCACGCTATGGAAGCGTCAGTAAACTCAGTTTTGAGTTATTTAATTTGACGTCATTGAATGTTGTGAAATCGAAAGATGTGACAATTCTTGAGTGATGTCTGAAATGTTCCGTAATGATGTATAAAAAAATTTTGAATTTGAATTTCAGCCAAATGAGCTCAACAAAACCGTTTTTTTTTTTTCGAAATTCCTCGTAGAATGAAGTTATGAATGTGGATGAAGCGAAGGAAGTATGCAGAGATCGTGGCAAGTGGAAAGAGGTAGTCTCTGCCTACCCCTCCGAGAAAGAGGCGTGATTTTATGTATGTATGTATGTATTCCTCGTGTACGAAACCTGTTAATTTACATCTTGTTGTATAACCAGGTCTCCTTCTTCTCCACATCGCCCGAGCTGTCACACAAGGCCCGCTTCGAGTACCATAACATTGAATAAAAAAAAAATTTAATTTGAATGTCTGATAAATGAGCTTACTCATCGACACCGTTTCTTCACAATTCCTCGTGTACGAAACCTGTTAATTTACATCACGTTGTATAACCAGGTCTCCTTCTTCTCCACATCGCCCGAGCTGTCAAATAAGGCCCGCTTCGAGTACTTCACGCGCACCATACCCTCGGACCTGCACCAGGTGCGAGCGATGGTGGAGATAGTCAAGAGGCTGGGTTGGAGCTACGTGTCCATCATTTATGAGGAATCCAGTTATGGTATCAAGGTATGTTCGGGTAAAGTTTTCGTTTAATGCCGTGTGGTTCCAGGTACTAACATAAAATAGAAAAGGACAATTCCGTCTCTTTCTTACGGATGTCGTATAAGGTGACTAAGGGTTTGGCTTAAAAACTTGAGATTCTTGAGATTTAATTCTCAGTTCTATCATACTTAAGCCAAACAGCGGAACGTGGTCTATCAACCTTTTTAAGACTGCTGGCTCTGTCTATACCGTCAGGGATAAAGACGTGATTGTATGTGTGTAAAATTTGAAAGGGTCATTTTACCACGTAATGGACAAAGATGTAGGAAAACATCGTGAGGAAACCTGCACATTCAGGAAACTGAATGAGTAACCATGATCGATCGATCGAATCGGTAAGGTTAAAATGCATTACGCGCAGAAAGGCACCGGTTCGAATCCCATCTCGGCCATGTATCAATGACTGTTTACGAAGCATCGGTTAGTATTCAAACTAATGTACATAACATTAGTTTGAATACTAACCGATGCTTTTACAGTGAGGTAAAACATCGTGAGGAAACCTGCACATTCAGGAAACTGAATGAGTAACCATGATCGATCGATCGAATCGGTAAGGTTAAAATGCATTACGCGCAGAAAGGCACCGGTTCGAATCCCATCTCGGCCATGTATCAATGACTGTTTACGAAGCATCGGTTAGTATTCAAACTAATGTACATAACATTAGTTTGAATACTAACCGATGCTTTTACAGTGAGGTAAAACATCGTGAGGAAACCTGCACATTCAGGAAACTGAATGAGTAACCATGATCGCTCCAATACGGGTTAGGTTTACCTGCAAGGGTTGCGGAGGTCGCTTCGTGTATAAACCTGGCTCACCTAATCCAGGGTCCATGGTCAAAAGGCATACCCCTGGTCCCTCTCCAGAGTGGTGAGGATGCAACGTGGACTAAAAGCTAGGAGGAAGATGGAGGAAGATTTTTTTTACGTATTTTTCTAGGATAAAAAGTATCCCATTTTATGCCCAGGATAATAAGGTATAATTATACCAAGTTTCATCGAAATCGAACCGTTAGTTTTCACGTGACGCCTGAACATATAGACAGACAGACAGACAAAAAAATTTTTAATCACATATTTGAGTTTGGTATCGATCCAGTAACACCCCCTGCTATTTATTTTTTCAATATTTTCAATGTACAGAATTGACCCTTCTACAGATTTATTATATGTATAGATTTATATTTATTTAACCACCATTACACACTGTTCACCAAAATGTACAACTAATGCAATTCAGGTATCTAATTAATTAACCAAATTTGCAAACTAAACCTCTATGAATATCACTTACCACAAATGAAATGCACGTTAACGCACAGGTACAAATACCTCCAAAATGCAGACATATAAATAAAGCTAGACCCTGCAAGTGCATGTTCTTTATACAAACATAAAGTCACGTCTATATCCCTTGCGGGATAGACAGAGGTAACAGTATTGAAAAGACTGAAAGGCCAGACTTTGTAATGGAATTGAGATTCAAATAGTGACAGGTTGGTAGTCCATCGCCTACAAGAAGGATCCCAAGTTTATTAGCAGATCCATCATCCATCACATCCATGGGAAAGAGAGGAGGGGTACTACTTTTCTTTAGTGCCGGGAACCACACGGCCACACGGCCAATGCATTTTCTTTGCGTGGCAAAATTATTAAAATTATTAATAAATTTTCTGAGTGGTATAGTTCTAGGCACCATTAGAAAAATGAATCCTCCATTTCTTTCCCATGAATGTCGTTAAAGATAGCAAGTATGTAGATTTTCTGAACTGTATTCCATTTTTTTTTTTTTTTTTTTTTTTTTTTTTTTTTTTTTTTTTTTTTTTTTTTTTTTTTTTTTACAAATTACACTGATTGAGTTAGCCTCGAAGTAAGTTCGAGACTTGTGTTACGAGATTCTAACTCAACGATACTATATTTTATAATAAATACTTATATACTTATATAGATAAACATCCAAGACCCAGGCCAATCAGAAAAAGTTCTTTTCTCATCATGCCCTGGCTGGGATTCGAACCCGGGACCTCCGATGACACAGACAAGCGTACTACCGCTGCGCCACAGAGGCCGTCAAATTCCATTCTAAATTGCATTGATGAAATCTTATTTCTCAACATCTTGTACAAACTGTAGAATTTGCTATTAAAAAAGATGACCGAAACTTAGAAATCGTCTTCTTAATTTCACTGTAAACATGGGAAAAAAAAACATGTGACACGCTTAGTTTTCATACAGACACAGCTTGCGGTATCTAGCCATATCTATGTCTGCCAAAACTCCGGCCCGTACAATAATACGAATAGATAAAACAGATTATGCAGCTGCTATTGAATATTCATAGGCCGACAATGATTTCAATTCGAATGCTTTATTACCAATCTAATTAACATTCTTAGTGCGTCGATGGTTAAAACGTTATGACGCCCGATTAAAAATGCGTCATTTACATGAATGCCGTAAAAGCAACTAAGGGACAGGCTTATAATTTTTAGGTGACAGGCTAGCAACTTGTCATTATTTGAATCACAATTCTTTCATTAAGCCAAATATCTGAGCGTGGCCTATCGGTCTTTTTGGGGCTATTGTGACTATATGACTGTATGTACATATGTATGTACTAAACTTATGAGAACACAGAGACGTCTCAAGATAGGTAATGCCCGTACGGCTCGCTTGGCTCGTCTTGGTGAAGGTACTTCCAAACCCCCAGATGTTATCCAATTAAGGGAATTTATAGGACTCTTCTTTGAGGCGATAGACTAGCAGTCCGTCTCTTATATGAATTCTTACTATAAGGATGCCGTGTGGTTCCCGGCAGTGCCGTGTGGTTCCCGGCAGTGCCGTGTGGTTCCCGGCACCATTACAAAAAATAATAGGACCACTCCTTCTCTTTCCCACGGATGTCGTAAAAGGCGACTAAGAGATAGACTTATAAACTTGGGATTCCTCTTTTAGGCGATGGGCTAGCAACCTGTCACTATTTGAATCTCAATTCTATCACTAAGCCAAACAGCTGAGCGTGGCCTATCAGTCTTTTCAAGACTGGTGGCTCTGTCTACCCCGCTGGGGATATAGACGTAATCATATGTATGTATGTACTTTAAGGATCTAAAATCCATTATTATGCCATCCATCTGAACGTGTCTCTATGACTTGACGTTTAGACGGATGGCCATGGCCTAAAAACGAATCCCTAGCTCATAATCCTATCCCTAAGTCACCTTTAACGGCATCCATGGGAAAGAGATAGAGTGGTCCTATTTTTTTGTGTTGGTGCCTATAGAATTTAAGTACCCTTTTCTTAATTTCGAATTTCTGTTACCAGGCCTTCGAAGAGCTGGAAGCTTTATTGGCTCGCAGCGGCATCTGCATCGCAGTCAAAGAGAAGCTGGTGAAAGACTCAGGAGTCGCTGACGAGAGGGCCTATGATGACATTGTCCTGAAACTCCTGACCAAGCCAAGGGCTAGGGGTAACATTGATTTTCTTTCCAAATTTAAATACATACATATGATCACGTCTTTATCCCTTACGGGGTAGACAGAGCCAACAGTCAGGAAAAGGCTGATAGGCCACGTTCGGCTATTTGGCTTAATGATAGAATTGAGATTCAAATAGTGACGGGTTGCTAGCCCCATCGCCTAAAAGAAGAATCCCAAGTTTATAAGCCTATCCCTTAGTCGCCTATTACGACATCCATGGGAACGAGATGGAGTGGTCCTATTCTTTTTTTTTATTGGTGCCGGGAACCACACGGTTCATTATTTAAATCAGCGCTGTTATTTTTTTGCCCATGCCATAAGCTGATAGATATTTTAAGTGCCCACCTAACTATTTATAAAATACTTGTTCACGATGATTCCCCGATGATTAGCTGAAGGTCTGCGAGAGAACGTTGGATACAGGTCGCTTTAAACAGAGCGAGGTGGAATTCATTGGGAGAGACCTATGCCCAAGCAAAGGACATCCTACGGTTGCTATGATGATGGTTCCTTTATACCTCGAGGCAGACATGGCCAACAGGGTAGAACCACGTTCAACTGGATAGCTTATGATGATTACCTTAAATAAAATACACAAGTTTATAAGGCCCTCTTGATTGTCTTTCACGATCTGAACGGGCCATAGGTCTGATGGGTCAGTCACAATAAAAACACCAGAATTTCAGATCCTCGTTCAAGCCGTGCCTTCTCTGTTCATCGTCTTCTCAGTCCAATCGATGGTCCTTTTTTTACTAATCAGTCAGTCAGTTTTATTCGTCTATATGTCAAGTCAGAAAGTATGTCTGTCCATGACAGAGACAAGGTGACATAGTTAAGGTGTTAAGGTACAGTCCACCTGTGTTGAACATTTTGCCGTGTGGTTCCCGGCACCAGTACAAAAAAGAATAGGACCACTTCATCTCTTTCCTATGGATGTCGTAGAAGGCGACTAAGGGGTAGGCTTACAAACTTGGGATTCTTTTTTTAGCCGATGGGCTAGCAACCTGTCACTATTTGAATCTCAATTCTACCATTAAGCCAAATAGCTGAGCGTGGCCTATCAGTCTTTTCAAGACTGTTGGCTCTGTCTACCTCACAAGGGATATAAACGTGACCATATATATGTATGTATGTTGAACATTTTACGTTCAAAATGCAAAAAAAAAGGGAATAGTTTGTACTGTCGCTTACCTTACTCTACAGGGACAATATCGTCTCACTCGTCCCGCCATGGGAACTCCACAACGCAATAGAACTAGTGGGATAGACAGTGTTCGTCGGAGTTTCTTTATCGTAAGGACATTATCTATACTAATATTATAAAACTGAAGAGTTTGTTTGAACGCGCTAATCTCAAGAACTACTGGTTCGAATTGAAAAATTCTTTTTGCATTAAATAGACCGTTTATCGAGGAAGGCCTTAGGCTATATAACATCACGCTTCAACTATTACGAGCGAAGAAATAATGGAAAATGTGAAAAAAAAAGGGGAAAATTATTCACCCTTGAGGGCTTCAATGATGCCCAAAATAACTATTCCACGCGGACGAAGTCGCGGGCACAGCTTTATAGTAGAATTAATAAAATTGATGTTACTACGATGAAGAATTATAAAATCTTGGATGTTGTAGTAAGAATAGTGATCGTAAAATATAAATGCGATATTGGATAAAGCTATTTTGATAGCGGAATCACTCTAAAAGATCGTAACTCCATCAACATTGTTAGCGAAATGATAAATTTTCTTTTTTTATCTATTTGTAAAATGGACCACTTTGAAATATTGCTAGCGTCGATTTACAAAAACTACTGCGTTTTAGAATATAAAAATAAATAGATTGGTATTCGTGAAAATGGAGCAAACCTCTTTTTAATCCCCGCTTAATACATACATACCTACATATAGTCACGTCTATATCCCTTGCGGGGTAGACAGAGCCAACAGTCTTGAAAAGACTGAATGGCCACGTTGAGCTATTTGGCTTAATGACAGAATTGAGATTCAAATAGTGACAGGTTGCTAGCCCATCGCCTAAAAAAGAATCCCAAGTTTGTAAGCATATCCCATAGTCGCCTCTTACAACATCCACGGGAAAGAGATGGAGTGGTCCTATTCTTTTTTGTATTGGTGCCGGGAACCACACGGTACGCACCGCACGGAAAATCTATTCTATTCTTATTCTAATCTTTTCAAGTTATGTTAATAGTGAAGTTAACTTGAATTCGTTGATTACTCATTAGTCAGTTCGCAAACTCGCGAAGTGAGAACACTCGCTTCGATGAAGTTAGTCAAAGAGGTGAACTTGGAGGTGAATGTTCACGTTTCCGCTTTTCGGGATTAGAGGCAGGTAACTTATGATTCTAAAGTACCCGAAACCGGCGAGCTTGCACGAAGAGAATTATGAATGTGGACGAAGCGAAGGAAGTATGCAGAGATCGTAGCAAGTGTTAAGATGTAGTCTTCGCCTACCCCTCCGGGAAAGAGGCGTGGTTTTGTGTATATATGTATGTATGTATGTTGGTATGGTGCCGTGTGGTTCCCGGCACCAATACAAAAAAGGAATAAGACCACTCCATCTCTTTCCCATGGATGTCGTAAAAGGCGACTAAGGGATGGGCTTATAAACTTGGGATTCCTCTTTTAGGCGATCGATGGGCTAGCAACCTGTCACTATTTGAATCTCAATTCTATCATTAAGCCAAATAGCTGAACGTGGCCATTTAGTCTTCAAGACTGTTGGCTCTGTTTACCCCGCATGGGATAAAGACGTGACCATATGTACATATGTATGTATGTAAAAACAGACGCTTAACCGCTCACCACCTCCCTACTAGCCGCACCGTATAAATCACCAAATCCATTGAGCGATAATCACCGATCCAAACACATTGAGTGCTAAACAGAAGGTTCTGCGTCGGCGGATCCAATTTCAAGGGGGCACGGAGCGGGAAATTGTCACATCTGCTATCGCCTGCGCACACTGTCGTTATTTATACGAGAGTATGAATTACAGACCGACGACGCTTACAACCCAATTTTGTTTTATATAGTAGCGTCGCCATGTTTGGCCCTTTTTTATTAATTTTTTTTTTTGGTGTAATAGAAAAAAAATATAGAATCACTCCATCTTTTGTACTGGATGTCGTAAAAGGAGAGTAAGAGATAAGTTGTTTTATACAGTAGCGTCGCTGTGTTTTCTTCTTTTTTTTATTTTTCGGTGTAGTAGAAATAAAAATAGAATCACTCCATCTCTTTGTTCTGGATGTCGTAAAAGAAGAGTAAGGGATAGGGTTTTATTATTATTTCGGTGTAATAGTAAAAAAAAAAAGATTCACTCTATCTCTCTATCATCTATTGTACTGGATGTCGTAAAAATATTATTATTGGATGTACGACAGTGCTATTGACATTATATTAAGGCACTTCTATTTGTAACTTAAAGATCTTTATTAAAACATTCTTTTGCAGGAGCTATAATCTTCGGCTCCGACCAGGAAGTGGCTGGAGTGATGAGAGCAGTAGAACGAGCCAACGCCACTGGTGCCTTCAGCTGGGTGGGCTCTGACGGCTGGTCAGCAAGATCCCTGGTCTCAGACGGAAACGAGAGAGCGGTGGAGGGAACCATTAGTGTCCAACCTCAAGCCAATGATGTCGAGGGGTTCACGGAGTATTTCCTGAAGCTGAACGTGAAGAATAATAGGAGAAATCCTTGGTTTGTTGGTACGTATTTTAGAATAGAATAGAATAATTTATTTTCAAAATTGGATACAAGGTATCACTTATTGACGTCACATAACTCAAATCTAATTATAACTACTACCGCTTCCAAAGCGCATGTGTAGAAGAAGCGGCGGAACAAACTACACTGCAGCATTTTCATCGGATGTCAATTTACAAATATAGATCTCTTAAATCTAAATCGTGGTAATTAGGTAAAATTACTCGTAAGACACACTTTTGTCGGGTAGTTCAGATGATGGTTACTCCTGACTAAGCCTGATTCTTCTCCCACCTGGCTTAAGTCCCAGTTGCATCTTCACCATACTCTGGAGAGGAACCTGTGGTTTGCCTTTGACCATGGATCCTAGATTGGGTGAGTCAGGTTTTTACACGAAGCGACTCCCGTCTGACTTTATCTGACATCTGACTTAACCTCTTCGTAATTATAGTCATAGGCTGACACGAGACTCCTTCCTACTGGTCTTTTTCATCTCTACCTAATACCCTTAGAGATCTAAAAGACATTCACCCAATAATTGTTCTTGCCAAGTAGAATGTCCACCGTAGTAAAAGCTTTCCCGAATCTTTAGGTACCTAAGGATCCCTTAGGAATACAGTTGTAGGTAAGAATAAGATTATTGCTGCATCCCTTGGCCAGAGCCAACAGTCTCTAAAATGCTGAAAAACCTAGTTCAGATTGATGGATTCATGATGAAATTGAGTTTCAAATAAGTTGGAAGCCCATCGTCTAAAAGTTCCATGTTTATTACCTGACTAACCCAATTTAATTAAATTTAATTTTAAGAGGTCGGAGTGGGAAGACCTAGACGAGCGTATCTTGATCAAATTAAGGACGTCCTGGTCAGGTCAAAAGTACCCGAAACAGCCGAGCTTGCATGAAGAGAGTTATGAATGTGGATGAAGCGAAGGAAGTATGCAGAGATCGTGGCAAGTGGAAAGAGGTAGTCTCTGCCTACCCCTCCAGGAAAGAGGCGTGATTTTATGTATATATGTATGTATGTTGATTTTAAAAAGGACCATGCAGCCAAAACAGTGTCCAGAAATCTAAAAAAAATATTCCATCTCTACAGAATTCTGGGAGGACCACTTCCAGTGCCGGTACCCTGGCAGTCCCAGGACCCCCTACAACCTCCAGTACGAGCAGCCCTGCTCGGGCTCGGAGCGACTCACGCTTGACAACACGGAGTTTGA
Organism: Amyelois transitella; assembly: GCF_032362555.1. Lineage (NCBI taxonomy): Eukaryota > Metazoa > Arthropoda > Insecta > Lepidoptera > Pyralidae > Amyelois > Amyelois transitella. The sequence goes on along the minus strand of NC_083516.1, from coordinate 10,727,810 downwards.
GAGGCAGCTGCAGTTTGTCTCAGACGCTGTTTTCGCTTTCGCCCATGCTATAAGGTGAGAAAAAAAGAAATTGTTCAGTATGTTTTATTCTCAATTCTATCATTAAGCCAAATAGCTGAACGTGGCCATTCAGTCTTTGCAAGACTGTTGGCTTTGCCTACCCCGCAAGGGATATAGACGTGACCGTATGTTTTATATCTACATATATATCATTTGCGGGGTAGACAGAGCCAACAGTCTTGAAAAGACAAGCCACGCTCAGCTGTTTGGCCTAATGATAGAATTGAGATTCAAATAGTGACAGGTTGTTAGCCCATCGCCTTAAAGAAGAATCCCAAGTTTATAAGTAAGTTTTATATTACATTAAATCACGTGTTAGTTAGGGGCAAACAGTACGTTTTTACATACATATATGTAGTCACGTCCTTATTCCTTGACGGGTAGACATAGACCAATACGCTGATTTTCAGTTATGAGTTAGGTGCTAATGCACATTAATCTGCGTTATGAATAAAAACAAAGATTATATACAAGAGGACACTGAATAATATATTCTCAAACCTAAGTCTAGAAATTTACAATTAGGCGCCTAGATTTCTTTTATGGTCTAGGAGAGCACTAAGTATCTAAAAATTTCAGCTAAATTTTAAAACACACTTGAGTTTATGTAAATTCGTTGTAAGTAATAGTAAGTACTTATAGAATAATTCATTTAATCATTTAACATTATTTTATACTTGTTTTCCTTATATTTTCCGCAATAAACTTACCAAAAACACTAATTTAACTGACTTTATAAAAAAACCTAATTTACTTCCCAAAGACACCCGTCGCGCAAAGCCACGCTGACCCAACGGAATTAATAAATAATACGTAAATTATTCAAGTCTGTATTAGCATATAATCCTGGAAATTCCAAAAGGTAGCACTGTAATATACTATATTTCCCTTGATCCCTTCGCGAACACGCAATACCGCCGTCCTTTTTACTCGTTCGTCGTTTATTTCGGTTAGAAAGAGGCGGGTATACAATTATTATTCCAAAAGCCTTTTGTTTTCCGTAGAAAGTAATAGGAAGCAGTATGGGATTTTTTTATTGAAATAAGAAACTAATTTCGGTCCGCTTCTAAGTCAGCATGTATATAAACTGACTGTTTGTCAATTTGTCAAAATTTATCAGCGTATTCTAACGACGAATGATAATTGACGACCTCCGTGGCGCAGCGGTACGCTTGTCTGTGACACCAGAGGTCCCGGGTTCGACTCCTGGCCAGATGAGAAAATAACTTTTTCTGATTGTCCTGGGTCTTGGATGTCTATCTATGTAAGTATTTATTATAAAATATATATAGTATAGTTGAGTTAGTATCTCGTGACTCAAAGTCTCGACCTTACTTCGAGGCTAACTCGATCTGTGTTATTTGTCCCGTATATACATATTTATATTTTTAAGTGGCGGCTTTCAAAAGGCTACGAAATATCAATCACTGTATTCGAAATATATAATTTACATTTCTGTGACATTGATATTTTGTTGTAACCAATATTGTTAGAGGTCTTAAATGGTTTATCCGACATTTTTGGCCTGGTTTTCTTACAAACAGTATGGCGACATAATTTTTATCGCCTTATCACGTGACAGGACTTATAATTTTTGATCTATTCGATAAAAAACGCAGTGCCGTTTGGTCCCCGGCACCACTCCATCTCTTTCCCATGGATCGTAAAAGGTGACAATGGGATAGGCATATAAACTTGGGATTCTTCTTTCAAGCAAGCTACCAATCAGTCACTATATTATATGAATCTCAATTCTATTCACGTCTATATCCCCTGCGGGGTCGACAGAGCTGACAGTCTATAAAAGACTAATGGGCCACGTTCGGCTGCTTGGCTTAATGATATAATTGAGATTCAAATAGTAACAGGTTCCTAGTTTGTCGCCTAAAAGCAGAAACCCGAGTTTGCATTTTCATGGGAAGGAGATGGAGTGGTCCTATTCTTTTTTTATTGGTTCCGGGAACCACACGGCAAAACAAACTACATACATACATACATATGGTCATGTCTATATCCCTTGCGGGGTAGACAGAGCCAACAGTCTGTAAAAGACTGAATGGCCACGCTCAGCTATTTGGCTTAATGATAGAATTGAGATTCGAATAGTGACAGGTTGCTAGCCTATCGCCTAAAAAGAATCCCAAGTTTGTGAGCCTAACCCTCAGTCGCCTTTTACGACATCCATGGGAAAGAGATAGAGTGTTCTTATTTTTTTTTCCTATTGGTGCCGGGAACCACAAGGCAAAACAAACTACTATATAAATATCCCAATCCCAACCCAAGCCGTCAGTATTATTTCGTATAATGATGACCACGCTGTCATTTCCCAAAATGTGAACAATACACGGTGTAGCCAACAAGGTCTATCCCGAGGGAAATCTAGCGTTAGCTGCAACTGAAATTGAATCATACGAAAACTCTGTCACCATTCCGTGCTAAAGAATGCAATTTTTGTATTTAATCCCATACAATATTAGATTGCATGCGCTATCCGATTGGAAGATAATTCCTCGGAAAATTGTTTTACATACGCAAGATCACACCTCTTTCTATCCATCATTATTATTATTTATTTACAATTTCTAGTACAAAATATAGATGTTTAGCACAATAGACATCTATAGGAAAGACATTGAGTGGTCCTATTCTTTTTTTAATTGATGCCGGGACCCACACGGCACAATCAAATCTACATACATACACAAACATGCATACATAAAATCACGCCTCTTTCCCGGAGGGGTAGGCAGAGACTACCTCTTTCCACTTGCCACGATCTCTGCATATTTCCTTCGCTTCATCCACATTCATAACTCTCTTTATGCAAGCTCGGCGGTTTCGGATACTTTTCAAATCTACAAAGAGATTATATCTTTACTAATTTTTAGAAAACCAATGAGTGTTCTCAAAGACTTGTAATTTAAGGCCGTGTGCGATTCGAGTCGTGTAGTTATTTTTTGTCTTTTCGAGACTGTTAGGTTGGCTCTGTCTTCCCCGTTTGGCATAGGGACCTATGTATTCAGATATAAACATCGTCTTCCCTTCGTAAGTACGTACAATAACGTGAAAATAACGTAAAAATACACCTATGTGTATTGAGGAAAAACGTTTATTTATAATCTTCATGTTGCCGGCATGCCAGACACATTTTCATCACTTTTGAATTCACAGCTTTGAGAGGATCTAAACATTTACATACGTACATACATATTGTGGCGTCTATATCCTTTGCGGGGTAGACAGAGCCAACAGTCCTGAACAGACTGATAGGCCACGTTCAGCTATTTGGCTTTAAGATATAATTGAGATTCAAATAGTGACAGGTTGCTTGCCCATCGCCTAAAAGAGGAATCCCAAGTTTTTAAGCCTACCCCTAAGTCGCCTTTTACGACATCCATGGAAGAGAAATGGAGTGGTCCTATTCTTTTTTCTATTGGTGCCGGGTACCACATATATACATAAATATGCATACATATTTATGTATATATGTATGTATGTATGTATGTATGTATGTTGAAATCAATTCATAGCCAAGGTTCCAAGCAGCCTCGCTGAATCCATATTGTGGCATCCGCCAACAATTTGTATAGCCAGCTGGTTCAGGTTGTCTGAATGCCGACGCAAATAGCATAATACCCTCTTTAGCCCGACGTAGCAGTTAAGGCGATGCGGGTAGAGATAAATCTTAAATATAAAATTTTCGTGTCACAATGTTTGTCTCCGTACTCCTCCGAAACGGCTTTACCGATTTTAACCAAATTTTGCATGCATATTCAGTAGGTCTGAGAATCGGCTAACATCTATTTTTCATACCCCTAAGTGTTAAGGAATGTCCACACTAATTTTTTTTTTAACTAAAAAATTATTTATATGGCAAAACAACGTTTGCCGGGACACCTAGTATCATATAATTCCCTAGCTGCGCCCGCGACTTCGTCCACGTGGAATAGTTATTTTGGGCATCATTGAAGCCCCTCTTTGCCCCGTTTTTTTTTTCACATTTATCACTATTTCATATTGCTCCTTATAGTTGCAACGTGATGTTATAAAGCCTAAAGCCGTCCTCGATAAATGATCTATTCGACGCAAAAATGTTCAATAAGAACCAGTAGTTCCTGAGATTAGCGCGTTCAAACAAACAAACTCTCCAGCTTTATAATATTAGTATAGATAAGCTAAGCTTAGTTACTCAGTAAATAAGCTACTCCAAATTTTGAGGTAACTTTGTTAATTTTGATGGTTATTTTTTACTTAAGAAACGATTTAAGAAACTGTAATGCTATGAAAAGCACATAAACTCAATGATCTATTTCATGGCTTTCCCGTGAATGTCGACTAAGGGTATGAATTAGAAACTCGAGATTCTTCATATAGGCGATGGGCTAGCAACCTGTCTTTATTTGAATCTCAATCCCATCATTAAGCTATACAGATTAACATAGCCTTTCAGTCTTACCAAGACTGTTGGCTCTGTCTACCCCGCATGAGATATATATGTGACTATATGTATATCTATGGAAAAAGCGTTCCTATTCTTTTTCATATTGGTGCCGGGAACCACACGGCACTTTACGTACGAATATTAGAAGAACAAGAAAAGTAAGATGTGAAATGGATTATTGTAAACTTATACTTGCATCGCCTTAAAACATTCTTTCTCGTGAACCCTGGAGTATAATGGGCGTGTTTTTAAAGCATTCACGTCTGCGAACTTCTTGGCTTTGTCGAGCTTAAGTGCATCGCGTTGAAGCTTTTTACGGGACGACACATAAATGAAGTGTTGTACTTTAATAGTGAAAGGTTTTCTCTTGTAGGTACTTATGTACATTAGTTTATACGCTAACCGATGGTCTTAAGGCAAGGGAGAACATTGTGAGAAATAATACGCATTCAGGCAACTGGATGTGTAGCCATGGATGCAAAACAAGAACAAACAAACAAAGGTTTACTTGCAAAGGTTGCGGAGGTCAGACGGGGGTCGCTTCGTGTAAACACCTGACTCATCTCTCCACTCACCAATATAAAAAAAAGGGACCACTCCATCTCTTTCCCACGGATGTCGGAAAAGGCGATTGAGGGATAGGTGTATTAACTTGGGATTTTTTAGGCGATGGGCTAGCAACCTGTCACTATTTGAATCTCAATTCTATCATTAAGCCAAACAGCTGAACGTGGCCTATCAGTCTTTTGTCAATACTGTTGGCTCTGTATACCTCGTAAGGGATAACGTGACTTTATGTTTGTATGTATTAAGTAAACGAGTGATACAAATGATAAATGAGAGAAAGAGAGATTAGACACCTTTTCATCTCGGCTTTGAATTTGCGCCTATACCTACAACCATTACATTATCAGCAGGAGACGAAACGTGAATGAATTCCGAATACAAATATTGGAGACATTCAAAAAGTCACCTGCAAATGAGTTGCCGAATTGATGTTATGTCGCACCGTCGCATCAGGCGATAAATTGAGACATCAATTGTGTTAACATTGTGACAATACATATCTACTTACACTTGATATACTTATTCTAAATTATCTTACAAACTTGGGATTTCACGCTTTTAAAAAATAATCTTTAATAGAACTAAATGTAACTCATATAAAAACAGTACATTCACATCTTGCCTTAACCTTGAATCAAACCTGAGACTCGGCCATTTTACTACTGCATCCGACTGTTCTCGTATTCTAAAAATAAATATCTTATAATAAATATAATTCGTATGCCATTGATCTTCATTCTTTCGTGATCCGAGACCGGGAATGGACTTCAATAGAAAGAACGTTTCAGAACAAATATCAATCAGCTGGTCTTAGGATTTATCAAGATGGATCGGCGCTCATTCGGTGCTAAGAAAACTCACGAGTATTTATCGAATCGTTGCAGACTCTGAACAAATCTTCTTATGCTCTTTTGTACATTTGCTTTACCTTGTAATCTGATGATTTTTGTACTAATAATCGCAATTGTTACCCGGCCTTAGGTTCCCTCTCCAGAAACACAGAGCCAGCAGATTCAGCTGTTTTTCTTAATGAATATATGGACATATGAATTAAGTTAACATGAAAATCCATACTAAAGAAAAGGAGTGGTTCTTTTCTAAACGGCACTAATTTGAGTATATTTTTATAATAAATATAATGAAGTAATTTTAAATATAAATTCTATGTTAAAAACGCTATTTACAGTAATTATAGCCAGAGAGAAATACTATAAATGACGAATTCCCTGAAATTCCTTTACATTCCTGCTCAAATATATCGTAAAAACACACGGGTTTTTCAATTCGCCTCACTGTACGAGTATGTTTGTTATTTGCTCCAAACCAATATATTGTTGAGTTTTCTTATTTATTTCCGTATGACGAGACGCCGTATATCGGCGGTTTCTTATAAATAATGCATCAAATATTTGTTTTCAACTTTATTGTTTGTTTGTCGTTATTACCCTCGCTTTTATTCCTCTGTTTTACCTGACTGTGCCTCAAAGGTAATGGCTTTATCATCTCTTGATAGCAGTAGAATAGAATAATTTTAGTTTCAAAATTGTATACAAGGTATCACTTATTGACTTCACATAACTTAAATCAAATTATATCTACTACCGCATTAAAAGCGCATGTGTAGAAGAAGCGGCGGAGCAAACTACACTACAGCTACAGCTTTAGGCAGTTGTCGAATGGTTAATTAAGGGCACTCGCTTTAATTTTTTTAATTATATTTTTACTTTATTGCACTCAAACTTTGACATATTTTTAAACTTTACAACATCAAGTTAAGTCGAGGTTTACAGCCATGGTTCCCTTAACACGTGTAGCTTTTACGGTTGATAACTTACGTAATGAGATCCAGAGCGGGTTTGTATCAAATTATCGAGAATTACCTTCTTTAATAAGAAACGAAGCCAAGTTTACTCTCGTCATAAAAGAGTTAACACTATGGTGACATTTAATGGCTCTGCCAGTCGTAAACTTGGTTTAAGATTGACTGCAAAGGGAAATTTTTTTCATGCGTTAGACGCTTTAACGTCTCAGCAAAATGATGTGTCAGTAAATGGCATTTTAGTAAATTTACAAACCTTTACGGGTATATCTAAAGAAATCTCTTCCAAAAGACCTTTCCTATTGTAATGAACTCAGTATAATAGTGTACCGTGTGGTTCCCGAAACCAATAGAAAAAGAAAAGGACAACTCCATTTCAATCCCATGGATGTCAAGGCAACTAAGGGATAGGCTTACAAACTTGGGATTCTTCTTTTAAACAATGAGCTAGCAACCGGTCACTATTTGAATCTCAACTCTATCATTAAGCTAAACAGCTAAACTTAGCAAACGTTTAATTTATTTATGTTTGTTGTTACTACCAGGGACATGCACGCAGCCGTGTGTGGTGGAAGACCAGGTCTCTGCGACGCCATGAAGCCGGCGAGCGGGGCTGACTTGCTACGGTACTTGAGGAAAGTCAACTTTACTGGTGAGGAATTTGTTTATTTGTGGATTGTGTGATTAGAAATTGTGGGATAAAAATAATTGCAGGAAGAGACAGCGTTAGCATGATAGGACGTCCATCAATATGTCGTCGATATAACCCGAACGTTTCTCGAGACTTCAAATCTGTTGAGAAAATTTTATTTTTAAATAACACTAATTGAGTTAGCCTCGAAGTAAGTTCGAGACTTGTGGTACGAGATACTAACTCAACGATATTATATTTTATAATAAATACCTAGATAGATAAACATCCAAGACCTAAGCCAATCAGAAAAAGTTCTTTTCTCATCATGCACTGCCGGGATTCGAACCCGGGACCTCCGGTGTCACAGACAAGCGTACTACCGCTGCGCCACAGAGGCCGTCAATATTGGGAACCTAATTCTAGTCTTGCTTCTTTTCTGTCTTCTTCTACCTCTTTGGTGTACCTTGAACGAAAGAGAAGTGAAGCGACTCCAACCTACCACCGTAACCTTTGCAGAGGAACCTGACTCATATTGGATCATGGTTAAACATGTTTTCCAGTGAAGTTTTTGTCATGACGTTTTCCCTCACCGTTAGAGCATCGGTTAACACTAAAACCATGACATTTTTAATGTCTTCTCTTTTTTACTACTACTAAATTAATAATTTAGTGCCGTGTGGTTCCCGGGTGCCGTGTGGTTCCCGGCACCAATACAAAAAGTAATAGGACCACTCCATCTCTTTTCCATGGATGTCGCAAGAGGCGACTAAGGGATAGGCTTACAAACTTGGGATTCTTTCTTAGGCGATGGGCTAGCAATCTGTCACTATTTGAATCTCAATTCTATCGTTAAGCCAAATAGCTGAACGTGGCCATTCAGTCTTTTCAAGATTGTTGGCTCTGTCTACCCTGCAGATATAGACGTGACCATACGTATGTATAGATGTAAATAAAAAAAACTTCAACGTTTCATCATCAGGGCTGAGCGGAGACGCGTTCCACTTTGACAACAACGGCGATGGACCGGCCAGGTATAACATTCTGCACTTCAAGCAGCTGACCCAGGGCGTCTACCGGTGGGTCAACGTGGGGCAGTACCTGGATGGGGAACTGAGGCTCGATATTGATGGTAAGCAAAAGTTTTTGGCTGTACTATGCTGTTCATCTGCCAAGCCATTTTGATTTTGCTGATCAAAGGAAAAGGAAGGAGAAAAACCCATCCTACTAATATTATAAATGCGAAAGTTTGTGAGTATGTCAGTTTTTGCTGATCAAAGGAAAAGAAAGAATAACCCATCCTACTAATAAATGCGAAATTTTGTATGTCAGGATGTCGGTATGGATGTTTGTTACTCTTTCACGCAAAAACTACTGAACCGTTTACGATGAAATTCGGTATGTAGGTAGCTGTAGACCCAGAATAACATAATAGGCTTTTTATCCCGGAGTTCCCGCGAGATTGATTCCACGCGTACGAAGTCGCGGGCGGCCTCTAGTACAATATAATTTTCAACAAAGAAGAACAAAATCTTTCCCTTTCTTCCATGGAAGAACTTAGGTCTATCAAATAGTCTATAAAAAATGATTGCTTTCACGGTATTTGAAATATCAATTAACATCATTTCTAGTTTGTCTCTCATAAATTAGACTACAGTGCCAAGAGTCATAGGACTTGAAAGTCACTTTTCGGTGGATAACTATATAAGTGACGGAATTGATATTTAGAAATAAAGACAGGTCACTATCCTATCGCTTAAAAGAAGAATCCTTTATGTAAACATACTTACATACGGTCACGTCTATACGGGGTAAACAGAGCCAACAGTCTTGAAAAGACTGAAAGGCGACGTTCAGTTATGACTTTACGATGGAATTGAGATTCAAATAGTGACAGCGGTTGCTAGCTCATCGCCTGCAAAAGGAATCCCAAGTTTTACGCCTGTCCCTAAGTCGTCTTTTGCGACATCCACAGGACAGATACGAAAAGGTTCTTTGTCATATAATTCCTGGTATACTATCCTTTTACTCCACTGCATATGTATATTTATAACCTTTACTTCAATTGTTCATTTTCAATCTGAGCTGTAAGAGTTACAGCTGGCAAAACTTTGTTCTTTACCAGCAGCAAAGCATGAACATGAACATGACAAACATTGACGGCCTCTGTGGCGCAGCGGTAGTGCGCTTGTCTGTGTCACCGGAGGTTCCGGGTTCGAATCCCGGCCAGGGCATGATGAGAAACGAACTTTCTCTGATTGGCCTGGGTCTTGGATGTTTATCTATACACATATTTATTATAAAATATAGTATCGTTGAGTTAGTATCTCGTAACACAAGTTTCGAACTTACATCGAGGCTAACTCAATCTGTGTAATTTGTCCCGTATATATATTTATTTATTTTCTTCTTTTTACCCAGACATCCAGTTCAAATGGGGGGAGCGAAGACCTCCTGAGTCCGTCTGCAGCGCGGAGTGCGAGCTGGGCCAGGCCAAGCAGTACGTGGAGGGAGAAAGTTGTTGCTGGCACTGTTTCAACTGCACTCAGTACGAGGTACATACATACATGCATACATAATTATGGTCACGTCTTTATCCTTTGCGGGGTAGACAGAGCCAACAGTCTTGAAAAGACTGAATAGCCACGTTCAACTATTTGGCTTAATGATAGAATTGAGATTCAAATAGTGACAGGTTGCTAGCCCATCGCCTAAAAGAAGAAACCCAAGTTTTTGAGCCTATCCCTTAGTCGCCTTTTACGACATCCATGGGAAAGAGATGAAGTGGTCCTATTCTTTTTTGTAATGGTTCCGGGAACCACACGGCACTTATAATTATATTCATTCTCTATTCTGTTATATACAGAAGAAAAGCTAAGTGCTAACTCTAGTTCAAATACACTTAGGTAATCATCAATTCACTTACAAATACTGCGAATCGGAAAAGTCTAACTTAATATTCTTAAAAGCGAGTTCTTTTGTGAAAATTATTTTAAATCTGCCGAGCAGAAAAGTAGTTGTCTGAAACGACCACTGCATTATGCAGGAAGATATAAAATATGTTTCTCATGTACTGTAAGCGAAATGCCCGTTTTCCATCTTCTTTTTACTGAAGCGGTCTTTTACAATGTTATAAAGACATCACTTTACGAAAATATAGTCTCCATTATGTCTTGAAATAGAATTTTTAACAATTTAAAGGGAAAGTGTAATGTGGATCAAATAAGGGTCTTGCTATCATAAATATTGTTTGGAAATTGAATTCTGCTATTTTGTATTATCTTTTTCAAACATATAGTTAGGTAAGACAGATTTTTTTGAGAATAAAACAGGTAAACTTCTTGTCTGAAACAGTCAACAATGTTTTTTTTTTCACAGTGTAAGATGAGTACCGACGCTTTCCATACATTTTAAAACTGAATCAAGTAAAATACTTAAATACTTGGGATTTTAAGGCGGTAGGTTGGCAACCTGTCACTATATCCGAATACAATACAATACATTACAATACAAAACAAATTACCTTTATTTTCCATAAAAAATACATATGTAATAGACACATACATTATGAATCAATTTCTTTACCGAAATAGTAGTAAGTAGTAAGTTATCGTACTCATTCACCGTGTGGTTTCCGGTACTTTAAAATAGAACCCCTTCATATCATCTCCATGGATGTCGAAAAAGGCTGTTAAGGGATGGGCTATAAACTTGGGGTTCCTCTTGAACTACTAATTTGCTAAGTAACTTAGCATACCATGATCGAACAAATACGGGTTAGGTTCCCCTGCAAAGATCAGACGGGAGTCGCTTCATGTTAAAACCTGACTCACCCAATCCAGGATCCATGGTCAAAGGCATACCCCGGGCTCCTCTCCAGAGAGGTGAGGATGCAACCAGGACTAAAGCCAGGAGGAAGCATATATACGTACGTAGTAACATACGCTTTGATACGGTAAAAAGGACGAAATATCAGCAAAATTATTGGTCTCAGTTGAGCTAAAACAAAACTAAACTAAACTGAAATACCAGTAATCTAGATCAGTAGACAAGAGACTGGGGTGATTAAGGTTTCCTTGAATATTATTTCTCAGAAATTCCATCAATAATACTTTGGGGTGACGGCACTGATAATTATATTTCTACACAAGCAGAGCTGTGAGGATATAGTAATATATTTCCGTAATTATATTAATCTGCGAGAATAGAAACGGCAGACGAGAGTGACGAAGCGATTGCTAGTTTAGATTGGACAAGTACAAGGACGAGTGCACTCGACCGACTTACGATCAAATTTTAAACTAGCGTCAAGTTTTATTTAAAAAAAAATTACATGTATACATCTCGCCCCTTTCGTATATGCAGGGACTACATCTCCCCACTTTACTATTCTGGCATACTTAATTTTCTTCCACACTGGACAAGTTGTTCATGCAAGCTCGTAGGGTACGGATACTTTAAAATAAATAAGTATTTTGTTTTCTTTTACCTTAATAATGCCTCTTTACTACTTTATCCGTGTCAACAGATAAAAATGAATTGATTCTACTTTTGAAAAAAATATATTAGCACTTTTGATTCTAATATATTTTTTTTAAACAACTCGCTTTAGAAATTGATGCCTTATTGTAATTTTTTATAGTTTTACGACAGTCACAATAATGCAGTGAGTTATGTAAGTTCGGGTATCATTTAACTTTTAATAAGTCTTACCACGTAAAGATTATTGATATTTCGTTAAGAAAAAAATAATAAATGAATAAAATAACTGTTAGGACCATTGTTATTTGGCATAGCACGAGTAGTTTCAGCAGTAACTCGCCCACAACCATTGTTATTTGGCATAACACGAGTAGTTTCAGCAGTAAATTCGCTCAATGTGCACCCGTTAATTACAGTTCGTTTGCGGCAGACCTAAATCGGCTCGCCTCGTTAGAATCGAATTACAATTTATTCCCGTCACATTCACTTCGCAAGGAAAGGCTGAGCTTTCCCGAAAAAAGACTGCTTTTATAGTTCATGATCTCATTTTAAGTATTTGAGCGTGATTTTGCATAGCTCTACTCCAGGATCGGTTTACGGAAACCTTATGACAGCTTAGTTTCGTACCAAACGTGTTTTTGACAGCGAAATGTTTTGGAATAGTAAATAAGATCGGCCATTTTATTTCGGAATACATACATACATACATATAATCACGACTATATCCCTTGCGGGGTAGACAGAGCCAACAGTCTCGAAAATACTGATAGGCTATGTTCAGCTATTTGGTTTTAAGATAGAATTGAGATTCAAATAGTGACAGGTTTATTGTTTCGGAATTATGGACTGGATTCCATGGGGGGATCGAGGGTATCACGGGCTTTTCTCCAGAGGTAAGGAGGTAACTGCGACTGATTAAAGAAGGAGAATAGATAAGTCTTTAGAAGACTAAAGTGCTTTTAGAAGTCTCTTCAGAATGTAAAGATTATGTTTTATTCGAATTCATGATAAGATATCAAATACACCATGATTCTAGGTTAGTTATAAGGTAAGACAGGTTTCTGCACGAAGCTATTACCGTTCCACAGGGGAACCTTATCAATATTGGATCATAGTTTAGTCACATTCATTTCATGAATGTGCATTTTTTCATCATTAAAAAAAATTAATGCCGTGTGGTTCCCGGCACCAATACAAAAAAGGATAGGACCACTCAATCTCTTTCCCATGGATGTCGAAAAGGCGACTAAGAGATAGGTTTACAAACTTGGGATTCTTTTTTAGGCGATGGGCTAGCAACCTGTCACTATTTGAATCTCAATTCTATCATAAAGCCAAATAGCTGAACGTGGCCATTCAGTCTATTCAAGACTGTTGGCTCTGTTTACCCTGCAAGGGATATACACGTGACCATATGTATCTATGTATGTAAAAAAATTATTTGGTTCTTCCCAGATTCGTTCCCCGTTCGTGGAGACGGCCTGCATGGTGTGCCCCCGGGGGACCCTGCCGGACCCCACTCGGACCCTCTGCAGGCCGATACCCGAGGCCTACCTCCGCCCCGACTCCGCCTGGGCCATCGGCGCTATGTCGTTCTCATCTGTCGGTATACTGATAACTGCGTGAGTATTCTGCTAGCTATTGTTGGAGGATTTGTTCAATTGGGAGCTCGAATCTTGCCTTTAATGGAATCCTCATTACCCTGATGTGTATCCTAGTTCGTTCTCCCTTAAAGCCCTCAATGATTTAGTAGTGGATAAGTAATGGTACGAATACTAAGTGATCTTTGAGAACAAACCGTGTTTTATTTATCAAAATTACATCATAATCCATTTGGGTGGTCACTCCAATGTATAACTCTATATTCAGATAACAACTTTATAAATGGCAAATCCTAATGACATAACTTGACATACTTTTCATACATACATACATACATATGGTCACGTCTATATCCCTTGCGGGGAAGACAGAGCCAACAGTCTTGAAAAGACTGAATGGCCACGTTCAGCTATTTGGCTCAATAATAGAATTGAGATTCAAATAGTGACAGGTTGCTAGCCCATCGCCTGAAAAAGAATCCCAAGTTTGTAAGCCTGTCCCTTAGTCGCCTTTTACGACATCCATGGGAAAGAGAAGGAGAAGTCTTATTCCTTTTTGTATTGGTGCCGGGAACCACACGGCACCTTGGCATACTTTTCGTGTCTCCACAAATTTGGTTTTTACTACGTTTTTATTAGCTTGGGTTGTATGTATATAACGGAATCTTTGAGCTTAATTTTCACTGGTTTCTAAACGTCTGATCAACTTGGAACTTTGCACACGTATCAAGGACCGATGACAATGCAATATTTTGATAAGAGTTTCTCATTATCCTTATTAATATAACAGCTTCGTCTGCGGAGTTTGGGTGCGCCACAGCTCGACCCCCGTGGTCCGTGCGAGCGGGAGAGAGCTATCTTACGTCCTGCTCGCCGGGATCCTCATGTGCTACCTGGTGACCTTCGCGCTGGTCTTCCGCCCTACCGACCTTCTTTGCTCCATACAGAGGTAAGACTTTTTAACGTGAGTTATTTTACTATAAAACAAAAATATTTATTTATTCTTTATTGCACAAAATGTGTACATATCGTCTTGCACAATTTACTTAAAAAAAAAACCTTTATTTACTCCACAACAAAATGGTATTAAGTAGTAAAAGTATTTTTATTATCTACCCAGTTAGCTATTTGTTTTAAGACAAAACTGTGGGTAGGTGTTATTTTTAATACACATTTAGCAAATTTTGTGATAATTTATTGATCGAGTTAGTAAAACGTCTTCTGTAACACCTTTCATATGTAAGAGATGGGCTCAAGCTTTCAAATCTACGATAGTGCCAATACATACATACATATAATCACGACTATATCCCTTGCGGCGTAGACAGAGCCTTCTTGAAAACACTGATAGACTACGTTCAGCTGTATGGCTAAATGATAGAGTTGAGATCGAAACAGTGACAGGTTGGTAGCTCATCATCTAAAAAAAGTATCTCAAGTTTATAGGCCTATCCCTTAGTTGCCTTTTACGATATCCATGGGGAATAGATGGAGTGATCCTATCCTTTTTTCTATTGGTACCGAAAACCACACGGCAATACCATGTCATAAAAGAGTATACAGTATTTGTTGAAAGTCAATAAAACGACGCATATTTAGGTATAGGTTAGATACACAAGCAAGTGTAACGATGTTTGCTATTGTCCAATCAAAATCTACCCTTTTTTTGTCAACTTTGTTTCTTCTTTTTTGTTATAGAAAATTTCAATTCCTACTTCAATGATTTCTTGTATTTTGTTTGAGGTCATGCTGAGTTTCAAACATCAGTATCCTGGAGTGATACACACATAAATAAATAAATACATACGGGACAAATTACACAGATTGAGTCAGCCTCGAAGTAAGTTCGAAACTTGTGTTACGAGATACTAACTCAACGATACAACGATATATTTTATAATGAATACTTATATAGATAAACATCCAAGACCCAGGCCAATCAGAAAAAGTTCTCATCATTCCCTGACCGGGATTCAAACCCGGAACCTCCGATGTCACAGACAAGCGTATTACCGCCACGCCAAAGAGTCCGTTAAATAAATAAATATATACGGGACAAATTACACAGATTAAGTTATATGAGACATATTATACTTACAACTTCGATTCCTTACTCTCAAAAACTCATACTAACTAAAATAAGGTACATTACTCAATAAATGTAATGCGAAAAATGGACAATACATTCCCTAGCCTATTGTTAAAGTTGTCATAGCGTAGAGTACCTATATAAATCCGTTCCATCTCCAATATTAAAATACTTTCAGCAAGATGTGTGGAGTATGCCGGAGCCAACAATCCTGCAATCCGCGCCGTACGTGAGAAATACCGGGCGCCATTGTTGCCCGCCAGAACTGTGAGAGGGTTGGCGATTTAAAAAAAAAAACATTTTCTCTTTAGTGTTAGGTAAGGTTACCGTTCGATAATCGATTATCGATAGATTAGTCGTTAGCCGCGAACTAAGACCTCGCGAACACTTCAAATTCAAAATTCAAATTCATTTTTTTTAAATTATTATTGGATACTATCATATCGCTTAATAATTGTCAAATCTTTTGGTTCACGTCAAATAAATTACTTAAAACTAAGTTCACTGCCGCTTCCAAGGCGTCAGTGCAGAAGAAGCGGTAATAAAGCGGTATATTTATACGAAAAAGCTTTTTAAGGAACAGCGTGATAAGGGAATGTTGTGATGTGAAAGAAGATGAAGTTACAGGAATAGAAAAGGGTATGTTGAGATGGTTCGGTCATGTGGAGAGGATGAATGAAAACAGGTTGACTAAGCAGATATACATGGAGAGTGTGGAGGGAAAGGTCGGAGTGGGAAGACCTAGACGAACATATCTTGATCAAATTAAGGACGTCCTGGTAAAGGGTCAGGTCAAAAGTACCCGAAACCGCCGAGCTTGCATGAAGAGAGTTATGAATGTGGATGAAGCAAAGGAAGTATGCAGGGATCGTGGCAAGTGGAAAGAGGTAGTCTCTGCCTACCCCTCCGGGAAAGAGGCGTGATTTTATGTACATATGTATGTATGTATTTTTACGAAAATGTCAACGTCTCAAAAAGTGTTGAACCGATTTTGAAGCCCCGGCACTTAAAAATTATATTAATAAATCCAACATACTATTAATACGCAACAATACTATCTACCTATAGTATTTAAGAGCGTCAGGGGTCGAATCGCTTAGGTGGCTGGTCAGAACACGGTTGCGTATAAAGGCACCGGTTCGAATCCCACCGCGGCCATGTACCTACTTATGACTATTTTCGAAGTTATGTACATTAGTTTGATTACTAAACGTATTTAAACCCTAATATCGATACTATTGTAGTAACCATTGAGCTATTAAAAGCCTTTCTTAGCTACTTTTGTGCAAAGGTTTGGCTCGAACTGACTGTCATGTTAGCGACTAAAAATTTCGAATAAAAATCTTTCAAAATACAGTTACACGTACGTCATAAAATAAATCTGTCATATTCCGGATCAGACATTTCGCAGGCATAAAATTGGTATAAAAAGAAAAAAAATCGACAATACGGCACTATTGTTTTGCGGCAGCCCTAAAAAAAATGGTAACAAAAATTCACGCGTGGCAACACTGCGACTTTGATTGAATATGATTTCCTGAGTATTAGCTTTTTTGCAAATATGATGTATTGGGAACATTATGATTCGCGAATATGATATCTAGCTATTATGATATTTTGAGAATATCATATTTTGAGAATGTGCTATTTTGAGATTATAATGTCTTGCTCTTATGATGTTTTGCGAATATCATATACTGCGACTAAAGGACAACTTCTACCCGCGTCGGCTCCGATGCGCGATGTGTCGAAACATTCCCTTTGCTCCATCGCACGCGTTTGTATGCATACCGACTTGAACGTTTTAGCTGTGAAAACATTAATTCTGAAGGCCGCAAGTAGCTGTATGAAAGTTTTGCCGTGTGGTTCCCGGCACCAATACAAAAAAGAACAGGACCACTCCATCTCTTTCCCATGGATGTCGTAAAAGGCGACTAAGGGATAGGCTTACAAACTTTGGAATTATTTTCTGAGTTGGACGTACGGGTGGTGCGATAACTGTAAAAGAAATAAGAATATAAAAATATGAATATTTCCAGCAATGGCCGGTGTGTCTGTCCTCACTAATAAACAAAGATGATGAATGGATTTGGCTTCCGACTCTTCGATGGACGTCGTATCATTCTAGGCTTAATGTTGTTTCAAGCCTTTTTTTATATATAAAAATAATATACGGGACAGATTTAGATTGAGTTAATCTTGAAGTAAGTTCAAGTCTTTACTAGATCTAACTCACCGATACTACATTTTATAATAAATATTTATATATACATAAACACCCAAGACCCAGGCCAATCACAGAATTCGTTTCTCCTCATGCCCTGGCCGGAATTTGAACCCGGGACCTCCTGCCGGCATCACAGACAAGCGCACTACCGCTGCGCCACAGAGGCCGTCAAATTGCCGCCATTGACCCGATAGAAGGAAATCAGTACTGTTATTTAAATATTGCTGGATAAAGCCCACTGGCTCCTCTCCAGAGAGGAATTTGGAACTGACGCCAAAAAAGGAAGAAGATCGGGCGTTTGTCTTGCTTGATGTTTGAGTGGAGCCCGGGATTTCAGTATGATCTCACATCAATTTAATAAGTTCAAAATTCAAATTCAAAATTTTTATTAATTATTATAGGATACTTCATATCGCTTAATAATTGTCAAAACGTTTGGTTTCACAACATTGGTTGACGTCAAATAAATTACTTAAAACTAAGTTTACTGCCGCTTCCAAGGCGTCAGTGCAGAGGAAGCGGTAACAAACTGCACTGTAGCATTTTCTTTGTCAATTTCACAATTATCCAAACTTAGAATAGAATGTGGACGAGAGAATACATTGTTCAGATTAATATACATTACCTATATAAAAATATGAGATTTTAATATAAAAAAAAAGTTGATCTCTATCTAGGAATGATTCAAAAAGTAACTAAGGTATATAACTAGGTAATGTGTTTTACGAAGCATTCAATTCGGTAATTACAGCGCTCTTTGAGTGAACAAAGCAAAGTCATATTAAGCTAATCTAATAACCTATTCGTAAGTAGGTCAGATGTAATGAGGTAAATGACGTAGCATGTTGCTCCTGATCGCTGTACTAGCTTTGCGTCGGCTTAATTATCAGAATGCGTAACTCCACAAAAATACGAAATTTGACTTTTGATGCCATCTAGTGGTGCATTTGGTTACCTACCAGATGGAATACTTCTTATTTCCCAAAAAATACTGCAAAATTTGCTATCGACGTATAATAAAAACACTTATCTCCAAGCCGCCATTTTGTCTTACCCAATGTGCGTATCTCCGGCGCTCAGTACGGCTTTGCTTGTGCAAGGGGAGGACGTGCGTGCGCTCTTTAGAAAAAGGTACGTAAACTTTTATTTTTAACGTTTATTATGTATTCCTTTTGTTTGGTAAATAATTATAAAGCTTATTAAATAAAAATGAACCTCGAAATATTAACTAGAATGCGACAAAAAGGAAAATAAATATTACAGTGGACTTACGATGTTTTATTTTTTTGTTTGGGGTAAGAATACGTAAATTGCTTAAGGAGTTACGAAGTTTTATTTGATTGATTTTATTGTTTGTCATTATTATTAAAGGATGTTGAAGCTTCGTTTGATGATACTAGGTACCTACTCATACTTTCCGAAATGCTTGCATACTTTGTGTAGGAGTCTATTACACCTAATCAGCTTTAGGAAGCTTAATTTGTTTATTTATTTTTCAGATATAACAACTATCATGTATAAAAATCCTCGAACTTTAAAAATACTCCAAAACGTTGACCATGGCGTATCAGAACCAATACTTTGCCGAAATATTCCGAATCAAATTGCTTTGCCGGATATCGAATTATCAAAAATTCAACCAGGGTCTTATACATTACAGCCAGATTGTTCTTTGCTATTAGAGGAAGAGGAAAATAGCCCGACTAAAGTACGCATTTGCGGCACTCCAACAAATATAATTATCTGCAGTGACGGATCTCTCCGAAAACGATCAACAAGTAGTTCGACGTGCAGTATCTCCATATTAAACGATTCTATAATTATGCCGACTACATCTGACATTCATTGTAATATTTTAGAACAGGATGTTACGATGGACTCTCAAGAAACACTGACGAACGAGACTACTTTGGGCCTATCAGAAAAATATCTAACATCATCTGTTCCTAAATCTCTTAACGATGATATTTCAGTAAATGATGAGACAATTAAGAATTACCAGGATGTTTCTGAAAAGGCTACCTGTTCATCAGGCACTACATTAAGTCACCAACATGATTTTCCCGAACAAATTATGACAACAACTGAAAAGAAAAGAAACAAAAAGAGTCGTCCTCAGGATTGGAGCGTTAATAAAAATAAAGATCAGAGGGAGAAAGGTCAACCATATTTGGGCAAGAAAAAAGTTGACGATAAATGGCGTTTCGTACAGATCAAGAATGAGAGAAAGATTAAAGACAGATGCAACTGTAAGCTAAGTTCAAGAGGTAATACAAAGTTACAGTGTAAAGAAATACCAGAAGAAGAGCGACAAAAATGCTTCAAAGATTTTTGGAAAATGACGTGGAAAGAAAAGAAAGTTTTCATCAAAATGTTGTCTGTTTGTAAACAAAAACAAAGAAACAGATCTGCTGGAACATCCTCAAGACGAGAAAATTCTGTGGAATTATATCTCTCGGATAGCAAAGGGAACAGATATCGGGTGTGCAAAAGAATGTTTCTAAACAGTTTGAGTGTTGGCGAATGGGTTATCAAAAAATGGATTATATGCGATGATGGCACACCGAAAAATATACCAAAAAATAATGTCAAGGCGGAGCCGCAGAAACAGTTACGACGATTTTTCGATTCCCTACCCAAACTGGAATCACACTATTGTCGTAAGGATTCTTCAAAACTATATTTAGAACCACTATGGACATCAAAATCCCAGTTATACAAGGCTTATACAAAAGACTTCTGCTCTCAAAAAAATGCTGAACCTTTAAGCATCGCCACTTTTTGTAATATTTTTGATGAGCTAAACTTATCGCTGTTTCGACCAAAAAAAGACCTGTGCGAAACTTGTGAGTCATTTAAAACGAAAAATATTACAGAATCCGACTACAAGATACATCAAGATATGAAAAAAGAAGCTCGCGATGAATTGACAAAAGACACTTCCTCGAATAACGAAGTGTATACCATGGATTTACAGTCTGTGCTTTTGAGCCCGCAATCAAATGTTTCTTCCCTGTACTACAAAAGAAAACTTATTGTACACAATTTTACTCTGTATGACGTTAAACGAAACAAAGGATATTGTTACATCTGGAATGAATGTGAAGGAAAACTTTCAAGTAATGAATTTTCTACTATAATTGTAACTGCACTGGGAAAGTTCATAAATCAACACCCCATGTCTGATGGGCAGGAACTGATTTTATACAGTGATGGCTGTACATATCAAAACAGAAATGTTGTACTGGCCAATTCGTTGCTCAACTTTAGCATGCAGCACAAGATCACTGTCGTTCAAAAGTTTCTTGAAAAAGGACATACCCAGATGGAGTGCGACAGTATGCATTCCGTCATAGAGAGAGCAATGAGGCACAAAAAGATAAATGTTCCAGCAGATTATGCATATTTGGCCAAAACAGCCTGCAAGAAAAGTCCTTATGAAGTTGAGTATCTTTATCATCATTTTTTCAAAAACATTGAGAATACCCTGACTTTTTACAAGTCTATAAGACCGGGGAAAAAGTCTGGTGATCCCGTGGTCACAAATCTGAGAGCTCTGAAGTATTCCGAAGGAAAGATTGTTTACAAGTTAAGACACTCGAGTATTGTTTGGGAAGAGCTTCCTATCAGGATTAAAAAAATATGCTTCGTGCCATGGAATGATATACCTCCGCTGTACTCCGCAAGATTGCAAATTACAAAAGACAAATACATGGATCTCCAGGAACTGAAAAGTTCAATGGAAAAAGATTACCACAAATTTTATGATGATTTACCTCATTTTTAAAACGGTTATCGATATTTTCTTTTATTTGATTAATGTTATGTTTGCTAACTAGTTTCTTTGGTATACTAATAATAAAAATAATGATTGTTTGTTCCTTAAAAATCGCATTAAAACGTTGAGACTGATTTTGCCATAAAAATCTTAATGTTACCTATAGGTATGATAAGATGTTAACTAATTATATAAGAACTTACCTCATTTACGTGAACATAGTTCACAACTGTGTTTTGTTTTTGATAAATTTAATAGATAGTTAAGAAACGTATTTTGTTCCTAAGACTTTTAAAACCTAATTTTGAGACTGATTACGCCTTATAAGTTAAGTCAAGCTACTAGATTTAAGTTTAGAAACTGTGTTTTATATCTGTATAACAGACATTCTTTTTGCATTAAATAAATAATACTTAAGTTTTATCTGGCATTTTTCATTATACCTATCGAAGAAGTGTTTAGTTTGTGGTAATACCGCGTAATTCCAATATCATTTTAAAATATTCAAAGATAAAAAATGCTAACTCCATTTTACACCTCGTAACTCCAAATAAAATCACGTAGAAAAGTTCGTAAGTCCATTTTCTTAGATATTCACTGTTACTAAATTAAAAATAACCAGAAAAATCAATTCCTTGTTCGATTTTAGTTCAAAATGCAAGTGCACGTTAAAAAATAACAATTAATTACTGAAATAATTGGTTTTTACCTGCTCCTGTAAAATTTTTCCTAACGGAGTTACGAATTCTGATAATTAAACCGACGTTTGGCTTTTGCGTTGCCTCCCGCGGGAGTAATTTCTGACATTCCTTGGTGGATTTGTCTTTGTCAACTTATGCTAAGTTTAACAAAATCCATTAAGAGATATCTGTGTTGCTTGAATTTGTTTATCTTTGTTGGTGGCTTCCACGTTGTAAACCTTTTTGATTTGGCGCTATAAATTTTTAGACCACGTGGTGAAAATTGGTTGCCGTGTGGTTCCCGGCATCAACAGAAAAAAGAATAGGACCACTCCACCTCTCTCCCATGGATGTCGTAAAAGGCGGCTAAGGGGTAGGCTTACAAACTTGGGATTCTTCTTTTAGGCGATGGGCTAGCAACCTGTCACTATTTGAACCAAAATTCTATCATTAACCCAAAGAGCTGAACGTGGCCTATCATTCTTTTCAAGACTGTTGGCTCTGTCTACCCCGCAAGGGATATAGACGTGATTATATGTGATGTGGTGAAAATTGCGCTAAGGTTGCCAGAACAAAAAAGAAGAAGGGGCCGCCCGCTATCGACCTGGTAGTCGAATATCCCAAAGGCTCTCAAGCAAGCCCAGTTGCCAGAATCCACAACCCAAGGCCGAAGGTCTTGGCGCAGAAAAGTGAGATGACCCGACCCCACATTACGGGACCAGTGACATAGAAGAAGAAGAAGATTTTTAGCCAAAAATAGTTGATGATTTTTAATGATTTCATGAACAAACATGACCTGTACATGAGTGAGCTTAAAATATAGTAGCATATACATACATACATACATATTATCACGGCTACATCCCTTGCGGGGTAGACAGAGCCAACAGTCCTGTAAAAACTGATAGGCCACGTTCAGCTATTTGGCTTTAAGATAGAATTGAGTAGTATATACATGAGTAACAATTCTTCGATTTCATAATTTCCCAACCTCGCCAGCATCTCGATAGTTTTTTTTTTTTTAATATATTTTCCAAGTGAGCTAACTAATGTGATTCCAGCTGTTTGCTGCGTGTAAGACACCTTTTTACGGAAGGTTGCATACCGTACATCAACCTTGATAATTTTAGATTCGTATTTTTTTTGATTTCTTTAACATTTACAATGAAAAAAAAATATGTCGTTTTATACTCTACACGCCTCGCGTATCTTTTCCTTCTTTACAAATCCTTCTTTACTACGTTCCTACTATTTTTTTTTAACTCGTAAGTTTCTCTAGGCCGTGTGGTTCCCGGCACCAATACAAAAAAAAAATAGGACCACTCCATCTCTTTCCCATGGATGTCATAAAAGGCGACGAAGGGATAGGCTTACAAACTTGGGATTCTTTATTAGGCGATGGGCTAGCAACCTGTCGCTATTTGAATCTCAATTCAGCCAAATAGCTGAACGTGGCCATTCAGTCTTTTCAAGACTGTTGGCTCTGTCTACCCCGCAAGGGATATAGACGTGACCATATGTATGTATGTATGTATGTAAGTTTCTCCTAAATACAACATTTCCTTCAACAGATTCGGCACCGGTTTCTGCTTCACCGTGGTCTACGCCGCGCTGCTGACGAAGACCAACAGGATCTCCAGGATCTTCAATGCTAGCAAGCACTCGGCCAAACGACCCATACTCATCTCACCCAGCTCCCAGCTCGCTATTTGTGCCGCTTTAGTCTCTATACAGGTTAGTGTGATATTTGCAATAATATATAAATAAATCCACACTAATAATAAAGAGGAAAGATTTGTATTTTTGTATGTTTGTGTGGAATAAACTCAAAAACCACTGGTCCGATTTTGATAAAATTTGGCACAGATATAGAATAGACCTTCAAAAGTGACATAGGCATAAATTTGTTTTTACTCTTTGTTTATTTCAAAATATAAAACACAAACATATGTCCGACCGTGCGAAGCCGGGGCGGGCCGCTAGTATAAATATAAACATATACGGGACAAATTACACAGATTGTGTTAGCCTCGAAGTAAGTTCGAAACTTGTGTTACGAGATACTTACTCAACGATACTATATTTTAGAATTAATAATTATATAGATAAACATCCAAGACCCAGGCCAATTAGAGAAAGTTCATTTCTCATCACGCCCTGGCCGGGATTCGAACCCGGGACCTCCGGTGACACAGACAACTACAGTACCGCTGCGCCACAGAGGCCGTCAAATAGTTGAGTATTTGGCTAAAATCTATAAATTATGATGAAACTGAAGCTTTGTTGGAATATATAGACTGATTATAGTAACAACTTAAACCTTACTGGGCTTATATATGTGGCGCCATCTCTACGCCACTCGTCACAACATCTAATCAAACAACTACTGTCAATCATCTCGAAGAAATCGACGCGCTCAGCCAATAGCAGCGAAGAACCCAAAACGCGATTTCAGAGATTTCACGGATTGGAGCTATATATACAACCTCCGACACAACATCGTCGGAGCCGCGGTTCCCCAGGCATAACACCTAGCCTGGCGGAAGATCTTCCCTTTGGTGGCGGTCGAGCCGAATCATCGCTCCCGCTACATTGGTGACCCCGACGTGATTGGAAGCAACCTTCTCCATCATCATCAACTCCAATCCTCAGTATCACTCCTCACTCTGCAAGCAGTCTCACAGCAAGCCAGCAACTGGGTATCGCAGCAGGTCCATCGCAGCCAACGCAACGAGCTTCCTGGTCCTGTCTCCACCCGCACTCACTCTCAACGACTTCAGCGACCGACGCATCTACCGCAGCCCACGCCTGGATCTCTTCGACGGCCGCTCTTCTCTCCAGCGTGGCAGCTCTGCACGACTTCTACCGGCGCCAACAAGTCGACTTCGCTCTCTACTGTCTCGACTCACCGCAGACTACGAGCAACGCAACGGCTCACTCCTGACTCACTAGGACTTCGAGCAACTTCCGACTCACTGGAAGACAACTGGCACTTGCAAGCTACTGAAGCACAGATTGCACAGCAAGATCAAGACTTCAGACCTCCGGTCTTGGGGGGGAGTACTGTGGCGCCATCTCTACGCCACTCGTCACAACATCTAATCAAACAACTACTGTCAATCATCTCGAAGAAATCGACGCGCTCAGCCAATAGCAGCGAAGAACCCAAAACGCGATTTCATAGATTTCACGGATTGGAGCTATATATACAACCTCCGACACAACATCGTCGGAGCCGCGGTTCCCCAGGCATAACACCTAGCCTGGCGGAAGATCTTCCCTTTGGTGGCGGTCGAGCCGAATCATCGCTCCCGCTACATATATATATACAATAACATAGATAAATGAATAATAAAAGAAATAAAAATTATAAAATACTTGCACAATGAGATATGCACACATACCTTTCATTCATTTGTTGTAATCCACATTACTCATTTGTAACTAGAATTAAGTTTTTGTGGTTAAAGAACTTTATTTCTCAAAGATTATTTCTCAAAGAAATTTACATTTCACTTACAGAGAAAACATTTAAAGTAAATATGTACATTTGTTGGTGTGAGCATTCAAATACATATTTTATATTTATATTTTTGGGTACTGTAATACCATTGTTAAGGAAGAGCGTGGCTTTCTGATACAGGTGTTTCTCACTTAATAGAAGGTCACAAATACTTGTTAAACTGTACCACTTTGTTAAACTAATAAAAGATTTTCATTTTTTTTTTCATTTGTCATCACAATTTAATGTTAAAGATGTGTTGCGTCACTTTGGCTGTTCAGTCTATGTATGGATAGTTGTTTGACTGCTTTACATACATAAATTTCACGTTTATATCCCTTGTGGGGTAGACAGACCCAATAGTCTTGAAAAGCCAGACAGGCCACGTTCAGCTGTATGGCTTAATGATGGAATTGAGATTCAAATAGTGACAGGTTGCTAGCCCATCATCTACAAAATAATCTCATGTTTGCATGACCGATTTATGAGTGTGAAAGTGCATTAAACATGATGGGTACTGCAAATCGATGCTCTATCGGTAAGGAATAATATCGTGAGGAAACCTGTACATTCAGGCAACTGGAAGTGTGACCCTGGTCCCCAATTAGTTAAAGCAAACCATTTAGCAGAGGTTGCGAGTTTTTCTAGTGATTGACTGAAAATATTTTGGTTAAGAGAGCAATGTTTGGTTTCTGGGCCTATTTATTTACGAAATATTCATTCATTAAAGTGTTTTGACAAGTGCAATTAACACAAATGTTCTTTATACATACCTACATATGGTCACGTCTATATACTTTGCGGGGTAGACAGAGCCAACAGTCTTGAAAAGACTGAATGGCCACGTTCAGCTTACTTATTGAATTGAGATTCAAATAGTGAAAGGTTGCCAGCCCATCGCTTAAAAAAATAAACCCAAGTTTGTAAGCCTATCCCTTAGTCGCCTTTTACGACATCCATGGAAAAGAGATGGAGTGGTCCTATTCTTTTTTGTATTGGTGCCGGGAACCACACGGCACATGTTCTTAATCCGTTTATTAATTTATAGATAATTAACCAACCCCAATTTGTGATTAACAAGAATTAATTCGATTAATGACAGTGGGCATCAAAATTTCCCTCTCACTGAGCCAAATCAAATCGTAACCCTCTACCGTGTGGGGATTAACTAGTAATTCCCTAATTACTGGGAGTAATTGAAACGTGAGCGTTTGAGAGCGACCCGACTGACAGAGTCAATATTCGGGAACGACGTATGTAGGTACCGAGTTCCTAGATGATGCAACTGTCATCAATGGACTAGATTAATTTTCGAAATTGGATGCAAGGTATCACTTATTGACGTCACATGACTTAAATCAAATTATATGCCGTGTGATTCCCGGCACCAATAAAAAAAACAGATCCATCTCGTTCCCATGGATGTCGTAAATGGCGACTAAGGGATAGGCTTACAAACTTGGGGTTCTTTTTTTTAGGCGATGGGCTAGCAACCAGTTACTATTTGAATGTCAATTCTATCATTAAGCCAAATAGCTGAGCGTGGCCATTCAGTCTTTTCAAGACTGGCCCTGTCTACCCCTCAAGGCATATAGACGTGACCATATGTAGGCCAAATAGCTGAGCGTGGCCTCTCAGTCCTTTCAAGACTGTTGGCCCTGTCTACCCCACAAGGGATATAGACGTGACCATATGTATGTAAATAAAAATTTTGAATTTGAATTTCCACAATTTTTTGATTACTTAAACATTATCTTTTTTAAGGTTCTCATCGTAGTAGTATGGATGATAGTCGCCCCGGCAAGGGCGATGTTCCACTACCCCACGAGAGAAGACAACATGCTGGTCTGCGACTCCTACGTGGACGCCTCCTACATGATCGCCTTCTTCTACCCCATAGTCCTGATCCTCATCTGCACCGTGTACGCTGTTCTCACAAGGAAGATACCAGAGGCTTTTAATGAGAGCAAGCATATTGGTGAGTTAGAAACAGCATAATATTATTAAGATTTAGACTTCTTCGGCGTCGCTTCGAGTGTTTTTTTTTATTATAATGTGTAATATTCTATTATATTCCACTCCATCTCTTTCCCATGGATGTCGTAAAAGGTGACTAAGGGGTAGGCTTACAAACTTGGGATTTTTTTAGGCGATGGGCTAGCAACCTGTCACTATTTGAATATCAATTTTATCATTAAGAACTGAACGTTTTCAAATGGCCATTCAGTTTTTTCCAAACTGTTGGCTCTGTCTAGTCTACCCCGCAAGGGACAAAGACGTGACCATATGTATGTATGTATTCTACTTAATTTAAGAAATGAAAAAGGTAGTGTATTCTTTCACATTCATGTAATAGTTTCACTACAGTCTTCGTTTGTTTCATGTAAACCGATCTCACCCGGAAGATCTCCGAAATTATATTGGTGCCTGAAGAAATTTTTCGTCATTTTATTCATTTATTGATAAATAATTTATTTATTTTTTGTTTAAACATCGTTCTTAAAAATTATCTATGAAAAGAAACACGAATTTACTATAATCTGCACTTAGGTACGTTCGATTCCTATAAAATGTATCTGGTAATGTTTTTGCGTTTCAATTCAAATTCGGACATTACTTGGTATATTTGCCAAGACTTAATTTAGACCCATCTATATTTACATGTGTGTAACCTCCATCAAAACCTCATTCATTCTCGCTGCCAAATCAATAATGTCACCGAGCTTCACACACAGTGCCGTCGTATTGTTCTCATTGTGTGGTGTTTGCTTTGAGTTTGTACCTGAACACAGGTCACACAGAGCGGGGAAGATCCGTCTTTATTGTTTGGGTCCTGAATATTGGGACTCCGTTGTTATTTGAGGCGATTGACAGGCTGTAAACGTAACTCACTGTAAATTAACTCTTGAGTTATTTTTGACTAGCTGTGGCCGCGACTTCGTCCGCGTGGAAAACTTATTTTGGGCATCATTGAAGCCCTCAATGATGAATAATTTTCCCCGTTTTTTTTTCACATTTTTCAATATTTCTTCGCTCCTTATAGATGCAGCGTGATGTTATATAGCTTAAAGCCTTCCTCGATAAATGGCCTATTCAATTCAAAAATAATTTTTCAATTCGAACCAGAAATTCCTGAGATTACCGAATTCAAAACAAACAAACAAACTCTACAGCTTTGTTTTTGTTTTTTAATGATATCCATAGGAAGCGTTTCTATTTTACTCTGCCAAAAACCACACAGTTAAGACACTAACCGTTAATTTGGACAAAAAAATACTTTTTTTAAATATGTCTGTGTTAGTTCCATAGCAAAATTAAACCAATATCATCGCTAGATTTTCTCATTAGGTACACCAGCATTTTAAGTTTCTGACCTAAAAACATCCTTGCACGTACAATTTAACCCGAATTTCTTTTTAGAGGAACTTCCCAGTCGCATACAAATTAGTACACTGTATCTACGTTAACTTGGAACAAGGTTTTAGCATCTTGCGGGCTGCAATTAGGTCACAACAATGTCTGTTAATTGCTTTTAGATGTTGCAGACTAACTAGATGATTAGCTTTACATTGTAACTGTTCATTTATGTTTAGTTATGACGCCGATTCGGGGTCTTAAACGGCAGTTAAATGATATGATTTAAGTCTTAGTTAAACTACTCGTGTACGCAGACTATCCTTTAATGAATTTTAATAACGCACTGTAATTCTTAAAATAATTCATTGCTTCAGAGTGTTTTAAGACATGTCTTGGAGTGTGTGAGTTTTGTAGCGGGAGCGATGATTCGGCTCGACTGCCACCAAAGGGAAGATCTTCCGCCAGGCTAGGTGTGATGCCTGGGGAACCGCGCGACAGACGATGTTGTGTCGGAGGTTGTATATATAGCTCCAATCTGTGAAATCTTTAAAATCGCGATTTAGATTCTGTGCTACTATTGGTTGAGCGTGTCAATTTCTTCGCGGTGATTGACAGTAGTTGTTTGATTGGATGTTGTGACGTGTGGCGTAGAGATGTCGCCACAGTTTAAATTCGGATAAATGAAGAGATGGATTGAATCAGTGCGTCGATCAATCCCTTATGAATCGGAATAATATTTATGCCCACTTTGTTTTGAAGTAGGTATCCCAAATTGGCCCTGAGTGGCGAAGATTGGAAAACAATCGCTCGATACGAAATCCAAATTATTTACTCGTATTGACGGCAAAATTTGATAGTTATAACTTTAATTTTGAATGTAGAAAACGCCAGTACCATTAGACCACAAGCAAGCGATTACTCTAAGAACTATGTATAACTACTCAAAACGCCCAGATAATCCACCGGTCATGCCTAGTGGTGCCGTGTGGTTCCCGGCACCAATACAAAAAAGAATAGGACCACTCCATCTCTTTCCCATGGATGTCGTAAAAGGCGACTTAGGGATAGGCTTACAAACTTGAGATTCTTTTTTAGGCGATGGGCTAGCAACCTGTCACTATTTGAATCTCAATTCTATCATTAAGCCAAATAGCTGAACGTGGCCATTCAGTCTTTTCAAGACTGTTGGCTCTGTCTACCCCGCAAGTGATATAGACGTGAACATATGTATGCATGTATTTTACCACATTCTATTCTAAGTTTAATTAATATTGTGAAGTTGACGTTGTTGAAGAAAATGCTGCAGTGCAGTTTGTTACTGCTTCTTCTGCACTGAGACGCCTTGGAAGCGGCAGTAAACTTAGTTTTTAAAAGTAATTTATTTGACGTCAACCAATGTTGTTAAACCATACGTTTTGACAATTATTAAGCGATATATACTATCCTATAAGTAAATTTGAATTTGAATTTGAATTTGAATTTAGAATTTGAATTTAGAATTTGAATTTTGAATTTTGAATTTTGAATTTTGAATTTTGAATTTTGAATTTTGAATTTTGAATTTTGAATTTTGAATTTTGAATTTTGAATTTTGAATTTTGAATTTTGAATTTTGAATTTTGAATTTTGAATTTTGAATTTTGAATTTTGAATTTTGAATTTTGAATTTTGAATTTTGAATTTTGAATTTTGAATTTTGAATTTTGAATTTTGAATTTTGAATTTTGAATTTTGAATTTTGAATTTTGAATTTTGAATTTTGAATTTTGAATTTTGAATTTTGAATTTTGAATTTTGAATTTTGAATTTTGAATTTTGAATTTTGAATTTTGAATTTTGAATTTTGAATTTTGAATTTTGAATTTTGAATTTTGAATTTTGAATTTTGAATTTTGAATTTTGAATTTTGAATTTTGAATTTTGAATTTTGAATTTTGAATTTTGAATTTTGAATTTTGAATTTTGAATTTTGAATTTTGAATTTTGAATTTTGAATTTTGAATTTTGAATTTTGAATTTTGAATTTTGAATTTTGAATTTTGAATTTTGAATTTTGAATTTTGAATTTTGAATTTTGAATTTTGAATTTTGAATTTTGAATTTTGAATTTTGAATTTTGAATTTTGAATTTTGAATTTTGAATTTTGAATTTTGAATTTTGAATTTTGAATTTTGAATTTTGAATTTTGAATTTTGAATTTTGAATTTTGAATTTTGAATTTTGAATTTTGAATTTTGAATTTTGAATTTTGAATTTTGAATTTTGAATTTTGAATTTTGAATTTTGAATTTTGAATTTTGAATTTTGAATTTTGAATTTTGAATTTTGAATTTTGAATTTTGAATTTTGAATTTGAATTTTGAATTTGACTTTTGAATTTGAATTTGAATTTTGAATTTGAATTATTTAAATTTTCCTCGTAGGCTTCACGATGTACACGACGTGCGTGATCTGGCTGGCGTTCGTGCCGCTGTACTTCGGCACGGCGTCGCACGTCCCGCTGCGGGTCACCAGCATGGCCGTCACCATCTCCCTCAGCGCCAGCGTCACGCTCGTCTGTCTCTTCTCTCCTAAGGTAATATTATATGCTTAACATAACATACATACATATGGTCACGTCCATATCCCATGCGGGGTAGACAGAGCCAACAGTCTTGGAAGACTAAATGGCCACGTTCAGCTAATTGGCTTAATGATAGAATTGAGATTCAAATAGTGACAGGTTGCTAGCCCATCGCCTTAAAGAAGAATCCCGAGTTTATAAGCCTATCCCTTAGTCGCCTTTTACGACATCCATGGGAAAGAGATGGAGTGGTCCTATTCTTTTTTGTATTGGTGCCGGGAACCACACGGCACATTTGTATAATCATTAACATAACATTTGTATAATCATGTCTATTTCCCGTGTAGGTAGATAGAACCAAGAGATCTCAAAAGACTGAAAGACCACGCTTTAGCTGATTGGCTTAATTATAGAATTGTGAGTCAAATAGTGAAAGGTTGCCAGCACATCGCCTAAAACAAGACTTCCAAGTATGTAATCCTATCCCTTAGTGGTCTTTTACGACATCCATGGGAAAGAATTGAAGTGGTCCTATTCTTTTAATCAGGATTCATTATTAACCTACTCTGTGAAAAAACATGGCTTTATATTGAATATCTCTATTGTTTTTATTTCAGCTATACATAATCCTGATCCGACCAGAACGAAATATACGTCAGAGCATCATGCCGGTGCGGTACAGTAAGAAACCTGCGCCCGCGCATTCTACGCTGCCGCTTCACCCTACACAAAACAAGAGTAAGTTTTATGCTTTCATCTTATGGTAATTTTGTTCTTTGGTTGACAAATGATTTATTACTTGAAGATAAACTACGACTTTAAGGCCTATTCAATCAATCTTGTACTTACTTTAACAATTAGCAGGAATATTGGTATTTTTTTAATTAACACAAAAAATACGGACCGATTGTGATCAAATTATACACATAAAGAGACAAGACTTTCAAAAATAACTTAGGCTTCTTTCCTTCTAAGAAATTACCATCGGATTTTTTTATATCACGCAGATACGAGTATTATACCTACCCTCTTCATAACAGAAATTAATTATTTCCAGAACCTTCTTGCGCAGACAAACAAACTCAAACAGATCCAGCTGATTTCGTCAAACTAACAAACGGACAAACACAACTCACCAATGAAAAGGAGAAAGGTGACGCAGTGGAACCAGTTCAATGTAATAACATTAACGCTTTACCAAATAACGTTAACGATAAAGCCAATAACGTTAATATAGCCAATGAAAAGGCTGACTCCTTATAGCAACGAAATTCTTCCAAATCACTCAATGAATTTGTACCTAGGTTGAGACGTGGCAGTTTAAGAAAAAAAAGTTGCTCGTGCAAAGGCAGGGAAAGGAAACCAGTTGTAGTTTAAAAAAATCATAAAATATTTAAGAAGAAAATAATAAAAATGTAAATTGTTGAATCCATTTAAGAGTTCTTCCCTAGTTAAGGTAGGTATATGAGAAATAATGTTCCAGAGATTTGCATTGTAACTATAATGGCTTTGTATATCACGGCTAAATACCTGTCACATTTTATTCATGATATCTCAATATTGTTACGTACATATTGTAAATATTATATTCAGTATGATTTAATTGTAAATACAAGAAAAAGAATGTAAATATTAAAATAAAAGACAAATAGTGATGTGTTGTAAATATGATGTTTTAAAATAAGGAGTATATTATGAAATTCTGTTATATCAAGTGATTTATAAGGATACATGTAAAATATGTATACAGGGCAAAGCTGTGAGCCCAGACTGTAGAAATAGAGTAAAGGATGAATGTAAATTGATTGAAAGTGTATGCGTCTTTATTGAGAAAATGAGGAAAGATTTTAATGCATACGGTCCTTAAACACCTAATTATAATAACATCTACGTACCTACGTAAACAAAATGTAAAAACATGTTAATAGTTAATTAAAAATATTTTTTAAAAAAGAAATGCCATATCGTATGCTAATTACTGCTCTAATCCATTTTTTCACTTGGCTGACACTTGTAAAAGGAAGACAATGTTCTGAAGTGAAACTAGACTAATTTTTAATAATCACTACATACACTTATATCATTTAAATGGACTCCTTGACATTAAATGTTATTTACATCACAAAATTCATTATGATCTTTTGAATAACAACGCACGGTTATAAAGGTAATAGTTATAAAGGTACGTTTAAGTGACTGATTATGGTGGATGAATACCATCAAATTCAATGACACATTAATAAACAGTGTACTGTTCTAGCACTTGTATAATTGTATATTATTCCTATATTTATGCCCTCGACCGCTAACCTATCTAGTAACATTTTATTTTTTGTGGAATTTTTACATTTCACATAGATAATAATTCCAACAAATACCTTTCAGTCTTTTTTTATAATTATCATTTAACAAACTATAAGAAGATTATGTTAATGTTACATAATCATGTAAATATTCTATTATCTAACACGTTAAATATAGGAAAAGAGTAAAAGAAGAAGTGTGAAGGAAATGTAGTCTCTGCTTGCGGTAAACCAACCTGATGGTTTGGTTAAATCGAATTCAAAACTTACGAGGGTAAGACGAAATGAGTAACTAATTAGGTTAAGGATAAAAGACCATTGCTAATTCAATATAGAAATTATCACTCTAAATTATACACCTTTTACTATAAAATAATATTACCACTATGTATAAATAAATATTTTTGTCTGTTGTATACTTATATAAGTAAAGCACTTCATTTCTACAGTCTTTTGCCTTGCCCTGTATATGTTTAAATCGCAAGTAGTTTTAAGCATTAATATTTATGTATATTTACGCAAATAAACAGTTTTGATGTTTCGAAGTGTTTAAATTTTGCACCATACCTAATAAAATTGATTAGTAAACTCCAGCTGAACGTGACCTTTCAGTCTTTTGAAGATTGTTGGCTCTGTCTTCCCCACAAGCGATATAGACGTTACTATTATATGTATGAAGTAGTAAGGGGATCTATTCACTCAGCTTGATTAGCCTTATATTACTCTTCTGTTCTCTTTTGCTATCTCTTTGGTTATCATGGACCTAATACGCTGGTTATAAGAATATTAAGAAAAGAGGAATGATATGAAAGGTCGGCGAGATTATTCACTAAGGTTGATATAATAAACTAGATTTTCCTTTATCTTTGAGTTTATTTGAAGTATTAAAGAAAGCAGATCACGAAGAAAAGAAAAAAATGCATAATTTGTTAAGTTTGATTGCCACAACAAAGAAAAGGAATAAAATGCAGTCATTGTCACTCAATGTCAATGCCGGTTCGGCAAAATAAATAACTGTCAAAATGTTTGCGATTGTCAGCAAATGCGAGCGAATCGAACGAAACGTAAATAATAATTAAAACTTAGTAACTAGTCAATTTATTTTAACTAGGAGATGGAAGATACGCCAGTAAATTTCATCAGAGAATCAACGCGAAATCTTTTAAAATTAAATAGACGCATACACAGAGATGTAGAGTCAGATACCCGGCGCCACTTAGAAAATAGAAGGTTAGTGGCGGCAGGTACCTAGTTTTAAACAAATTTAATAACAGTCTTGATTATTGAATCTTATTAAATAAAATGACATTAGCACTACATAAAGTTGAATAGAATGTTAGTTCCTTTTTATACAAAGGTCATTTCTAATTTACTTAGTGCCATTTTTTTCTTGTTACTTAATTTTTTCCCGTTGATGTTGTTAAAGAGGTGACTAAGCACATATGCAATTCCATTGTAGTGCATCAAATATAAACCATGCTACATCCTGAATATTTGACAGAAGCTTACCCCGGGATTCCCTCCAGGCTTAAAACAGAAAAAACACCATATTTTTAAAGGGTACTGAGTAATAAAATAAAACTTATTATTAAACATTGTGTTCTGGACACATTTTGTACTGTCCTGTACTTTTTTGAAGGAAAGATATTCTTCATGCCTTTAAAATCACATTTATTGTAATGCAATCCAAAAACTATTTTTTCAGCATAACCCCAGAATTAATAGCAGATATAGCCAACAGATTGAAAAGTAAGCCTTCAGTCACCACGCAGGAACTGCAGATATTGAAGAATGCCCTTG